>NC_133971.1:83178274-83484435 GCF_031877795.1 Strix aluco
CAATGGGCTCCAGGAATCATGACAACTAGATAGGTCAAGAGTCAACTGTGATGAAAAAGTCTGCATATAGGTAAAATAGCATGTCATGTTAACAGTTCACAAGATTGCTGAGATTTGTTTATCTCTGCCCTTATGAAAAGCAATGAGCCCAGTCCAGTCACAACCAGCAACTGGACAGAGCGGTGTAAACCGTAACAGCAGCACTCACTTTATGAATCTGCAGGTAGGGATACCAGGTGAGCTCTGTCCGGCAAACGTGGCCACACCAGTGTGGAGAGGAGACAGAGCCCAAAGGCTCACTGCTGCTGCAAAACTTGCCATGGCCATTTTGGGAAATCCCACTTACAGCTCATTTCTGCAGGATGCAGACCTACACTACCAATTCCCTCACATCTTGCAATGGTAAAAACAGGCACCAGTTTAATGTCACCATGGGAGACAAGCTGCCAACATACCAGGTGAGCACTGTACAGGAAACACACTGCAACCAGAATTTCAAGATAGATGTAAATATGAACTGATTAATTCATTAAAGAAAGATACCCAAATGAGACCCAAAATGGCACTGAGGGTCTTCCCTGCTGCATACACTGGTTTCAGGTGCCTATCTACAAAACAACAATTTTCAAAAAACCCATCTAACCTGCTGGGGCACTTGAAATACCAAAAGCACTTAGAGTTTCTGGCAAAAACATCCTTAGGCAACAGTAGCTGTGCTATCTTGCATGCCCAAAAGCACAACTCTTTTGGCTGGTGTGACTATCTAGGTACCTATCTCCTTGCCTATGGCTCTTTAGGTTTCAGAAATTAAATGCCCCTGTGCCTAAATCCCCTGAAGAGCATGATTTTTTATGCATACCAGAACACACCTAGGACAAACTGAGAGGCTACATATATTCTGGTGAAGAATATGGTTTCTCTAGTCCTCAGGGCAGCTAGAATGGCACAGTCTGCGCTCATATGGCTTCACCTCAGTCGCCTCCAAAGACAGATGGCCATGTTCAAGCTGTTCCCCTGCAAAGTGGCTGGCATGGGCTAACTCTGAGCTGCTCCTGCCCCTTGACTGCTTAAGCCTGGGCACTCAAGGGCCAAAACCCTACCAGGGCTCTGCTAATGGCTCAACACTGTGGACAGTTGCAAGCTGCTGCTCAGGTCTGTGTCTGGCTCTGTTTAGTTTATTAGTACAGACCCCCTGTCCTGAATGACTCATACATTAGGATGCTCCTGGCTTTGTTCCAGACTGTGGGTTAGGGCACTTCCCTGAGAGCACCCTATAGGGGTGTGGAGAAATATAATTTCATTTCAGATCCTGTTTCCCTGATCTCAAATACAAACAGAAAAAAAAAAAAAACCATATTTCAGTAATAGGAACTGGAGATTCACATTTTTATTTTTGCAGTGCAGATAGAAGTGCACGGAGGACACTTACAACAGGTAAACTGTTCCTGTAGTTGCCTGCTCAGCTTCCTGTTACTCCTGCCAAGGCTACCACTGTTGCTCAGTGGTAATGTCATCTGTTAAATTTTGTTTTGTTTTTGTTTTTTCCATTCACAGACAGATTAGAACTACATGCTAAATTGGGCCATGCTCATTCCCCACAGAACAGAGCAAGAGTTCTTCTTCTCAAAGATATTGCAAACTACCAACTCCCAAAGCCTCCAGAAGGCACCTCTATTTCCTAAACTCAGGAAAGAGAAGTATGTAATGGGATTATGTCTAGAAAGGATTTGATTTCCTGATCTGCTCTGAGGACAGAGGGCCTGCTCTGGAAGTTCCTGCCCTTCACATCATGAGTGGGAAGCCCCACGAGCACTGTGAGCCCTGCAGAGATCAGCTACTCCCTGGACTGCTCGACTGACAAACTGCTCCAGGGTCCAACCTGAGGGATGAAGAGGGGTTCATAATAACACCTTTCATTGCTGCTGTGTTTCATGCTGTTCTGCGTAGCAGTTATGACAAACTTCCCAGAGGTACTTCAACAACAGCCTGGGTTAATGAATAACCTCAGTCTGGGCAGAGATATAGAAATCCACCCTTGTGAGCTCTTCTCTCAGCCACTTGAGTTGAAGAGCAACAACAGTGGTATGTTAGGTGGGAAGGGTTAAGGAGGGTGTGAAAGGATGATAAAACAAGAGGATGAGAACAAGAAGGGAACTTTCTTGTGATTAGGAATAATTGGTGATGAGGTTAGAAGTGGGCTTGAGGATGACTTCCTTCGTGGGAGCAGGGCATGTAAGAGCGAGGAAAGAAAGAAGCCAGAGCCAAACAGGCTTGCACATTTGTGAAGAAAAAGCTTCTTGATGCAAATAGTACTTCACTACTCAATGGCATGTTCTGCAGCTAGAGCAGGCCACCTTTTGCCTTTGCCAATAAAGAAGTCCCGCTCCTGGCTTGCAGCAAGAGTAGGGAGGCAATCTAGACCTACCTACAGGATGCACTTGATCACCTAGCTGAAAGAGAGGGAGAGACTGAAAAAAGGTGTGTACTCAGAGGACAGAATGAGAAAGGGAAGTCATCAGACAAATGGCAGACATGAATGAAAGCATATGTGTCTGTGTTTTAAGATCCTGTCTAGGAGATAAGGTCAAAAGACAGATGAAAAGGAAAGGCTCTGAGGATACTTGAGCTGAAAAAAAAGCCCTGCCAAAGGTGAAAAGCAGAAGAGGCAGAAGTGATGAGAGGAGCTAGAAACAGGAGAGGGAACAAACATGAGTGACGCACCTGGGAAATTCATAGCACTCCTGCCAGGTGCTCAGCAGAGCAAGACCTTCAGCAACAGGGGATGGGGCTGAGGAAGAAGGGGGAAAAGCAGTGAGGCGTGAGTACAGCAAAAAGGCCAATGTCCTCATACGCAGAAGAAAGCAGCACTGACTGGTGCAGAGGCAAAACGTGCTCATGTATGCGTGCCTGTGCATTAGGCTCAAGCTCTGGCAGCCACTGCTCTGTGCCAGCACCATTTATTCCTTGTTTCGAGATAAAGCGAGTTGCGCAAGGTCAGCGTGGGCTGATCTCCATATAAGGGCCGGGGAAGGAACTGGAGCTGGCAGCCAGGGCAGTGGGGCTGCCCACAGCGCAGGTGCTGCTGCCAGCGGGCATGGCACAAGGGTGGCTGCTGCTTCTCCCTAGGCTTAGGAGTTAAGCAGGGAAAGACTGCTGAGTCTGAGGCCAAAACTGAAAGGAGGGTATATTGCCAAACTGAGCACCGATGTTGTTAGGAAAAAAAAATTGTCAGCAGTTCTTAAACAAATATCTTTCACAAACATGATGCTGGTTGGACCACATCGCTGGGAACGTGCATGTGTGTTGCTGCTGTTAGCTCACATATTTGCTTTTCAGAGATTCAGGGGTCTGAACTCAAAAGATGGTAAGTGCTCTCATCCCATGGTTGGCAGCTCCAGTAGGTACTGTGTCCTCTGCACCATCAGGTCGATGCTGGGGACTGGCCTCACCAGGGCTGGAGCCACATGTTTCGAGAGGTATGAACAACACTCTCCCAAGAGCCGTGTGCCTATGTGGTCAGTGAGCCATGTGGAGTCACTAAGAGTATACACAAGTCACCATTTTGTTATATAGAGCCCTAAATCACAAAACAAGGCCCCAAAATTATAGGTGAATTAAGTCATGGAGTGGTCTGGCATTTCTAGAATAGCCTGCCTCCATTCCCTCGCATACTGAGTGCCTTACTCCCCGAGGACTTACATATTCTCAAATGAATACAACTAGATATATAGGTAGCAATATAGCCCCTGCTCTAAGATGGCCCTTGGAGCACATAGTCACCAGACATACAATTAGAGTTACTCTAAAAATTACTCCCCTTTGTCAGCTAGCTCTGTGGTTTATTGATGTGTCATATTATATATTAAAATGGAATGTAGTTAAGAGGGTTAATGGGAGCGATCTTTTTTCTTCCATCCTTCGGGACATTTCACAGTTACAATCAGATTATACCTTTTGCCAGTCATGGAGTCCTCTGCACCGTGTGCTGCTGAGCCTCATTTCCCCTTGCCTTGACAACACACACTCTAATTCGGTCACATCTCATCAGTGCTAGTGCAGGTCAGCCGAGGTACCAGCTCTGTAGAGCATAGCTCTCTGGGGTGAATTTCAGGGAGGCAGTGATGCCCCAGCACACTGGGAGCCTCACTGAGGCAGGAGGTCTGAGAATGTTGCCTAAGAGCTGAGGGTTCTTCTGGTGAACTAAGGCTTTTCCTGGAGGTCTTTATTGCGCAACCCACAGTGATTAAGGCTTCCATGTTCTCAAAAGGAAATGAATATTTTTCAGGCTACGTAAGGAAGAATTTGGGAGTTTAGGAGGCTAGGAGGGAAAGAATACACAAGCATGTAATTGGGTGAAAGATGAAACACTTCAAAAATTGCTTCAAATATTGGAGAACGGGAGGGGTGATATTGTCCCATTTAACAGCAAATTCACTGAAAGTTGTAGTAGCAGGAAGAAACAATTTGCAAATTTTGCCTGGATTCACCAATTACCTTCATTTAGGAAACAGAAGGTGAAAATGTTTTGAAGATTTTGAATTGCCATGATCCATTCTGAACAAGTCAAGTGCTGCTTTTTCAAATCATGGAGGCTTTGTTTTTCCACTTCTTATTTGATAAAAGCTCTTTTAAAATAGACCTAAGCACTAAGGAAATGATCAGGGAATAAATATGTATCTTGAAACAAAATAAAACATTCTGGGTGGAAAGAAACAAAATATTTTGTGGAGATTATATTTTAATGAAAAATTTAAAATTCCATTTTAAGTTGACCTGCCTTACACCTATTCCTTTCCATTTACCCGTATGATCATCAAAGCAAAACCTCATAATGCACATAGCTCTAATGAGTTATAGTGAGCTCCAACTCCTTTTCAAGAATAGCCTATATGAAAGATTGATCTGTTGTGTGAAACCCCATTACCACTTTGAAGTGTGCTCAGTACTGAGGTATTTAGCATACCTTATTATCCTTGGCAGATCTGGTGTACATTGTTGTGCCAGTGATGTTAATGAAAACAAAGAGAAGGCAGCTTGGCCAATTATTTGGTAACCAAAACCAATTGTGAAGATTTGAGTGCAATAGTGGGGTATGGGAAAGCTTCCCATAATTCTAATGCTTTAAAAAATGTTTTCTCATTGTTCATTTTTTTAAACAAACTATAATTGAAATATAGATTAATTCTGTAAGATGTTGAGAACATGTGCAATGCTTATAATCTTTCAACAGGTCATTTCTCATGTGTTCTGTTAAAAACACAAACTGAAAATCCTGTTCTTCACCCTTTTACAGCCTTTGTAAAAGGTGTATGGGTATACTCTCGGTGGAGTATAGGAACACAACACATATAATTCAGAGTGTGCAATTTCTGACTGTGCTGCAGAGGTAGCTGAGGCACAGTAACAACTCCTTTCTTAAAATAGTTCATAATACATTGGCTAGAAAGTCCAAGAAGGAGGAGCTCAAGTGTTTGCTTCAACTTCTTCATAATAAGTACCATTGTACTGCTCAAAGTTTAATGAGCTTTAATAGTATCACTTGAAGGAAGGGTGTTTCCTTCCTCCACAGAAACTGCCTTGTGAATATGTACAGAAGTGTCCTATTCTTCCTTCAGTGAACTAAGGCTTTGGTTAAGATTGGTTTCAGTGGTGAATTTCAGGAATGAAAAAAAAAAAAAGCAACACATTTTTATGCTGCTGAACACACTGGGAGAAGTTTGCTGAAAGATCTTCTGTGACAAAACTTCTGTAGCTGCATTAAAATCTTATTAAAATATATTTTATTTATTAACTCCTATTTTTAAATAGAGGAGATTTGGGACCAACAAATTAATTTAATAAATTATATCAGGAGGGAGTACTTGGTCTTAGATAAGCTCATATTGCCTTTAATTTTGGTTATATGGTAGATAGTGTAATCATGGGGGCAATATATATGATATAGTAATGGTATACTGAAACAGAGGCAATATATGGAAAACAAAATAAATCTTCAAAGAGAAGTGGGAGTTTAAGGCATGTGACACATGTCTGAAAGATTACAGACAGTTAATTTAAAGGCAAGAAACTGGAAATGTATATAAATAGCTGCCTGTTGACATTTCTTACGATGGAAGTCATACCTAAGAGATGGAAGGACAACCAATTTTAAATGTAGGAACGGGAAATTGTCTTTTTCCTTAGAGTTATCCTGTGAAACTCACAGCTGGAAGATAGTATTGCGGTCAATAGCTAACAGGAATTTAGTATTTGTTTCTCTAGGAAAAAACATGTGAAGAGAGGCAAACTACTGAGCTTCATGGTACAAATTATCAGCTAAGAATACAGGGGGTAGCTAGTTTGTAGACATATATCTTTTGCAAGGTTTCTTGGTTCTTCCTTTGCAGTATTTACTTCTAAACTCTCAGAGACAGGATGCTGGACATGAAAGAACGTTCTACTGACTCTATGTCGCTTCCTATTTCCCTCCCCCTGGAGAGAGCCAGTGGATACAGAGCACTTCAGAGTGGGAAAAAGAGCCAATAACTTAGAAAATGTTGGCCTGCTGTACGTGTGAGATATAAATATTCCCTTGTCATGGCTGGAGGTTTGGGAGGCCTCAGACTGGCTGGAGACACCATATTGTAACTTGCCAGCCCTTTGGAAAACAGCTGGGAAGTCACCACGGAACAAATTACTATTCACGAGGCAAAACCCTAAAACAAAGCCTGTCCTTCATATCCTGGTGGCCCAGTAGGATGCAGAATGGTTTAGGATGCTGGGGCATCAGCTGAACAGTCAGAGGATCTTGGTGGTGTATTACCAAGAGACCGATGGCTGTGTCTCATTTGCATGAACAGGGTTGGATTTTAAGCAGAGTTCAGTGCACACAGTTAGAGTCCTGAGAGTAAACAGCACTTCTTCAAACCCATAGAGAGAAAGGGTGTGCATGGCAGTTTGAGAAGCAGGGGGACAAGACGTACCAAACAAGAGACAGACACAGCATCCAGTCTCTGAAACCATGGCCAGCTTTACGTCTGACACACGATGCATGCAGTATCAAACTGTTAGGTGATTATATTCCTTGGGCTTGTTCAGACCTGTGATAGGAAATTCCTGCTCACAAATATATCAGTATTTTCAAAGAGCCTTGTACAAACTGCAGTCCTTACATATAACCATCACCAACCAGGCATCTATACAAATTCACCTTGGCAAAGTCTGGACTATAACACTGTTACTTAACCAATTCTACTTCAGCTTTCATCTCAGCTTCTTCCGGAGTCTGTCCAAGACATAGATCCCTTTTTCCTTCCCAGGATAGGAACACTAATCGAGACATGCTCTGAGCTGTCCCATCCACTCCTCCTGCAACTGGACAGCAGGGATTGGGCATACTCAGTCACATCTGCTGAGCCAAGAAACCCTATGACTTCTAGTTGTTGATTTGGAGCCGTTTGGGCTTTCTTCCTGCACAGAGTACCTGAGCTTTCCTAGCCAGGGGCTAGTGTGTCAGTGAAGCAACATAAATGGACATCAGACATGCTGTTTCTAGTGGCAGCTCATGTGCAAGGCTTAATGAAGATGGCAACAAGCATTGGAAGGCTAGTAGTAGGAACCTGGCTTACAGAAATAGGAGGGTGAGTCCCTGCTTGAGCATCCCCAGTTCTGCACGTTGACCGACTGAATCAGAGAGGTCCCTTCAGCAGACATCTGTGAGTACAGGCTCAGTGTTATCACTGAGAGAGCACAGAGGATCCTGGACAGTTGCTGGCTCAGCCCTCTGCCTCCTATGCAAGGAGATGTGATGGATGCTAGGGAGGAAATCATCACATGCCCATGGGAGGATTATAAAGGCATAATGACAAGGGTCACACAGGGCCTTAAGGATGTTGTCTAGATTACCTTGGAGTCATCTGATCAAAGATACTCCTAAATCAAAGAGAAGAATTGCCAAACTAACTGCAGGGGATAGAAGGCGGAGTTAGCATGCAGGTTGTTGCAAAGGAGGATTCAGTGGTTCTCAACAACAAATAAACACCCTAGGAATATTTAGACAAAGACATCCTAGGGTCAGATATCCTAGTGGAGGATCCTGGAATAGGGATGACTTTCTTCTTAGGTGCTCTGCTGGGGAAGACCAGATACTGAAGACTGATGCTCTTGTAGTGAGTGGATTGAGGAAAAAAGAGTTGGCTGACTGACACACTCAGCTGCTGGAGCAGGGGCCTGAAGGGTGACACTGCGCAGTGCTTGCCTTGAGGTCTCATACGGTGTATACTCTTCTGATCTGATTTCTTATGCACTGTGGAAAAGATGGAGCATGTTGGAATGCCTACCTGTGCAATTGGTCTTGCCCATAGCCCTGGTGAGCCCAGGAGGACTCATATTCAGTAATGTCTTCACTGAGGTAACTCTCCAAACTGTTTGGGGACCAGCAACTTGTGGGCTAATTGCAGCCGCTGGTATGTCTTCTCCTTGTTTACCTGTACAAATCAACAGGTCTGCAAAGAACTTGAACAGCTGAAAAACTATCATCTTAGAAGAAAGGTACAAAGCTATTTAACTTTCAATCCTGAGGTTACAGATTGAGTTACTGTAGACACACAATCAATGAAGCTGGTAGGATCAGAACGGCTCCTAATATTCAGAATGCCAACAGAGCAACTCTTCTCACATGTATATCAAAATTTTGAGAGATGTAGTGTACTGGCTAAAACCCAATGCTTTATGTAACTACATGGTTCTACCAGAAACTCATTTAGAGATCGTATTATCTTCTCTGTGCCTCCAAAGCTCAGGTTGTAGGGTAGTTGGGACACTTTCTGTAGTTGCTCAGGTTGTAGGGTAGTTGCTCCGGCTGGGACACTTTCTGACCTGCAGCAAGTGATGTTTTATTCCATTCAAATTCCAAACTTGAAGCAATATGGTAATTTTCTATTGTTTGTTATGAATCTTTAAAAAAAAATTAAAAAACCCCAACACACAAGAGCTATCACACGTAAGAGCTATCATTGCCTTGATCCTCATAGTGTCTCATTGCTATTGGTGGTTGATGGTATCTCCACTTGAAAACAAGACAACAGATTTTTTGACTGAGTTTAATTTGTGACCTAGCTACTCTCATTTTTAAGCTTGTCCAACTTCTTTCATGGTAGTCACTTACCATTACTGTCACATGTAGCTGCTTCTTTCCTAAATGGGTTCACTTGCAAGATTTTACGGAGATTCTTTTCCTACATAATTTAGAATTCTTGAAAAATAAAAAAGATATAGGCTAAAAAAAAGAACATGGAAAACTCAGAGAGCATTCCAGTGCATGGGAAACACTAGGGGAAGCTCCAAAATGCTACAGGAGTACTATGACTAATGCAGAAGCTTAAGGACCTGAGCTGCATGGGAGTGGAGGGGACTCAGGGTCAGCTGGAAGACCATGGCAGGAGCCTGTGGAAGCAAGGCTGCAGTGTAGAAAGCTCTAGAAGACCAATAAAACATTCTGAAATATCACTTAGGGAGAGTAGAGCTTCTAAAGGAGGATGAAGGACAGACAGGAGTCCTCTTCAGTGACCTTGATGGAAGTAATAGCTTGGATCTCTCCCTGCATAGCACCCTCTCTGGTCCTTAGTCATTCTCAGCACTCTTCTCTGAGCCACATCCACTGCTTCAGCATCACTTTGGGTGTATGGCTACCCAAACACTCCAAGAAGAGATGTATGTATACCAAATACGGACAGAGGCACAGTCTGCCTGGTGATGACAGAGGACAGTCTGCCACTTCCTCCCATGACCTTCTCCAACCCTCATGAGTGGCCTGTAGACAGAGTCTTCACCTCTGCACAGTCAAGAGGGAACCGAGTGCTGGAAGAGGCCTCACTCACCAGGGAAGTTGCAGACTTTGCTGTACCCCCACGGCCTTTGGTCTTGACTACAGAACTTGTGGGTCCCCTTGCCTTGTACCTGATTATTTACCGCACTTTTCAGCTCCTTTTTCCAGTGTTTGCTTTCCTGTTCTGTAAGCCTGGTTTGCATTTGTACCCAAGAGCATGATCCTACAGTTGGCTTTTCTGAAACACATGTTGTTTGCCCACTGACAATTCTGTGGAACCCTCCAGAGCACTGTGTATCAGCAACCCATCCCTCTTCCACTTCTCAGTCTTTATGCTGATTGCAAATTCTGTTTGCAATGGTATATTTTTTTCAAGCCACCAATCAAATTATAAAATGGCACAGGTTACAGTGGAAGTAAATTTACCCGGTAAATACATGGAATTACATTTTAAGTGACATATTAAGTAGTGCATTTAATCTATTTAATGCATTGATGTGTTATTGATGTTTAAAAATATATCATATAGAACCAAATTAAATATCTTTTTATGTCAACACTTCTACTAAGAGCACTCAACATGCAATCTCAGAAAACCCATGGGCCTACCTTGGGAGGATTCCTTTGCCAGAACTCTGTATCTTGGCTTAAATAATATTGCCATTTCTCTAATTTTTTGTTTATTGAAACCTATATCAATATTATTTTTCCTAAGACCAAGATCAGGATGAGTCCTAGACTTACTTTTTTACTCCTTTTAAGTATTAGCTCCAAAATGGTTGCCTTCCAGTTCTCTGGGACTTCTCTAGGGCTCCAGGAGGTATTAAATCTTGTATTAATCCACAAGCTTTTTTTTAAATGTTCAGATATAAATTATCTTGATTTATTGATTTACTAATGACTTTCTAATAGCTTCAGTTTTGTATTGTCCTTTAATGTCTTTGCAATGAAGAGTATTTCATTGTTATGAATTTTTTTTTAAAATGTACTGACCAGCTGTGACATTCCGTCATTGTTATTGACAGTTCCTCTTTTTCAATCCACAATTTTATGAGTTACTTCTGTTCCTGAATATCTGCTGCTACTTGGATTAGATTCTGTCTTGTGTTCTTTTCCTTCCTTTAATAGTCTTTTACAGCATCTGGCTTCCTCTTTGTATTAATTGTTATAAAATTTTCCTATTTCTTTTTATTTTGTATTTTCCTTTTTCTTTTTTTTTCTTGTTTTGGTCTTGCACTTTACTTTCACAAAGTTGTTTTTTAATCAATGTAAATTTCTGTTCTGATTATAGGTTGCCATCTTTAAGCTACATATCTCTGTAAATAAATCTCTGTAGTTAGTCACAGTTTCTTATTTATATTTTTCCTCTGATTGATTTGACTTAAAATTATTTTCAAGTTTGAGAAACAGTTCCTTGAAAAGGTCATATATTTTTATATATATATTTATTTATATATGTAAAACATGCCAAATACATACATATTTGCTTACACACAGACCGTTAAAATCATGTGTTATGATCACGTTTTTCTAAACAAACATTAACTTGTAATTTTACAAGCAATTTGTCTTTATCTGATAATATGAGATGCTGAATTCCCTGTGTTGGATATAACATGTTTTGAGGCATTCTTAAAATTCCAAGGACACTGAAACACTGACAGCATGAGACCACCGAAAAGTCAACAAGAGTTCACCCATCTCTATGACATGGGCTGTCATTTTCCTTGTTTAGTGGAATTTGATCAATTCTGGAAAACATCCTGCCTGGAAAAGTTATTAGCCATATATTTAAAGTTTAGCACATGCTGAAAAATTTTACAGAATGAGACTGAATTTAAGGACATTTTAAAATGATTCCCTAGTGCCTCTAGCACCCATCTGAAAAAGTCACAAAATCTGAAGGAGGAATTTCTATTAGCAGATATCCATTATCCATTAAAATTTAGCATATGCTTAACATCACTGCTACACTGCAGCAGGTGTGGTCGGACTGTAACTTGTTATACACTGCGATATAATATCCATGGGTAATTAAAAGGTCAAATTTATCTATATCTCACAGGGTTCACATCTGTGAGCTTGCAGATGAAATGCTCCTGGTCTGCTCTCCACAGCCTTCTTCTATCAAAGTACTTGCAGATCTTCAGAAATGAGAGCAAGTAAATGATCCCACTCAGTCACAGGGCTATTGCTGTGTTTAATGACCTTACTGATTTAGGGCTATAAATAGCAGAGTAACACTATGAGTACTAGCCATCCAAATTTCTGTCATTAAAACCTGCCATAACTCTTTCTGAAACAGCGCCTGTCAGAGCTCATCAGTGTGCTGGCTAGCACATCTACAACTTGCTTAGCAGCCCTGTATTGAAACAGTTACTTTCTGAAAATGTGCCTTTGCTGAAATAAAAAATAGCAGCAGATCTGATGCAGCATCAGATCCATCAATGCTCCTTGGCTCCTGGAATGAGTTTCTAGAGAAGAATGGCAGAGAGAACATACATACAAGCTCTGCCACAGAATCATGGATAGGCTGATGTTCAGAGCTTCACTTCACGTGGAGAGGGGAAAAACCTCCTGCTGTCAGTGATATACTGGCCAGGGCAAAACTCATCTTTCTAGCCCAATGAATATTTAGCTACTTATACAGTGTGAATCAATGGCAGCAGGACAAAGTGTCTCGTAAACAAATTCCCAGTATCCATCAGATGGAGCAAGGCTTCAAACCTGTCTCATCAAACCCTCATCAAGGGTGCCTTGGTGAGCAAGTGAGTTACCATACTGGTGTCAGTAGGGATCAGAGATAGTTTTTGCCTCCCATTTCTGGCTAAGGAAGGAAAAATATTAAAAGGAGTGTTAAGATTATCACATGCAGCCCCTGTGTACAGCATTATAGGGCAGGACTAAAAAAAAAAATTTAAAAAAAAAGGCTTTTATCTCTATGTGTCTCTGACCTCTTGAAGAACGTGGAAGTAAAGAGCAGAATGGAGGAGGGCAGCTGGCAAAGCTGAAGCACATATACGCCTGACCAAAGTAATGAAACTGTGAGCTTGCAACCACATCCATGAGAAGTGAGAGCATGTACAATACTACCTGTGCTTTGAGGGAAGGGGCTGAGGGGCTGAAAACCCAGAGCTCCTTCTCCAAAGGAATTGAATCCTTGCTCAAAGCAAGAGGGGAGAAAAAGGAGTTAAGAGTATTTTTTCCTTTTCTATTCTGATCCTTGGCTTGTTTTAGATTGAAGAAAACAAATTAAAACCTGTGGAAGGAGTGTGAGTCACTTCTGTTCCTGCTGGACCTGCATAGCCTCAGAAAACAAAATAAAAGCACAGATCATCTAATCCATGAAGTGTTAAGATTAACAGAACAAGGGGCTGGGGCCAGTCTCCCAGCAACATCGGTGCATCCGTTACAGCTAGATCTGCTATAATAAGCCCTATAAGCCCTGTGTCTCTGGAGAATGCTCTATATTTTTAAATCACTCAAGACTTCAGTCTGATTTGAGGAATGTTCAGTGAAGACAATTAATTAGCTCCAAAAACATGTGAGGTGAAAACATATGATGAGCCAAGTTACTTATGCAGAAAATAGCAAGACCCAAAATAACATTTAAAAGCAAGCCTGCATAAAACTATTTTTGGGTTTCTCTCTTTACAAAATGACAGTAAAGACCAGTTAATGCAAGAATTAACCGATATATACTGTTGATTAAGGAAGGGCAAAGTTATAAAACTGATTTGCACTGGCCTGTTGAAAATACCTAGCAGTACTGCTGGATGCCCTGAGGTAGCACTGCCTTCCTCATAAGCCATCTGGCCCTATTTGAGCAGGGTTGCTCTCCCAAACCATACACGAGGGAGCATCCGATGTGTAAGGCGCTACCAGCTCAGGAATGCCACAATCCTGCCACTCTGTTTTCCCAGTTGTCAGCTCTGTTTATAAATTGTCCACTTATAGCAAATCTAGCACCTGCTATGGACACCTCAAGCTGCCAAGTGCTTGAATGTATCTCAAAAGGAGCCATTCCATGCTTTAGCCCATTATCTTCAGCTCTTTGGTTAAAGCAGTTTCCCAGGATTTTTGAGGGCAAGTTTGGGTTGTTGTGAACAAACCTTTAGAATTACTTTTGTATAGACCTAACGTACATTCCCTTTCAGCATAAAACAGCAGATCTAATGGGCCTTGAACATACCACCCTCTGTAAGCATAGTAGGTTTACACAGCACTTGAAGTTGGTAATTCAGAAAAATCAAAATCATTTTAAAAAAATCCCACTAAATTTTTTATTGTTTAGTTCAACTGAGGTGAAATTTTGATACTACGGGAATATTATGATTATTCATGAATAACTCCCAGGTAGAAAATATCAGATGCCTGGATTTGTTCAAACTTGTTCACCTCTTCCTTTAACCAACCTCTCTTGCCCTAAAGGTGCTCGAACAGCAAGGAACAAACACTCGGTTACACACAACAGAAAATGCAAAAAGGTTGTGTCAGCCCTATTGCTTGGCTGGCCCAAGCATAGCCCAAAACACAGGCCAGCTGTGAGCATGACCCCGTTCCTGCTACAAAAACAAAGCAACCCAAGGAAAACTAGCTGCCAGTCTGTGAAGACGGAGATCCCAGAGTTGCTAATAACCAACTGAGGGGGGAGCTAGGGCTGGTGCATCTTCAGCCAAAGGATGTCTTCTGGGAGGCTGCACACTGCAAGGCCTCCTGGGTTTTGGAATTCATTCATCCTCCCTTGTGGCCAGAAATAGCTCCAAATTCTTGACCTTCAGGCATAGTATAATCAGACCATTTATTAGTCTGGGCTTTTGGGGCAGCTTCAGATGTACAAGGGGTGACCAGGCTCAGAGATTAATGATTTCTGGGAGATGGTTGCTTTTCACTGGGTTTAGTGACTTGCTTCTGCATTTCTTTCATTTTATGGGGCGTAACTGAAATAACTTGAGGCTGTCAGAGTATGACATGAGCTTTCCTCATGTAGCCAAGTCAGAATTCATACAGAGGTGACTGAAATGTGGCCTCAAATGCCTTGAATGTTATAGATTTCTGATTTTCTCTGGACTGTTCATCTCATTTGCTCCAGTGCAAAGCTGGCGTGACATTCTGCTGAATAAAAATTCTCAAACAACAGTAGCTTTTTACCTAGGTCAGACTGCTTGCACAACTCACCAGTGACCCTGGCCTACAAGCCCTGTGGTGCTGCCTTGCAGCTGGACTGTGATCACTCGGGAAGGGTCTTCACACCATGAAGAAGGTGGTCCTGGTGGTCTGACTTCAGGGAAGCTGGCACCCAGTGATGCTGAAGAGTGACAGTCTAGAAACACTGCATTAATCTGTGAAGCTCACTGCCCCAAGATAAAAGGAAGTCAAGTGCTCAAAAGGAGTCCAAATGGATTAACTTTTGTAATGCTCCTGCAAACATCTAACTGTACTTGTTATTCACAGACAGCAGCAGATAACCCTTCAGATTACAAGGCATTATCCAAACTTTCCTGGAGTTAAGGAAAAAAAAAAGACAAAAAAGACATTGTCCAAACAATTTCTCAGGAGCACTTGACAAGGTCTAGTAAAAGAGAAACAGTGCACCAGGGAGACACCACTGCCATATGACCACTTTCAAATGCCTCCCAAGAGTATTCTCACTTGCTGAGGGATAAGCACAGGGGTGGTAAACACTACTGCAGCTAAACAGCAAGTCCTCATCACTGCTTGGTTGGCCCAGGAGACAATGACTGTGCAAATTATCAACAAAAGGTGGAAGCAGAGGTTTAGTGGGACGAGGCTTAGTGCAGTATGGATGCGATAGGCTGGCATGACCATCCACAACAACCCTGACTGCTTATACCTCATGGAAGTGGTGTCAGCATCCTGGGCTCTTTGCAAGGGAAGGCAGGGAGCCAGGAGTTGCCTCCTGACTCAGTGCACACCTACCATCAGATCCCAGCCTGTAGTCCCAGGCTTAGGCATATACCTCAGAGGGGGCTTTGTATTCCTTCCAAAACACTGGTAAAACTATTTGAAATACATTGGTGTGGACTGTGTTATTACCAGCTTGTTCTTCCCCTCTAAAATCAAATGGACTTGCACATGTTATGGGGCAACATGCAAAGAAAAGAGTATTTATCAGGTTTCCCAGATATTACTTAAAACACTGAAATAATATTGTTTTAAGCATACAACTCAGACCTTAACACACAGTTTTGAAATATGTTTCTTTCCTCTATATTTATTATGCAGAAGAGATCTAAAAATAAATTCAGTGACTTGAAATATACTTTAGACCTTTGATGCTCTAAACTGACCCATGTCTAATTTTGTTCCAGTTAATCTGAAAAAGCTTTAAATTGAACACTTTGACTCCAATTTTATTACTCACTTTTGCGGTTATGTTTTCAAACCAAGATATTGTAAGAATACAACACAAGGTGTTGTAAGAACACAAGCTCACTGGCAGACCAGTCTTTTACACCACAGATCTGCTTTTCAGACTTCAAAAATCATTTCTAAGCACTTATGTCTAAAAATGCATTACTTTTTCTAAGCATGGATTAGCAGTCAAGAGAGATTATGCAGATCTAAATTCACCTTCTGCTACCAAACAGATAAAGGGAATCTTTGAAGCCCAAGAACAGCTAAGAATAATTGTCAGTAAAGAGATGGGAGTCACATGGATAAGAAACAATGCTCACTTTAGGCAACTAGAAAACTGAAACAGGAAGCCAGAAAGTTTTTGCTTCATCAGCAACACTTAGTTTTGCTCCCCTACTTATAGTAGTCCTATGCCTGTGGATCATTTCAGATGAACTGCTTTCTTTTATTTTGTTCTAGCACCGGTGATTAAATTTCCATTCTCAATAAAATCCTGAAATACTCAATATAGACATACAATGGTGTAAAATCCTAGTCTTCAGTGAAGTAGTTCAGAAAATGCCCGCTGAGGTGTACTGATACAGGTAAAAATGCTTACAAGACCTTAGAAACCACAACTAAACCTGTTTTCAAATTAGGTTAGCTCTCAAATGCACATTAGCATTTGCTCACAGATCTTCAGGACATCTCAAAAAGTTGTGTGTCAGGAGGTTTTTGGAATGTGGCCATCAGCTCCATTGTGAAAGTTGTTAGCTGTTGAGTGAGCACTTCTGGAAGTGCTTTCCAGTCGTGTCTGAGGGCTGTATATGGGAGAACATGACCTACTTTAAAAATTTGGCCCAGTGCATAAGGAGAACAGAAAATATGGTGACTGTCAAGGAGTGCATGTAATCATAAAGCAATACATCTTTACGTAGAGTCCTGTAGACATTCACTGCTCTGGAAGTTATTATATTGATATGGATTCACAATCAAAGCATGCTGAGGAAATCATTATATCTACCTGGATGTTGGTCAATCATGTACAATAGTCAAACAGTGACAGAGAACAAATAACTGTTGCAGACGTAGGGACATTTGCATTTTTGAGGTTAAGCTTTTCCAGTGTGTTTAGAAATTTGAGAGGACACAGTTTTACTTGTCACATTATACTGACATGACAGATACCTGCAGTCATGCCACGCAGCTTGTGCAGGCATGCAGTGCTTAAAAGGATCTGCAGCTTGGCTCCAATCAATAGTACGTGCATCCTGACACATTACTTTTGTTTAGGATCTTGGCTGAGTCCAGCCTTTGGGTCACTGAGTCAATACTGTACAGAATATATTTTCCTGTATTTGGTAACACCAGTTTTTTTCTCACAAACGTTATCAGTAGTGCTAAGTGCACATTTCATTTTCATATGTGCATCTCAGTGGATGGCATTGTATATCACCTATGTATGCTGACTTGCAATGGCTCCACTGACCTCTAATATTTCTTCAGTGTCAGTTGCAAGGAATTTGCTGATGAATATCTGGCCCTTGATATGCACCTTCACTCAGTAGAGACGTTTCTGTGCAATTGGTCATGCTCTGTTGCCAAGCATGTTTCAGACCATGCTTTGGAACAGGTAGCCCCACTCCTCAAATCTCCCCTGGATTTTGCCTAGCACATTTTTATCTGCAAGAATTAATATCCTCATTGTCATAAATTTGGCATCCTTTGCTCTTACTATAACCCAGTCCATGCTGTGTGATATTTCCTCCTCCAGTCTATACGGGAGTACTCTGTCTAATATTATAGAACTTTCTTAACTTCAACTTTCCTTGAAAGCAATGGGGTAAGAATCAGGCCTGAGTTGCCCATACACAACAGAGATAGCCAAACTATGAGTGATACACAACACAATTCAAAATGTTGCACCAATGGTTCCCATGCAACTAAATGCCTCTTTTTTAAGAAACAGGAGAATTAACATTGCAGCACACATACAAGACAGACGTCTTCAGCAGCTTCCCTTTGGTGCAGTGCTCAGCTTGAAGACTGAAAGAAACATCACACGAACATCACCAGAACCAACTCTTGTCTCACTGTTTGAGATCAGGGGATAGCTTGTGAGATCAAGTCCCTTGTAACAGGCTAAATCCTGCCATATTAATTGACCCTTTACACAGTCCCGTGGTGGGATGCAGCTCAAGAAGACTGTTCTTCACAGCTAACTTGGCTGGCAGATGGCTGTAACACTTCGTACAAAACCCTTTACCTCCTCAGACTTCAGTTTCACCATCTCTGAAACAGAGCTAGCTATGTTTCCTTGTGGTGCTTGAAAATCAGCTGCTGAGAAGAGGTATTTTACTATTATTTAGGTAAAAATATGTACAACTTTGTGGGAGCTCTGCACAAATAAATAGAAGGTATGTACTTTCCCTGAAATGTCCATCACAGGACATGAATCTCTCTGAGGTGCAGAAATACTGTTGTCTGTCTCCCTGTGACAGCCAGGGAACCAGTCACAGGTTACCACTGCTGCTTTTCATCCACATCTACCTCTCACAGCCTCCACGCAGACACACAAACCCGAAAGTCTCTGGACTCCTCACCTCCCACCAGTGCCCTGCTACAAAGCAACATTGCTTCACAGCTGAGACCTCAATCAAGGTCTGAATGGTTATAGCCATGGGCTGAGATGACAAGCGCTGACATTAGGGTCCCCTCCAAAGAGAACATTTTGTTTGCTACACAAAGTGATGCAGTTCAGAGGGATCCACCAGCCATGGTCAGTGTGCCAAACTCGGACATGGAAAATGGGAGGTCAGGTTATCCATGTGAATCAGCCAACGAGAGGACTTCAACTGAAGTCTCTCATGTAAGCAGTCTACAACTGGTTGTCACGTCTTGTCAGTGGGGTGAGATTTGAAAAACAGAGAAAGAAAGACAAGGCAGAATAAAGTGGCTGGTTTACATGCCTTCAGATAAGGAGTTTCAGGTGGAAGACACTACTTCCCAGCAGATAACTTATGCTAGAAGCAATGCTTCTCAGCTCTTCCCCCTACAGACTCACAAATACAGCATGCTGACCTTCATGGGTTTCATTTTGGCTGATTGTTTGTCACCCAAAGAAGAGCCTGGGCTGACTTTGGAGTCGTGAGTGCACTAATATTTTTCATACACTGAAACTACTTATTACAACACCTGAGAGCTGCTTGCAAATCTAGCCTCTGGTTAGCTTGGATATATTTTAGCATGACCTTGCATAGTACTTACCTGGATTTCCTCGTGCACCTGAGCAACATACTCAACAGAAATCCATGAAAATGGAACAGATAAAAAAACTTTGGTTTTCTTTTTCAAATTCTTCAGCTTTCTGGCTATTCACAAGTAGTCAGAAGGCCCTCTTCTAGGAGTGAAGTACTATAGTTAAGTCCTCCACACAGTTCTAAAAATGCTGTAGCTATAAAATGGCTCTTAGTGAGTCCTAGTTACTTACTTGTGGGAAAAGGAAAACAGTGTTATGTCCCACAGCATGGTAAGCAAAACATATTTCATTTTAGAGTAGACTACTATAAAAGTAAATACTAAAAATTGCTGTATGAAAGCCTCAAGGTATTCACCAAAACATTTTCTGGGAGTTTTTGTTTGTTTGTTT
Organism: Strix aluco; assembly: GCF_031877795.1. Lineage (NCBI taxonomy): Eukaryota > Metazoa > Chordata > Aves > Strigiformes > Strigidae > Strix > Strix aluco. The sequence goes on from NC_133971.1 coordinate 83,198,086, forward strand.
GGTTTGGTTTGTTTGGGGTTTTTTTAATAAAAATGGTTGTGTTTTTCTTCCTTTTATATATAGAGGACACTTGTTTCCCAGGATGCCTTCCTAGGGGTAAGTCTTTGGGATAGAATTTAAAATTAGGCTTATTTATTTATTTATTCTGGCTAGATACATGACTGGCACTTGGTTGCATTGTTTCATTTTACAGTAAGTAATCAATATTTTTCTTTCTCGTACAGAGTTTTAAACTTCATTTGGCAGTAGTTTAAACATATCGGTATTAGCAACTGTAAGCATAACCTGAAATAAACACACTGAAGTGCAAGATACCTCCTGGTCTGCTTTTAATTAAAACTAAAGGTTTAGTAGAAACTCTCCTAGAAGGAAACATAACCTCAAGCAAACTATTTTAATGCTGTAAGGACAAACACTCTCAGGCAAAGCTAAACACAGCTCACTGTAAATTACAGGGCAGTTTTTCCCAGAGTATAAAAGGATAGAAGCAAACTAAACTAACTTGCTCCACTCTCACAAATGAGGAAACACACATGGCAGAGAGAAGTCATTTGTCTGATCCTGAAATAAAGACCCAGGGTAATGTTATTATGATTACAGTTGTGGATATTCTCAATAGTACTGCTCTGTTTTACGCCCATCCTCGCAGACAGATCTCACATGTGCAAGCACAGGGGATAGCAAGTTCCCTTATAAAAAGATCTGCCATAAAAGTCTAGAAAATATGAAAAAATGGGGGACTGAGGAAAAGCCCACTTGTAACTTGTCTAACAGTAGGCAGGGATGTGAGACCTGAAGCCTGACTGAGGTCAAACCTAGGAGAGAAAGCAGACCCTGTAGGGCCATTACTCTGTGTTTTATATAAACAGCTACTCCCGTGTTCTGACCTCCAGGCACAAGAAGACATTCTTGTTTAAGGTCACAAGGAAAACAGAAAAAGTGAATAGAGCCTGGCAGTTTTTGAAGGCGAAATGCCTTAATTATATGGGGACAGACAGATTGCCTGCCTGCAGAAAGCTGAGTCTGCTAGCTAGGCTTGATGTAAACTGGCCACCTCCTGAAGAGCTTTCCCATTTAGTATTCATGTATAAGATAGCTAACCAAAGTGAAATCTCTTGTATTTCATTAATAGACATCGCTACTAAAATGAAACTGATTTCCTGGATTCTTTTAAATAAAGCTACCAAAAATAGTCTCATACCACTGCCGAAAAGTTAATGCAGTTCCAATTCCCATGGAAAGCATCCGTGTGTGGTATTTTCTTCAGCTGGTGTATAATTACTGCCCAAATGAAATGCCATGTACCATACCTGGAGTCCAGGAGCCACTGCCATCATCCGTAAAAAGGAGACTGTGTAGCCCGCTATTCCTTTCTTCATATGGGCGTTGAAAGGAGAACACTTATAGTAATGAGGCATTTGTTGTACTATTAGGGACATTAAAGAGATCAAATAGAAAATACACTCTGTTCTAAAAAAAAATATTTGGCAATGGCTTTATATCAAGACTAATAAGATTAACAGGACTATAGAAATATGGAGTCTAAAGGCCAAATCTTATGAGATGCTGAGTGGTCTCATCTTGCTCAAAGTAGTAAACATTGTTTAGTCTCTGTAACTAGCCCCAGTGGCTCAGTGGAACAACTCACAGTACCAGGTCAGAAAGACTGATATTGATTCTCCTTAGCACTTCACTAAAAAGAAAAAAAAATAATCATGGTTTCTTATGTGTTTTTAACTGACCCAGGACCTCAGTTTACAGTTATGGGACACTATTCCTTTAACTGAGAACATGTCTTTCCATTTGAGTTTCAGTACAAGTCATCTTGGGCTCTTAAGAGCTGTTTTAAAAATCAGTACTTGTGGCTAAGCTTGTGCATTCTGACATCTCTGGTAACTGCGGCAGTTTGTTAGTGTGATAGACTGTGCTATTAGCATTTCATTTCAGTATCTATTATGAGTTTTGTGTGAGGCTCTGATCTCTGTGTTCCTGTGAGATAGGATGGGATCAATATTGCTTCAAGTGTGATTTGGTTCTTTTTGTGTGCAAGATATGCAAGAAACTGTCATTCTTAAAAGTATTTTCCTACAACACAGCATAACACTGTTCATTGTGGCAGGGAGAGAAAACACTGTGAAATTGGGGATGGTTAAAATCAGAGGGATGCTAATTATATAGTGGGAAATTTACCTGAAGCAACACTTTTCAACGTCTTCCTGTTTGGAAGTCCCTAATAATCTACAATGGGTGCAAATCACTTTTCACAAAAAAAAAAAAAAAATTACCTGCTAATGTACTTGTGTTTGGGTTGTCTTTCACAAACTCTTCAGAAGAGCCACGACATTGGTATAGAGGTTCTTTCTTCAGAAACTGGGAGATTCCACAGGTTCTTTATGATGTCTTGAGGTGAGAACCTCAGTTATTAGGATTTTATCCACTGAAAAGATATTTCTTTCAGCAATAGCATGCTCAAGCATCCTCCCTGTTTGAGCTGTTGCAAAGAAAAGCCATATTGGTATTTTCTGACAGTTATTTGGATTTTTCTTGGCTAATTGCTATACAGTTTTAGTAATACTTACTGAATTTGATATTTCCTGTTATCATGGACTGAGATCTATTTACGACAGAGTCATTCGTAATTCTCGGTATTAGCTAGCATGGGTTCTGATGTTCAATGGTTACACAGCTATGACCTTGCTGAATGATGCTGTATAATCTGACCATACTTACTGAACAATTTATATCTTAGAATATTTATTTGTTCATTTTTAAAATATAAGGAGAAATAATGTCATCTTCTATCTCCTTTTTTCCCCTCCAACTTTATCTAGTAAAGGTCTTATCTGTATTTCATCCCTCTGCATATCTGAAAACAAAGATAGAAGTTATCTTAGAGATATATAACGGGTGATAATCAAAGTATCACCTATGTATAATCATTCCCTACTCAAGGAAGAGCCTTGGTCAGTTTGCATCTCTGCTCTTTTGTATTTAGAGAACTAGACTTCCAGGATCATTATCTCATATTTTGGAGGGATTCTAGACTCCAACACTATTTCTTATTCAAGCACAGGAAGCGTCTACATTGTAGGCATTCTTTCTTTCATAAATATTCAGTAAGGATTTATTTCTTGCATACAAAAGCCCTGTTCCTCTGAACTTTGAGAAATTGTGATTCCTTCCCAAGATGAATCATAAAATCATAAAAAAAAAGATTCTTGGTAGACTGAATTTCCACAGAAGAGCCTCTAGCTTTCAGCATTAGTAATCGAGCTTGGTTAATAAGATATTTGGTTATTTTTGGTTAATGAGAACTTTTGAAGCTATTCTTGAATGTAATTTTTTCCCTTTCCCTGTATCTTCATGTTTCTAGAATTTTTCATTAGCAGTTATGTCATCATGGCTTAGAGAAATTGAAGGGAAACCATTTGGAAGGCTTTTAGCATATAGTCACTTTGTTGGATAAAGAATCTTATACAGGCTGTTAAAAAAAATGTAAACACCTGTTGTGGATAAGAGACACTTGAATAATTTCTGATGGTCCAAAATCTGCATCTGTTAAAGCAGCCATTGGGCTCTGTTTGGAAATACAATTTTGTTATTTACTGTCATTTTCAATAGAAAACTGTATTTCCTATTTAGCTTCTTTAGGCAGCCTTAAAATTGTGATTTGATTCTTTTTGTGTGCAAGATATATAAATAACTCTCATCCTAAAAGTATTTCCCTGCAACACAACACTGTTCATGGAAATTGGAGATCTGTGTGAAGAAATGAGAAGAAAGCAAATTGGCATCACAGATTGGCAATTTTAAAAGAAATGTGACAACATAAAAACATTTTTGTGCTCTGTAACATAGCCCCAGGTTTAAATGTGACTACACGGACCATCCAGCTTTGTGCTGGAACCAGGCTGTCACAGAAATCATCCCATCATTTCTACCTACAACTTGAGCCCTTACCAGAGGTGTAGGAAGGGATCACCAAGTGTTTTTCTGCTTTTGAGAACACACATAAGTATGTAGCTTGATAGCTTTAAATTTATCACAGAAAGTTGCGTTGTCACTTGCTGTCACTCTGGACTTGGGTTTTTAGCATAGTTTTAGTAGGATGATAATGCGCAATGGAGAGCTCCAAAGTAAAAGGGCAATGGGCTAGCTTATTTCTTGTAAATAAGGTGACCTCATGTGAGCCCAGCTTGTGAGAGAATAGATTTTGTTCTGACAAAGAACTACTAGAAGGCTTCTCTTGATTCATGATGTAAAGCCTTCGTGTCATGTGGAAATGATCTAGGAAATGTACTGAGTGGGTATGTGCAAAGTGAGTAGTTATGAGATCTTTCTTCACATGGAAACAACCTCATTTAAAGAGTTGGCTCTTTATGAAGTTTGAATCTGAACTTCTCTGGAGAAGTAACTAACCAACAAAACAGCTGATGAGCTTGATGAGTCATCTGAAGACTTAAGATAATGAATGGTAGGTAATTCCTCAGGGAAAGAAAAGATTAGAGATCACACGTTTTAGGAGATAAACTGTGTTCACGAAGTCACTGAGAGAGACAGGATCCCAAGCTCTTTGATCAGTAGAGATCCTGATCTCAGAGTGCTGAACCCAAATTTCTAAATATGTGAACGAGGCTGTTGTTTGATTTATGTATTTCCTGAGCCGCTTAATGTGCTATGTGAGTCAGCTGCTGTTTGCCTGGAGAGAGAAAACAGTGAACTGAAGCACTCACTTGGTCAGACTCCTAGAAAGCCTGGGCTGCAGACATGAAGCATTGGCGTGGGCACCCAGACCACAGAGTCAAGTTAATCAGCTGGACAGCAAAGGACGTCTGGGGAAACTCATCTGAACCACCCCATGATGCAGGGAGCCAGGGATTTAGCAGGGGGAGCACAGACCACCACATCCTTGTACCTTTGAGATTGAAAATACTTCAGAGCAGTGATTGCCTCACTGTTTCTGGTACCACAGTTGGACTCACATCCCAGCTGGAGACCTCTAGTACCAGGATAAGACAAATAATGACAGTCATCTCCCATAAACCTACTGAACCCTCTGACTCTATTTCAAGGAAGGCATCGGATAATTAGTTCCCTGCTGGGTAACAAGTATAAACTCTCATCACTTATTTTGCTCTCTAATTTTTTTAAGTTTATTTTTCCAGTTAACAAAAATAGACTGCATTTTAATGGATAGTTTTTATGCAGGTAAATGAACAGAATGAATTTTTTATTAAGAGTGAATTAGCTAATTCTGTCCTTAACTCTGTTTTAAATGTACTTGGTCAGAAGGGGAAGCTATAAATAATGTAACCCTGCAGTTTCTGTCTGTAAGACAGAGAAATGCAAATGGCAGTCTAGTTTTACGTGCCTGAGTGAGGACTGAAACAGAGCAGACTAGCCCGTATTTTAAGATATTTGAATCAAAGTGGTATTATATGCTTAAATCTAACCAAAGATTGTCATGGATTTCTGTGTTATGCATAATCCCATCTGGCTCTTTAATAATGAGCAAAACACTTGAAAAATAATCTACAGAGACTTTTGTAACAGAGTTAATTTTAAAAACAGGCTATTCTATAAGATATGCATCTTAAGGGCTACTGACTGCGAGCAATACAAAGATCAAATGGATTAATTTTTAGAAATCAGGCTACTTATTTAATTGCAGCATATGGATTTAGGTGCATGAATATAAACACCCATTTAAAAATCCTAAGTCATACAGCCTGTTCAGATATGGATCAAATTGTGGTCAGGCAGTCATGCGCCTCAATTACCATCAGGAAACACTGCAGCAGAACATTTGACACTAAAGAAGGGCTCAAATGGTCCAATACTTGCATGAGGAGGGAGGACAGATACTGCATAGACCTTTAAACCTTGCTTTGTAATCTCATTCCCTGGGTCTGATCTAGTTGTAAAGCTGCTATTAGTTCTGTGCCTGGATGTGCTCGAAACCATCAGTGGAGTCACTGGTTTGACAGTCAGAAATGTTGTTACAGCTGATAATGGCTGGAAAATATGGCTGAATGTCTCCCACTGAGCACGAGAGAATCAACAGCAGGCTCTCACCTGGGATTTATCTATATTTCCATAGGTTAAAAAGTCTTTCAATCTTATTTTGTGTGCCTTTCAATTATTCCACATATGTACAAAACCAGACATCCCCCAAATGACTTTTAAGGGGACTACAGGCTATTATTTTTACCTAATTACAAGAATGACTCATAAATAATTATCACAACTTGTTCACTTCCTAGCAGTTCATCCGTCCAGCTGTACTGATGATGGATAAACTCCTCGTTTAATTTCTTTTCCAAGGTGTGGCCCTGGGTCATGTTTGCCAGTGACCCAATCATTGCCTGGAGGCCAGGTGTCCCTGTCAATCTCAGGTGTGGCCCCCTAAAAAGTTCAACTTAATCTCTAGTATCAGGTAAAATAAGATACATTTAGGGTTTTTTTGAGGAAATTATGAATTTGCAGTTTTGGTCTGATTCATCTCCACATCCTTCCTCCATTTCTTCAGAATATAGCAGGGGATGAGTACTCCAGGAGCCAGTGGTCTGAAATCAGAGAGCTGCAAAGGCAGTTTTTCTCAAATCATAAATCCAAGAGATAGAAATAGATGTCAGGCTGTTGAGTTCCTCTCACTGACAATTTCCAGTTGTCAGAACCTTTTCTAGCTGTTGTCTGACAAAGAGCTGTTAACTCAAAAGCAAACATGACGCCTTTCTGAACTAATTTTAAATTTTCAATGTTTTTCATGGGTGGGGAATTGAAAATGACATTTTGAAAGCCAAACAATTGTCCCCGTTTTTCATCCTGTAAAGGCTGAAATGTTGCTTTTTGGAGTGTACAAAATAGTAACATACAGTGACATTTTAACAACATGTCATTTCTATTATTGATTACGCAGCATTATTTTATCCCAGTTGTTTTTGAGGCACTTGATTTAGGTACTGATAGCCCGGGATGAGTGTGAACTCTGTTTCATATTTTATAACACACAAATAATCTCAAAGAAAATAAATGCAAGGCTGTCTCCATTTTGTGGGGCTGGTTGGCTTGCAGATCTTTAGAAAAGGATGCAAAATTATAGTTTCTATTAATATAGAATTACTACTGCGATTCTCATAACATCAGTGGTCTCTAAATTAATGTAAAGATGTAGAGGACTGGTCTGAGGACACCCAAGTGTGTGGCTAATGTTTCCACAGCCTGCCACTGAGATTTGAGGAAATTCGTGCCTCAGATACTTAGACTATAAAATTTCCTGCTGTAAAGAGCTAAGTAGATCATTCTTGTCAAAGAAGCCGGTATTACATGAAAAGTGCAAACATATAAGCCTTTCATGTTTTGACATCCTCAGTAGATTATGTTGTTTTCTCGTATAATAAAACATCTATAATTATTCATAAGGATTGTTCACGGCATGTTTTGTAGTACTTACAGCTTTTACTGCTGGCAGTTGTGTAACAAAAGTTTCTGACAGCACTTACATTTTTAAAAGGCTTTCTGTGAGTTCTTACCACAGTTTAAAAACAATACATGATGATCAGTCCTTCTAATAAATTCTGTAAGAGAAAGTATTTAACACTTTTAACTGCATCCTCTGATCAATCAAAAGAAAGTAGTAAATATAAAATAGGTGTGAATAAGATACATTTTTATATCTTTTGCATCACTTTTCTCTTTTACTAGTGTTCATATTTGCTCCCCAAAGCGTAGGCAAACAACACCCTGAATTTTGTAAAAACATTTGTGATCATAGCCCATGGGTTCAAACCATGCAGAAATATTACATGTTCACTTATAAAAGATAAGGCTAAGACCTTTGGTGTGCCTGCTTTCTGTCTCCAGTTGTGTATTTTTGCTTTTCTGTCTTGGCACTTTATCGGCTTAAAGTCGCCTTTATCTACGCTGTGTTTTCTCCTCATTTTATTTCTCCCCTAAGTACTGATTTGGTTCTGGGTAGCTTAGGGCATTGAAGGCCCTGAGGTAACTTCTTGTCTAAGGACAGAACAAAAGGAACTGCAGAACACAGCATAGGCATGTGATCCTACAGATCAGAGTAATCCCCTGGTTTGTAGGGCTATCCCATCTTCTCTGTGATCAGTGCACAACCTCCTAGTAATTGTGCATGATGTCCTTACTACAGCCTTGCATCTACAGCAGCACATAAGTGTAAAATCATGGACACTTGAATCAAATTTTCCAGTTTTTGTGTCCACAAGCCTGCAAGAATATAATCTGAAGTGTAACTTTTTAATAGATATACTCAAATGTGCTTCCAGATACTTTTTTCGTTGTATATATTGAAACACAAATGAATAGGCTTTTCCTTGAAGTCAACTAAAGGATTAATGATGCTTGATCACGCATGTGCATCAGATAAAGTCCAGGAGAGCAGCTCTGTTCCCCTTGGCTCACAGCTGCTAGGAGCATGCTATGCATGGGTGCATCTGAGGTCCTCAGCAGTGTTTTCAGCAGAGCAGGTTCAACCTGATGAGAATGATGAGATTCCTGAAAGATAAAATAGTCCATGCACTGAAATTCCAGCTAACTGGAGAGACTTCAAATCACGCTAAAGAAATCCAGATATACGGAGGCTCTGTAATCCTTCAGGACCTGAGGATCTAAGTCCCATAACTGATTCATAGACAATCATAAAGATTTTTCAAGGTCACGTTAAACTCTGCATGTGCTTATGTAGTAAGTACTTCCTAAGTAACTATGATACGACAACTTTCATGGCCACTCAAGTAACCTATTCAGGAGGCATTCCAGCTCAGGTATTAACATGTGAATCAGCTAATTTAGTTCATTCCAACAATATAAGGCAGTGATAAAACTTTTTGTAAGCCATCTTCAGTATTTTGCAAAACACATCTTGGTCAAATGGAACATTCTGAACTTTGTATTCTCTTTTTGAGTCCAAGAAAGTATGTTTCACCTTGAAAAATGATATTAATAAGGCTTCTATTTAGATTGAACGCTGCTGAGTTCTCCCATGTCTATATCCATGTGTGTGGTGGTTTAGCCCCTGCCGGGGTCTGAGACCACGCGGCTGCTGCCCCTCCCCCACAAAGGGTGTGAAATACAAAGCCCCAAGACTGAAATAAGGAAAGGTTTAATACAACAATGCAATAGCAACACAACAAACAACAGCAATAACAATAACAGTAATAGTGATAGCAATGAACAGAGCAAAATAGCTACCAAATACAGCAGTGAGAGGAGCAGATGTACAAAACCACGAGTGCACCGCGCTCCTGCGCCAGGAAAAATGTGACCTGCCAGGATGTGACATCCGCATGGTATCTGAATAACCCGGCTAGAGCTCCCCCCCCACTGCTGGGGAAACTTAACTCTATCCTGGTTAAACCAGGACAATGTGTTACTTTACGTTTTTAAAGGAAAATTAACCTTCCTCTGCCTCTAATATAAGTACCATAGGAATATGTTTTCATATTAATTTCAATGCAAATTTTATTCCAAATGTCATAATGAAGACAGATATTCCTTAATCTGTCCCTCTGCCCCTAACAGTATCTGGTATATTATAGAGGAGCAGAGCTGAAGCCAGTATGGCCTAACAATAGAGTTCAGACAAGGTACCACATGCTATGTAGCAGCAATGTTCTGTAAGTACAGTCTGATTTTATAAAAATTGTTAATTTTTTTCCCTGAACTTAAGGCTTTCCTGTGCATCAAACTGCCTCGAAAGTGTTTTCAAGTATTTTCCAGGGCGGGGGAGAGAGCGGAGGGAAGCCTTTCTTGGATTAGTTTGTTTTTCTAGACCTGGAGATAATTATTCCCTCAATTTTCTGTTAGGGTAGTTGATACAATGAGAAACAAGTTGAGAGGACATGCAATAAGCCTGAAATTTTCCCTGCTATGACAAAAAGCCATATGTGGTTTGGCAGAAAATAAATGTCTTAAATTAGGCTCCAAATCTCTTTTTTGATAAAGCCATTTCATGGTTTAATAAAAGTACTATGTTATTGTGACTGGAGCAACTATGAAGCTCCCTTATCAAAGCAGTATATCACAGGTGACTTGACAATAGTACCAATTTCTGAACACAGTGCTACTGTTGTAATCCTTTCCTGCCCTGGAAGTCTCTTGACCTCTCATTTAGAACGATGACCTCTTCTCATGATCAGTTCTTAGCTTCAGACTGTCAGCTATATAGCAGTAGAGATGAGGATATGTAACCCTTAGGAAATGGAAGAAGACTGGCATTTGGAAATCAGACAGTAGTCTTTTTTAATTACTACCATTATCCACCTCAGAGCTGAACTAGAAATTATTCTGACTGACCTAATTATTCTCACTCAATCTAATAATCTGCAAAATGACCAATACCTTTTACTTTTTATTTTCAGACATGGTCAGCCATCACTGACTTTTGTCTAATGGTTTATTTAACTGACTACCTCTGTATGAAGCTACTAACGAAGAAAACAAATAGCAATTCAAATCCATTCATGGAATGTTTTAAAATAATTTTTTCCTCTTCTTATTACACATGTTAGAGGGCATATTTCCATGGGCTTTCTGAATAGGTGATAAAAATTACAGAGCTTTAAATTACAAAAATAAGTGAAATTGAAAGAAAACTTATCGCTCTAGTGTCAATAATCTTCCATTTTCTTTTAGAGGAATATGATGCTAGAGACATGTTTTGAACTTGATTTTTCTAAGTAGGTAGTCTTGAATGATTCATGTGAGTAAAGGATACGTTATCAAAACCCTCAATCATTTCTTACACACAGTGAAGGAAGTATCATTCATAGACAGAGCTTCAGTCTCATGTGTTTTTAAACAGCATATTTTGCTTTCATTTTACATTTCTGAGAGAGAGACAGCACTCAGCTGACAAGTGTTTGTACAGATCATATAGATCTTAGTAGGCTTTAAAACTGGCTTAATTTTAAGTAGTATATACCCAGAGTGTGCATACGTTTACACCAGTTTAGTCCTTGTTGAAATCAGTTCAGCCTGTCTAAAAACAGGAGGCTTGCTTTGCACATTACTTACAAGATAATGATTGCTCTAAGGGACTCTATAATGCATATTCCCTTTCAGTTCTTTGAATTTTGATATCCAAAATCACTTTGGGTAGAATTGCTGTTATGTTATAGGTTGTTAAATGGGCACATTGTAATCGAAAGAACACTGAAATTTTGCATGGCTATTCTGCATTTACAAAACATACAAATTTCAGTGCTAAGAATGTGCAGTGCTATATCTGCATGATCATGATTCATCTTCTCTGTCTTTCTCAGCTGCTAATTCCCTGCCAAGTTTCACTGCTGGCAGTTTTGTGTAGTATAAAGATTTGAAATCAGCATGTGGTTGGCAATAATTACAGGAATAAGTTGAAAGATCCCAGTGTGTTATTTATTTTTAAAGTGTCTGGACAGTTTTCTTTCTCAAGTTAGTAGCACAAATTGCCCCTTTTGTGTCTTGGGCTAAGCTTCTTTCAGTTGATGTTTCACAACACCAGTTTCACAACGCTGAGGCAACAGACAAACTAGTCTGCCTTGGCGACAGGCATTGCTATCCATTTACATTTCCTTTTAAATACTGCCGAAAAATTAGGGACGAGGGAGGGTTGCTGCAAAAATACATTTTAATATCATGACCATTGAGTTAGATACGAGATTAACACTTATCGCTGTCTGTAATTGCAAGAACTTGATTTGAGGTGTAATTGATAAATCTTGATGCAACTTCAAATGTCTCAAGCTTTTTCTCAGCAAGTACATGAGATCGCTTGTGTTTTGTCACCTCACGGGAGGCAAATGGGATAGCTCAGGTGATGAACATGGGCTTAAGTGACTGGGACCATATCACTGAGTTGAAACCCCAAAGAAAGGGAGGTACTTCTGGAAAACACAGGTCCTCTGGCTGTTGTAACTGGCCTGCCAAGTGGCTGCCTTTGTTTCAGGGCTTCCCAGAGCAAAAGAATGTGTCGTGCTTTGCTGCCGGTGCCAGTGTCATAGGTCTGCAGTGGGGCATGTCTGTAGCTATCAGTACATTTATAACAAGGATGTGTCCATCCTTTGCAAAGCATGCAGGTATGGTGTTTTCTTTGTCTGCAGACATTAAACTGGATCATTTTCTCATTCTTTTTATTTACAGAGTGAAACAGAAGTCACAAATGTAAACAGTACTGTGGCAACAGTCATCTGTATTGTCTTCCTCAAGGTCTTTAATGTTCCAGTCCCAGATAAATTAATTATTTTGTGCATCATGTCTTCAAGTCAGTAAGACTTAGATCTACATTTAAAGACATGTAGTCATGGCCTTTATTTACATAGTTCAGATGTTAGGAAGGAAATGACACTTCCAATCTCAAAGGCTCTGCTACTGGACTATTAGAGCTCTGCACTTAGGGTTCTTATGTCACTGGCTCATAAAATGCAAGCAGACTATCTGTTTCTCACGTCTGCTTACTGGTTATTGTGGTTGAGTAGAAGATTTAGAAGTGGTTTGGACAGAAATGAGGGTGATGTCTCAGTGTCCCACTGCCCTGTTGCAGGGCAGGCTGCGCTGTGTCCAGTCCTTTTGCCAGCCTGTGTTGGCTCATTTCTTTTCAGAGGGAAGGGACCTGGCTGCTTAACACGCTCCATGCCAGCACACCCTGCTCTCAGTTGCTTTCAAACCTTGCCTATCAAAATTTCCATAGCGGGGCAGCCACAGCCAGCCATGGCAGACAGAGCTGGGTATCAGCATGTGAGGGGACAGTCCCTCCCTGGAAAGCACATCAAGGTGGGGTGGGTAAGTCTATGCAGAGATTCAGAAAAATCCCAGGTCTCCCAAGCTTCATCCCACCAACTTTTCTACTGAACTCTGCTGGCACTTTGTCATGCCAGGATCTCCTGCAGTTGCCATCCTTCACACACATGTGCCATGGGCACCAGCGAGGTTTGCGTTGGGAAGAACTACCACAGAGGATAAGAATGCTTGTAAGGTCTATCTGACAGGAGGTGACACTATCAGGGTGGGGACAGCAGGGCATATTTCCCTGTAGATAACAACGACTGCATATGCATATTTGCAATCAGTGGACCAAATTGTCATATTAGAACAGGGGTGTGGCTGTACGTCAGGAGTCTGTCAAGACAGAATGCAGTTTTCAAGGGTGTCAGCCATGGTCCCTTGTTTCTGCTTCCCAGGCTAGAAGCTGCCATCCCCTCTGTTGTGCCAGTAGCTGTTGCCGTGGCTGCTCTTTAAGCTGGATATGCTTATGATCTGACTCAAAAAATAGCAAACAAACAAACAGAGTGGCCTTTAAAAAAGGTTCTAATTCACTGGGGGGGAAAGCATACCTTGGGACAGCTGACAAGGTCATTACTGAAATTTCATTTGCCACTCCACAGTTGCAGGGATGGTTGAGATGTACGCAAACAACCTGCTGAACCAGCACAGTCTACAGCAAAATTTGAAGGTGAATGCTGTGTGATAATCTGCAGTATTTTGGCAGCTGATCTGTGAGCAGCTCAGCTGTCTATGCACGAAGAGCAGTGTCCTGAGTCGCCAGCCTCAGCCATGCTTTGTCTGCTCAGGAGTCAGCACTCTTGGCAGAGTTTGTTGGGATTTTAAGTAGGGTCATTGCATAACTCTGGTTTAGACAAACCGTGTAAGAAACAAGATAGACAGAACTGTGGAGACAGAAACTTTTGGGATGCTGAGACCAAGCTGCTGGGCTCAGAAGTTTGGTAATGTCTTGAAGAAATCTGCTCCCAACATATTAGTCATGTGTAATGGGAATCCAGTTTGGACACAGAGATAACCCAGATCAGAGTGCAGGATTTGAGTGTGACACAGCTTGTGATTCAGAAGGCTATAAAAGGAGAATATATGTGTTCTGCAGTCCCAGTGCTTGGAGGTTTATGCTCCCAAAACTTTCTGGGTTTTGTGCGGTGAAAAAAACCACTGTGTATAAAAAAAAAAAAAAAACAAAAAAAACCCCAAAAAACAGCCTAAAGGAAAAGAGACTAATAAGAAACATAAGTTTATTTAATTTAAAATGAAGCAATGAAAGAGCTTTCTTCTTACACCAACACTTTAGGAAATGGTCAATGTGAGCAGTTAGAAATCCATGGCCTATTCCTGCAATTTTTTTTTTGCAGCAACTTCCCCATGTATATCTTAATTTCCTGTACTGCATTCTTTAAATATACATTGTCACAAAGCCTGCACATCCTCTTCCCTTCTGAAAGTATTTTAAAGTATCTTTCAGAATTTCCAACAAAAACAAGATTATTGAACTTGAAACTTCACTTAATTTATTGCATATCCATTTTTCTTGATGTATCAAGTCAAGTTAGATGAATGAGCTGACAGCTTGTCAGCTGTTCTTCATCTGATGGTACTGTGAGCAGTTATGTAAAAGGTTGACATAGGATTTTTGTAGCAACAAAAATCAGCAGGACCCTTGACTTAACTTCTTAAAATATCCCTAATATATATCTGTTGCTATGTACATAATTTTATTTTTCAGCTTTAAAAAAAAGCAATGGTGAAAAAAAAAACAGGACTTTGAATATGTCTTCCTAGCATCTTGCTACTTTTCTATATCTGAAGTGATGCTTTCTAAAGTTCTGAAATAATCACAATGAATCTATGCTTAACAAGAACTCCAATGTACTCATGTTGATACTGTCTGCTTCTGTTTTTATCTTCATTTATGCATATTTTTTCTAGTAAGATCCTATTCTGTGAATGAGCTTAGCAGAAGCGACTAAATAAATACCATTAACTTTCTCTCTAAGCAAAATAATTTTATAGCTTTGATAAATGTCCATCCTAATTCTGCTTTACTGTTGCTTCAGCAACTGTTCATCACCAACTGCTCTGAGAAAACTCAGCAGTATACAGAGATTATTCGCAATCGTATAGTGATATGTAGAAATGTTTGAAATCCAATATATTTTAGGTGTCCCCAAAGAAAGGCCTTGAACATAAGCACCTCATATGTTTAGAAAATAATACTTCTACCCAAAGGTTACACTGTGGTCAGAGTGAAAACTCCCAGTGACTTGAAGGAAGCCAAGATTTCACTTGTCTGTAAGAGCTCTCCAGAACCTTGCAAACATGACTAGTAACAGACCTGAGCACAGGAATCCGTCGGCAGAAGGACTTCTTAATTTCAAAATCTGGCTTTCTTTTGAATTTGAAATAAACACTGCAAGTGAAAAGTCTGAGGAAAAAAATTCAGCTGAAATCAATGCAAATATTTTGTTCTGATAAGACATTTAATTTCAGGTCTTAACCGTTATATGATCAATTCATATACTATAATATGAAATAAATAAATTAAAATGCACAGAAAAAATGTAATTAGAAAACAGCAGAACAGAACATTTAGACCTTATCAGAATCCTTAAAGAGCTTCTTTACCCAAACAAATTTACCGAAATAACTATATGCCAAACACTGTTTAAGATGTGATTATACTTCTAGGTAGAAAATGGTTCCCTTAACTCTCTCTGCCTGGCTCTAATTAGCATTAATGCATAGTACATCTGTGAAAATGGTAGCTTCAGATTAGCTATGTCCTACATAGCATATAACATGTATGTTTGTAGTTCTCTTGTTTTGGCTTTTTCCCTGTGACAAAAGAGGTGTCTTCCCAGGTCTAATAAGGCATTGATAATAAAATGAGACTGTGGTACCTTTTCCCTAATCAGACTCTACTTACCTTTAGAAGTACCGGGCAAAAAGGTAAGACAAAGAAAAAGGTGACAGATCACAATACTTATGGCAATCTGCAATCTTCTCTCTTTTAAGATGAATACCAGAATCCAGAAAAGGGCTTGAGTATCTTTCATAACAGGAACTTACCTTCTTATTCATCCGTAAAACTGGGTTAATGACTGTGACCTATTAATAAAATGCTTCAGCATCTCCTTATAAATAATACAAGACTTAGCTAGTATAAAAACCTGATTAATTCCTCTCCTACCATAACAGACAGCATACCATGGCGAATCAAGTGTTTCCATTTTTCTGAGACGAAGAATTTTACTAATTTGACAGTTCTGCAAGAGCTCATCCATCCTCATGTTTTTTTTCAGATACTACAAGCCAATCCAAATATAAGACCCATTGTATTCACACCAAGTTTAAAATGGCAGGACTGTTGAAATGTTGTGTGCAAGGGCTCTCTTGGGATTAAGTACTTCAACGTCCTGCTCAAAGCAAGACTATTGCCAGCATTAAATCAGGTCAGTTGTAGTGTTGTCTAACCGACCCTTGGAAACCTCCAGGGATGGAGATGTCAGTATATCCCTCTGGTTCCAGTGACAGAAGAACAATTAATAGCAAAAATAGCCACCAGCAGCCCACTACCTGATAGTTCAGTGTTAGGACACCCTTACTGAAAATGTAACCTAAGCTTATCTCTGAATCCTGAAGGCTGGGTGGAAAATGAGGAAGAATTATTTTTATTGCTTTTTGCTACTTGTTAAATTAGTTATATGTTCACACTTTGCCTGATTTATATTCTGCTATAGCACTGTATTTTGTCTGTTAGATGCCTTATTTTTTATCTGAACATAACTATGGAGTGAATTTTCTGTGGCCTGACTTCGATGGAGGAAGAGAGCCTCTAGACATTTTACAGATGCTTCCAATATTTTTTGCATGGCAAAGAGTACATTCTAAGAGATGGAGGCTCTGTTAGGAGCTAACATTGTATAAAAAACACTTTAAAGTACACCAAATAAGACCTATTATTTTGTATTTTTTCAAGTTGATTATGATTACCATGAAATCACTGGTACATCATTACAAGGTTAGCAGAAATGTGATCCTCAAAGCACATTCATGGCGGGAAAACTTGGAAACCCCATGTGGCTTTGTGGCTGAAACACTGAATTGGGCAGACACAGGTTTTTATTCCCAGATTTCTACTTGCCCACAGTAGGCATATCATTTCATCTGTTTCCCATCTGCAAAATGGAGTAAATGAGAATGACCTACTTCATAAAATGCTTTGACATCTATTGATGAAAAAAACTAAATGAGAGACTGCTGATGCTAAATAAAAGTTCTTATCTCTGGGAATTACTCAGGAGCACTCTGAGCCTTCATACAAGAGGATTGCTCTGATTTAAACGTGTTCATTTAGAAACTGATTCAGTTAAATCATTGCAACTGCTGTGGTCCAGACAAGACCAAAGAAAAAGCCTGAAGCAATAAGTACAGGGAAAAGGGAATGTATTTGTAGGTCAAGCTGTGCAAAGCAAAATTTTCTGAAGCAAGCACTTCAGTCACCACCAGTTCTCACTAGCTTTCACCTCCTCCTGTTTTAACTTTGGATCATACTGTACAAATGAATGTAATAGGAAACAAGATCCAGCCCTTTTACCTGAAGCTCAACCACACGTTATTCTGTGCTGTAATATAAACCATACTTGCAACTTTCAGTACATTGTGCAGCCATGGACGACAATTAAAAAGTACTAAGAAACAACCTGTGCCAGACATGGACTTCCTAGTATATTTTAAAGTAGAGAAGATTCATTTTGACAGCAGTCCAAAGCCTGGGCAGGGACTTAGCCTGAAGGATAGATGGTGTTGTCGCTGTCATCCTTCCTCATAGTTTTGTCTGGAACAGCTTAAGAGTCTTTTCAGCAGAGCATGCTGAATCAACTCGTTCTTGGCCAGCTCAGTTTGGTTTTTGCTGAGCCCAGTGCAGGCAAAGAGGAGGGTGTGACCACCACAGCCTCTTTATTCTGCAGACTTCCTAGCCGCTTTGTCATGGTTTCTGCTACCTGGACCTAGTGAAAATTGTAGCGTGCCCATTGTCCAATGTGCCTTGTGAGAAAAGCTGTAATTTTTGTGCATGTTCTTGAAGTGCAAAAAAGCTGTGTGATTCACTATGATGCTGTCACAAACCCCTTATCTGACTCATGTTATCAAAAAATTATTAGAGGTTAAAAATATTAATGTGGGGGTTTTTGACTGTAACAAGAGGGAAGAAGCGACGTAGAATTTAATGACCTCCATGAATTAATTCAATCCTGGATGACTTTCTATTAATTTGTTGGAGAAGTACATGTGTTTGCAGCAGGGAGAGTTAAACATATTCTGCTTTAGATGAGTCTCTAAGGATTTCAGTTAAGAACATTTTGATGCTTGAATCCAAGAGAAACAGTATCTAGCCAACCTACTATCTTAACTGCAATCAATGGCATTTAGGCTAAGAAGCACTGAACAGCACTAGATGTCTCTTCAAAACATCTGTTGCCAAGGCATAGAGGAAGCCCAAGCCATAACATGGAAGCCCCGTAAGTTCTTTATCTTTCCACAAGGAGATATGCCTATGCCTAGTGACCAGAGCAGATGGTCTCATTCCATTTCACTTCCAGTCTAGGCCACAAGTTTTCTGTGTGATGGTAAGTTGTTTCACTTGTCTGTGCTTTAGGAATTGCTATTTCTAATTGCTGGATATTCAGAGAATTACAGTGTTAAAGGTGTGGGGCAACTTTAACACTTCACCTTGCAATGAATGCTTTACCTAAGGAGATCTTCATATCAGTATTAATACAATATACCACATACCTTTCATTAGACACATGGGAGGATGACACACAGTATTTTGATTTTTTAGATATTTAGCCTCATTTAGATAAAAATACCTTTCATTTTTTAAGAGGTTTTTCTAAACTTGAACTTCTCATAGGGCAAGACCCAGAACCCTTAAAATCGGTCTCTGAGCAAGAGAGGACTTTAGCCAGATGTTGCCTTCACTGGGCCCAGGAACCTCAGCAGAAATGGTAACAGCAGCCTTTCCTTGTCACTGGAGTTGAACCATCTGGACTGTGCTCTACAAAAACTTAGACTGGTGCTCTACAAAAGCTTAGCTGAGATTGCAAAGAAGTGGACAGATTTTGTCCCTTCTCTATAATTTTTGAGCCTCTATATATCATCTTCTAGACCAATGAATGCCAAAATACTCAGAAAATCATACGGTAAGCTTGGGCTTACTAGCAAAATTTTCATTCATACTTTCCCATCCTCTGCAGCAAGACTTGAATGCGAGACATCAGTGGAATTTAGACCTACGACCTTCCAAATATTCACAAAGAACCCACTTTGAAAGCATCATACACTTCAATCTCAGGACAGCTTCTGTTGTCTTTGGTGTGGTACAATTACTAAAATAAGATGGTTGGAATGCCTTTCCATGTATTAACACAGTTGTACCACGCAGTTCTGTAACATGCACCTGGCATCAAATCTACCTTTGGTTATGGTTTTAAACAAACCAAATGACAGGCTTATGAAGCTAGTCTAAGTCTCAAATATGAATCTTTATTCCAAATAGTAGCTATTTATCTCATGCTTTGTTGGGGGCAGGGGAAATAGAAACATTTTCTTTTTATAGCTACAACTTTGGTTTTCATGACATCATCAAAATGCATTGGAATTTAGCTTCTCTTCTTTCAGTACTTTAAAAAAAGATGGAAGGGGGAAGGAGACAGGAGTTTATGTTACATACCTCTCTAATATGCTGTCATTTGTAATAGTTTTAGAATTAAAAATAAGAACCAAAGATAATTTTAAGGGAAAAGTCTCTACAAAGGATTTTTCATTTATTGACTGATTAACACACATGTTCACACAAGTTAGAGAAACAGTTCTGTTTTATTTTAGACATAAATAAGTTGCTTTATACCAGTCATATTAGGGGAAATTTGGGGTTTTAAAAAGTAGGATTTTTGTCTTTCTGCAGGCATTTCCAATTGGCCGTATTCTCCTTTCATAATTTTATCAAGTAATACTTTTCTGACGCTAATCATCTTCCTTCAAATATTGGGTAATTTAGAATGGTGAAAAGATGAGCTGTGTTGTTCTTTGACATCTAGATTCACATATAGTAGTGTGTATACTACCCTAAATCCTTCAAGATCTGAATGAGAAGCTTCTGGTGGACATGTATATTGCTCTATAGAAGTATGTATCTTACTATTGTGTTGAGACTGAAGATTCCCAAAAATGAAGTTGAGTTTTAAAAATCAGGGGGGGATTTTTGGAAATATGGAAAAGGACAGGGACTCTACTAGTCAGGGAGAGAAGAGAGCTATCTATCTACTGAGTAATGATGCCGTGAATGGCAATCTACTCTATTAAAATTTAATTGGCAGGATAAAATAATAAAGTATTAACCTGAACTATGAGGCTGTTTTAACATATGAAGGGAAAAGTACCTTTTCTTAGGGTTTAATGAGTTTAACACCTGCCTGTAGCTTAACTGATATGGAGAGCTGGGCTTTCTTCATACTTAAAATAAAATGTTGCTGCAACTATGTGTAAGTGCTTCCACTGAACTAAACCCAAATAATCTGAGTTCTCTGTGAAAAAGAATTGTCACAATTCATAGTGAAGGTGGGGAGTTAGAATACACAAAGGAATTTGGGAGTAACTCAGAAAGTTTTGGGTTTAGGAACTTAAAAATAAGAGGAGGTGCCATTTTCTTTAATTACCTTCTCCAATCTGCATTTTATTTTGACATTTGGTATCTCTCCATACTTAAAATATACATGGGTATGATCCAGAGGGTGAAAAAAGTTATTAGAAAGGGGCCTGCAGTAGTTCTTACCGTAGACTGAAAAGTATGTTACTGCCCAGAGAAGGATGCATTGTTCTGGTTAAACAGAGCAAATAAATATTTGTAATCTCAAGACTTCTGTGACTGATATGTAAATGTGTTAATACACATTCTTCTCTTGGATAGAAATAAAAGGAAGATTGTTCCTTTCAGCATAAAGCAGACAGTTCATGCAGCTTTATAATTAAGATGTTAGATACAACCTAATGAAGTTAATATAATGAAATTGGTGTTAATATTTGTAAATAAAATCACCTCCAAATCTTGTGTCTAGAGGACAGGAAACTAAGAGCAGCAGTTCAGTAGTGTTCATCTGTTAATGAAATTCAAGAGAAAATAGTGGCATGTATTTTTGAACCAATCTGACTTGCACTGTGTTGTGCACGATAAACTTGATTAAGGCACCATCCTTGAAAAGCAGTTATGCAACTCACCAGAAGTGGTTTGTATGGTTAATACCTTCAACAGTAAGCAGTCAGTTATGTTCTTGAGACTTGCAAGCCTTTGTTCAAAATCTGAAAAAATTTGGCTTAAACCACAAAGAACAAAGAAGATAGACAATCTGTCAAAATAAATTATGTATCCTACCTTGGCAAACATTAAATTAATGCCCTCCCCCAAATCCACACAAACATAATCTGTCAAGGTCATTTTTGCTTCTCAAGGCCTTTCATAGTGCAAACATGCAGAGCATGTGAAGTCAGCTAGGTTTCGGACCTGACAATGTTTTTAGGTTACATCAGCACGATGAAATGCAATAATCAAAATTAAAACTCCAAAATATAAACCCAATCTATTAAAGAAGCAGCATATATATGTTATACGTATATCTATAGTATGTACATGTATTTGTATTACATGCAAATTAACTTAGCAAATGTCAAAGATGACCAACTAATACAACATCTATTTTCTGTGATTTCAGATTCTGAAAGAAAGAAGGTAAATATGCAGAAAGCAGAGGATTTATCTACTATTGATTTATTGATAGGTGAGATTCGTTAGTCTCTACAATCATAAAAATGTAAATGAACCGAGTGTAGAGAAGGAAGCTGTGCTACAGAAGAGCAAGAGCCCTATGAATGATAAATAAATGCCAGGAACAGCAACCAAATTCAAGAAGCAGGTTTATACCATTGAATATATAGAATTTTTTTAAAAATACCTTTTTATCAGTAAATCAGATCTCAAGAAAAGTAAGACATTTGTTCTGCAAAGATAGATTTTATTTCATTGTATTTCTTTTGGAGTCAGCTGTTCATGCAATATAAAGGTAAGATGTTTGGTTTTAATATCAACCAAATACTAAGACTGAAAAGATACTTTCCTCAGAATTTTCCAGTGCAATCTTCCTTTCTCCAGAAACTGCCTGGGAAATGTTTTTGTGACTCCTGGGCTCTTATTTACTTATGTATGCACAGAAGAGAAGATTGTTGTAGCAACCCAGTGTTGAAAATATTTTGTCTCAGCATAGGCAAATGTCTACTACTCATGTCCAGATCACCTGGCTTTGGAGGACGTTTAGTTTAGCTCACAGCTTGGGACACTGTGATTAAGTAGCTTTGGAAACACCATTCTCAGGGACTGGCACTGCCACACAAGCAATAAAGTAGTGTTGCACCTACTAGAAGTGCTGGGGGGAATAATTAAATTAAATTTAAGAGTTTAGGAAAAAAAATATGTGGCCTTTTCTAAAAAGGTGGGTATGGTAAAGATCTGACTGTTTGTATATAAAAGATCCCACAAATATCTTCAAGAACTGTGGACTCCCTACCATCATTACAGCAAAAAGCTATTTGATTCACTTTTGCGATGGTGCCAGAAAATTGACAGTCTTGGCATAAAGGTGACGAACTAGGCACTAATGTTGCTGCTGAGTTTTCTTATTCCCTCTGACAGCTGTAAGCGTCTTGGCAGGTCTGCCTGATGGATTTAGGAAGAGGAACAGCACTGCCACCACTGCTAGCCACATTGAATGGAAGCATACAGACAATATTACTAGAGGGGCAGGGTGGGGGAACAGAAATAAAAAGGATGGAGAGAATGTGTCAGGCTGGATGCCATTACTGCACCCAGAAATGATTATTCAGATCCTCCACTCTGTGAAGGGTGTTCTTGCCAGCTCTTTGCCTGTCTGATGACTATTCAGGGAGTCAGTTTTCCAGTGGTAGCTGTCAAATTGTGTCGCTCTTGTCTGCTCCTCTTCTACAGGATTCTCATAAGGCTTGTGTGGCATGTGCTGAGTATACTGATCACGCGAGACTGTTGGTTCGCAGCCCACAGCCATGCTGAGACACACCAAGACAACTTGGCTTTGTTTTTACATTTGCTGATGGTTGAACATTTATGCTGTTGTCATGTTACTGTCCTCTACTAGCTGCAGTTTACTGTTGGTACTGTATGATTCTGCTTCTGGCAGAAGAAGGATGTCAGAGCAGCAGGCAGAGAAAAAGAATAACTGCAAGGTCGGTCCTCTTCAGTGGAAGGGAGGAAGTGGTACTTCTTCCATCCTTACTCTTCACATTCCCTTTCAGTAGGTTGCTATATTGTCCTTAGAGACAAAAATAAGAGTGAAACTCTTGCATCTGTTCCCTTGTAATATGGAAATCTATAGCTTCCAGTGGAGAGAAAAGCTTCCTCAGTTTATTAACAGTTTTGCTTATGCCCCATGCATTTGTCTCACAGAAAGAATAATAAGCACCTAGGCTGAAAGAGACATTAACAGCCAGTGGTAGCAGTAGGGTAAGAGAAAACTAAGCCATTGCTGGTTTCCTGAGCCTGAAATGGTATGGTTGCTTTCCCCTGGAGAGGGAACAGATAGTTGTGCTTACAATAGATGTAACTGCTGTTCTGGGTGAGAGCTATGTTGTGAATTTAGCAATCTGGAAGAATATAAGAAAAAGAGCTGACGGCTGCAATAATTTTGGTAACTCTTCATAAGTGATGTATGAGAAGAGCTTTAACAGGTCTTGCTCACTTCATTACTACACTTCCTTTGAGCAAGGAAGCACCTGGAAACTCAATAATATTAAATCCCTCAGCCTGGTGTCAGGCCCGAGGTAGGTAAATATATTTGTTACCCAGTTACAGTTGGAAAAAATTTGAGACGTGAAAGGATGGTGACTTATCTGAGGTCAGAAAAATCCTCTGTAGCACAGCCAGGAAGAATATTCAAATTAGACATCAAAGTATCACTATTTTAAAGACTACCTGAGGTCATAAACTGAACTTCTTTTAGTAGTTAATGCAAGATGTACAAACTAGTGACAAAAAAAATCAAGGCAGCAGATAGACTTCAGCTACACAAGGACTGAAATCTAGCTTGCTGATCACTCTGTCCTTGTCTGTCTTTCATACTTAAACTGCAAACTCTTTGGGAACAGATCACCTTTTTGCTTTGGATCATATGGTGAATAGACCAAAAGATTTCCCAGTTCATGAGTAGATGCTACAGGAAGAAAACTGATAACTGTGATATATGTGACTAGACAGTGCAGGGCTGTTAAAAGAAACATCAGTATTGTTAGTCCTTAAAAAAAAAAAAAAAAAAAAAGAGAGAACTGTTATTATGTGCTTTGGCAGAAGAAGAAGGTTTAAGAACAGCTCTTATATAATGTGTCTGACACCTACGTCAAGATAATCTTAAATTTTGTGGATCCAAAATACATTTTTAACAAAAGTTCAGTTCTGTGTGAACTGAAATGTGAGGGAAGAAATCTTTAAAAACATTTCCCATGGAAATCAGTGCTGAAATTAATAGGTAAACCAGCAAGAAAAAACACCTAAAATAACAGTGAGACCAGACATTCCCAGTGTCTGAACTAAACCCACAGAATTCCCTGTAAGAGATTCTGGTTTTACCTGGCTTTCTCTCTCCTGAAAAGTGATAGGGCATCCTGATTTTCTGAGGTGGAATTTCTTCTAAGAGGCACACTTGTTATGCTATGAAGTAGGAACTGGGCATCAGCAAGATGGCAAAGTATTTCTACAGGCAACAGAGACAGCAGCAGATTTTCAGCAGGTCCTAGGAAAAAAGTATGAAAAGGACCCAGACTCTACATCCTCTTTTAGTTACTTGACTTCTCCATTACAGAGAGGAGTAAACAGGAAAGGATTATGGCTTAGGAACAGGTTTGTTTTCCCCTTCTCACAATGGAAAGAATTAATGGAAGATCAATGTGGGGATAAGTCTACTTAGAAGAACAAGATGTGGAGAATCTAGTTTGTATACAGTACTAAATCACTTTTTGCATGTTTAGTCAAGACCAGAAACTATGGACTTTATTATCACTCATATTGATTCTGTTTGTGGATGATGATGCCTAGGTTATGCATTCAGGGGCACGGCAGATTCCTATCTCTTGCATGTTGAAAATTGTTGGTTATTCATGACACTGTTACAGGTTTTGTGCAACAAGGAAACTCCTTGGCTTGCAAAAACTTAGTGTGTTCCCAAACAGAAGTTTCTTTGTGTACAACAGTTGATGTTCCAAATGTTGCACGATGCTAATTTGAGGCCAAAGGCTTCTGTTTCATAACAAACCCTGGGTGCTGCTACTTACGACTTAGGGGAAACAGGCCCACTGAAAACTGCTAAAAGTCTCATCTTACCCTCCAGAGCTTTATTTTAGATAGGCTGAGAAATAATCTGTGCAAGAGGTAACAGTATCCTTCAGACCTCTTCAGTAAATTTTACGCTTTTTACAATCAGATCAACTCACACAGATTAAGTGCAAAATGATTCAATTACTGATTTCAGAATTTAATACTTCTAATAGACCTGCTATATTGTGCATAAATCTATGATGTTACATACAGGCATTGCATTACCTAGCGTTCTGGAGTGAGGCGTGGCAGGTGTTTTCTCATTTGCCACCGTGCAGCCCTGGTCAAGGCAGAGTGGAGAAACATCCATTTGAAACAATAAGGTGAATATTATGATCATAGTCAAAATGTAATTTATTATAGTCAGACATTGGGATAAACAGCCCTTATAAGGCATGCCATATATTCTTTAATGACTAGTGAGGTGTTTCCACTTTCCATCTTATCCAAAAGTAATTCAAAGTCTTGATAGTGCTGCCCTTACTCAAAAGACAAAGTCATGCCTTAACAGGGATGGTGACAGCACTTATCCACACTTAATTATGTCTTACACTGGTGCCTCCCACTCCTTGGATTTCACGTTTTGCCCTGTTCTTACCGCTTTCCAGAAAGCATTTCACCTCAGTGCACATGCATATTCCTCATTACCCCATTGCCACTCTGACATTTTGCCTTGAATTTCCCAAGTTTCTTTCTCCTTTAAGCCTTCTTGGAGCCTTGGCACTCTGAGAGAAGTGTCCCCTAGGACTCTACATATGAAAGGATGCATATGCACTCTTATCTCCTAGATTTACTTTTATTAGAGGTTTGCTTTTTCTTCTCTGTATTCTTTTCTAACCAGCTGCTATTCAAAGCTGTATTCCTCCTCTGTGTGACCAGTGTTTACTAAATTCCTAAAGCTGTTTTCTTTTTCTGTTTAGAATACTTTAAAAGCATAGGGTTGTTTGGTTTGGTTTGGTTTGGTTTGGTTTGGGTTTTTTCTGTGAATGGCAGAGAGGAATATTTGAAAAGATATAACAGTGCACTGTTTGTTGGGTTTTTTTCCTACCGAAGACTAGAGGATACTGTGTACGTGCATGTTACACTGCCAACAACTGGTAATAATTTGAGTTCATTTCAACCATCTGCTTCAGAATTTGCAGGAAACTAATCTCATGCTGCTTCTACACATACTTTGCTCTGTTCTTCCCTGCATTTAGTAACATACTTGACAATAAGGCTTGGTTTAGGAATCTTCCAGAAAACTGTCCCTAATTTATAGTAGAGGCTTTAAATAAGTGTCAAATTCTATCTTTGTGAAATTCAGAATTAATTTCTTTTTAAATGTACATCCCTGAGTTGTACAAGAGGATATTTAGATGAACTGCTTATCCCAAAGGTACCCTACTTACAAGATGACAATGAACACTACTGACTTTCTCACAGCATCCCTCACTGAAAAACCTTCATAAGGGTAGTTACAGCATGACATCTTGACAGACCACCTAAGGGATTCACTCAGTGTGACCTTGAGGCCATGCACATACTGATTCTATTCTGGAGTTACATGGACTATAGTCTCCTCCGGTTTTTGCTCTTGCAAGTCTAGAGGGAAAGATCTCTTCTAATCTGCTCGTCACACCCTTCAGCAAAGACTCTACATCTAGGTCAGCATCTGATCACATATGTAAGGCAAGAAAGAATCTGCTTTTGTTAGGAGGTACTTCTCAGTCAACTAGTGCTTCCGATCAAAGCAGTGATCCCAGCAAAGTGACCATACTAATAATCATTGCCAAGGTGCTTAGTTAATGTTACACTTGGGGAATAGCAAATTCTGAGGAATAAGCCCAAGATATTCAGCTAAAGAAAAGTGCTTTGACTTGAGTGACTTCTACTGTATCCAAAATTACACCGTCCTGAAAACAACCTGGTATGCAGTATGACATTTAGTTTTCCTTTCCTCACCTCAGTTTAAGTCAGCATTCCAACAGGTAGGTTTGTTTAACGGCATCTTTCTGACAGCAGTGTACGCCCTTTTGCTCTTGCAAAACTACAAGTTCCCTCTCCGCAGCTCGGAGGTTGAAAGCAAAACCACCCAACTGAGGTCGAGTGGAAACCTAGACCAAGAGAAAATTTTACTTGGCCCTCCCCAAGGTTCGGGTCATGTGACGAGTCTCCTGTCTTTCTTCTCTCTCCCAGTCTGTTGGGAAACAGCCGCAGCTGTTCTGAACTAGATGTGCACACGTACACGCGTGGGGAAACGAGTGTGCTCCGACGAGACATTAACGCTTCTGGGCAGTTACAGACATGGAAAAGTATCTGAGGACGGGTGAGGCGGCGCCTGCCAAGTGAGGGCAGCCCAGAGAAGGACGCGGAAGGCTGCAAGCAAGGATGCGCACTGAATTTCGTGCTGCCCCCGCAGAGGAATGAGCAGGTAAGCTCGGGCACAGCAGCGATTTCCCGGCGGGCCGCCGCAGCGCAGCAAGGCACCGCAGGCATTCCACTGCCTCCTCGCTCCTCGGCCGGCTCCCGGGGAGGACGTCGCCTGGGGAGGTTGCGGGGGTGCTGGGGAGAGGGCGCACACGGCCGGGGCGCGGCGCCGCCCGGAGCCGGCCCCGAGTTTCGGGAAGAGCTTCCCCGCGCCTCAGCTCCCCACAGGGCGGCGGCTGGCCCGCGCCGCCGCCCCCCGCCCCGGGGCCGCCGGAGCCCCCGGCGCTCTCCCACACGTGGGAAGGGCCGCGTGGGGGCGGGCACGTCCTCCCCGCCCGGCGCCTCTGCCGGCTCTCGGGCACGGCACGGCACGGCACGGCACGGCACGGCACGGCACGGCACGGCCCGTCCTGTCCTGTCCTGTCCTGTCCTGTCCCGTCCCGTCCCGTCGGTCCGCGGGCGCGGGCCGGGCCCTGCCCCCGACGAGCGGGCGTGGCGCACGGCAGCGGGCGCGACTCCCTCCGACGGCCAACACCTGCGCGGGGGCGGGCGGGGAGGGGTGGGGCGCCGCGCGGCCCCGCCCCGCTGCACCTACCGGCGGCTGCACCTACCGGCGGCTGCCCCGCCCCGCGCCACCCGCCGCCACCAATCCGCACCCGCGTCCCGCCCCCTTCCCTACGCCGTTTGCGCAGGCAGCGCTGTTTCCGCAGCGAGTCGGAGCGCTGTCTCCCCCCGGTCCTCGGGAGCCCGATGTGACCCGCCAGAGAAAATGGCGGCGGCGGCGGGGAATCGCACCTCGTCGTCGGGACTATCCTCGGGCAGCGGCGGGGAGGCGGCCGCCGCCGCCGCCTGCGGGAGCTTGAAGGGCGGCGCGGTTGCGGGGAGCGTCGCGGGGAGCGGCGGGGGGCTCCCGCGGGAGGCGGGCGGCGGCTGCCGGGAGCAGCGCTCTGACTGGAGGCGGAAGCAGCTGCGCAAAGTGCGGAGCGTGGAGCTGGACCGGCTGCCCGAGGCGCCCCTCTTCCTCGCCGCCGCCCCGGCCGCCGCCGCCTCCTCCTCCTCCTCCTCCTCCTCGCCGGAGCCCCCTGAGACGCTGCTGCTCCACTACCTGCCTGGGCCGCCGCGCTCCAGCCCCGCCAGCCCGACTGCCTCCCCCAGCCGCTGCGCCGAGCTCCTGGAGCCGCTGCCGGTGGGGAGCCCGACGGGGACCGACCCCGCAGCGGGGCGGAGGATGGAGCCGTCCCACCCCGCGAGGTGAGGGGGCGCCGGGGGGTGGGTGGGCAGGGCTCGGCCCCGGGCGGCGGCGGGTGACAGCGGCGGGGCTGTTCCCGCGGGAAGGGCTCGGGGTGCGCTGCGGCGCCCCGTTCCCTCCCCCCCCCCCCCCCCCCGCGCCCCCGGGCGCCGCCTGGCCGCGGGCTGGCAGCGGATGCGGGGGCGGCGGGAGCTGCCCGCGGGAGGGAGTGCAGGGCTGGGGCGCGGCGGACGGTCCTCGCCCGGCGCCTTCCCCCGCGGCGCGGGGGCACCTGGTGCGTGGCTGAGGGAGGGGAGGCGAGGCGAGGGGTGGCGGTCGGACCGGGCCGGGCCGCCCCGCTGGCCGCAGCTGTCAGCGGCGCGGGGCCCGGTAG
The DNA here is from genome assembly GCF_031877795.1 of Strix aluco. Classification (NCBI taxonomy): domain Eukaryota; kingdom Metazoa; phylum Chordata; class Aves; order Strigiformes; family Strigidae; genus Strix; species Strix aluco. Next base: position 83,227,357 of record NC_133971.1, read on the forward strand.
CCGGCGCCGGAGGAGTGCGGGAGCCGAGCCGCGGGAGGCGGCGGGCGTGTTTGTGGGGGTGCTTTTGTGTTTGACTTCTGCCGCAGTGCCGAAAGGCTTTGAAGTGTGAGCCCGGGGTGGCGGCGGCCGCGGCCGGGGCCGGGTGTGTCAGCCGCCGGGGCTCGGGGGCGAGCGGCGCCGGGCAGGGCGCGGGCTGCCCACCGTTCGGGCGGCGGCTGTGCTGCTGCTTCGGGCGCTCACCGAGCACCTGACCGCCCCCCGCGCTCTCCTAGCAGTTCGCTGCACAAAACTGAAAAAGGACTTCTCCGAAGTCTAATTTCAGTTTACGGCATCGTGATATTGCAGAACTGATTTATTTATTTCTTGGTAAGGTGAGGAAGGCTTTCGAACATAATGCCCTCTCTCTTTTCCCAAGAGAAAGTAAGTTTGTGGTGGTTTCGTCTAGGTGATACCTCTCAGTGGTTTAATTTAGTGCCCAAGTGGGTTTAGTTCATATTTACCTTCTGTATGCATTATTTGATAAATCCATTTTCTTAAGTTTTTATAGAGTTGCCCATATTCTGCCTATTTGACAGGTGTAGAATTCAAATAGGATGAGAGCAAACTCATGCTGGTGGTGAAGCAGCTTAAGTACTTCAGAGCGGTCTGTGTGTGGGAAGGCACTACGGTAGTGACAGAGTAATTCAGATGTGAAGTTGACAATGTCATAAAACCTTACAAGAAATCCATATATGATGTGGAGTGTGTAGTTTAAGGACTTAGTATTAACATCCGAGGACCTATTTTAATGCTGCCTTACAGTTTGCTTGGCTAATTATTTAAACCTCATAAGAAATCTAGTTTCAGGTTGGACACATGACTCTTGTATTCTTTTCAGTTATGTCTTATGTCAGTTAAACCTCAAGTATATTTTTAAAGGTTCACTTATCTTGGGACTGCTATAATAACTGTTTTCTAGACCGATGTCCTGTTTATAGAATTCTCAGTGATTCAGATTTTGGTATATTTCTAGGGCAGTGTAAAAATACTTAATATGGTGTGGTTGTAACAGGTAAGAAATGCCTCTGTACTTACAGAAGGATTAGTGGGAAATCTTCGGTGTTTGTGGGGGGGAATAATGTATGAATTTTAGCAAGTAACTTGTCTTTTTATGACTCTTAGTACCATCTTTGTTGCTATCAAGTAATGAAATTATAATGTACTGTATCTCGTAATATGATTGTAAACAATTTCATGGCTTTCAAGGAAAATGAAGAATCACTGTCAGAACATGTTTAAAACAACTTGGAGTCTTATGGTGATAGCAAGTGGGAGTTAGGCTTGATATTAGAGGTTAAGGAAGGTCAGTATATCTATGCTGAAACATGGAGTCCCTCCTTGCTATCAGTCCCACAGCAGCAATGACAGAGCAGCTGTGGAATTTTTTCCTTTCACATGGACAGTTTTGCTTAAAGTACCTGCATTTGGACAAGACAGTGTGTTGAGTCTGTGTACAAGTTAAAACCCTTCTCCTAAATGCTCTTTGACATTTGACTAGGAATGTTAACAAATCATAGAAAATACTGAATGCCAAGTGCCTTTCTCTTTAGTATTTTAGTGAGATGGTCTACTTTGAATTTATCATAAGTACAGTTGAAAATACATGGCAACATTAATAGTGATTGTTCTTCAGAAATGACCTATAAATGCTCATGTAGAGTATCGCAGTAATTCTCTGTCGTGTTACCAGTAAACAGATGTTAGATAAAGTACTTAATTTGTCAGGCCATATCAAGAATTTAGAACATCTTTCTGCCCTTATAATAATACTAATTGACTTGTTCTAGCCAAAGGAGGGGGGTTAATTTGTGAGTAACAGCGTATCACACATTAAATTTGTGCATGCAGCTGTTGCCCAGACATCTATTAAGAGGCAAACTGAAGGACATAATCTAAATAATGTATTCTGTTTTGTTTTTAAATGCAGTAGTTGTACTTCCCTGTAAGGATCTACTGTTAGTTAAAAGATACTGTGCTTGCTCCAAAGTCCCCCTATCAGTCTCTTTGGTATTACAGTTACTTTCTTTTTAAATATGCTGGGAGACCTGCATGAGCCTCAGAATGAAGCTGAGGAGGGAAATTGACTCTGCTGTTAAGTCCTAAATGTAAATATTACCTTTTTTTCTTTAATCTCTCAAGCATTCTGCTTGTCACAGCAGTAGAGGAAACTTTTTCACTAAAAGCTGTGAATGTTGTAAGCTTTTTAAATCACGAGGAGGAGGAGGGAGTTGTTTTACTAGGAAATGCATCTTCAACATAAAGCGCTTCAAATCTGTTATCCCATATCTATACTGACAGTTGATTTGGTTTATATAAAAAGATCCAAACAGTGAGTTCAATAATAACTACAATATCATTTATTGTAACTTGAGGGAAATTCATGAAGGCGAAATGTAGCTCCTTCTCTGTGACCTTAACAATGTTCTTTTAAAACATTCAGACCCTTTAAGTGATGTTTATTTGTGTCTGAAATTGATGTAGATGACTTATTACATGCCCTAGTATAGGATTAGTTATACTACCATAACTGTGTTTTTATAAACATGAAAAGCAGGAAATGCTGTAATTCATCTCCTCTGCATACAGTAACCATGTACTATGTGACTTGTGTGAAAATTGTTTGAATTTGGAAATGTATATGCTAGATATGGCATAGATCAGATAGTTCAGCTGCAAGACAACCTTTGTAGATATTTATACTGTGTTTTCTGCAGTTGCTGTTTGACGCCTGCTAGAGACACCAAAGACACGCTGTGAGATTGGAGTTTTGACTGTATGTACAAGTGTACTAGTAAAAGCTCATCAGTTTCAGCTCTGCTTATTAATTTGTAGCACCTTTGACTTTCAAAGGAAGGCATAAATGTTTTAACAGAGCACTAGACTGGGCAGTGGAGTAGGAATAGAGGGAGAGCCGGTACAGTGAAAGCACAGTGTGTGTGGCCAAGGTTTGACTTGCTCTTTTTTTTTTTTTTTCACTTAAATGATGGTAACTTTCTCTGTTCATGTTGTCAAAATGTAGTTAAGATAAAAAAGATAGCTTATGATTGACCTTGGCTATTCTTAGCTAAGGTAAAATACAATTTTATGTGTTTTAACCGAGTGCATAATGCTGGATATTTTTAACTGGCTGCTTAAATAAGCCACCAAATTTTCTTCTTCCAGTTTGAGCTGGATACTACTGTGAGAGAAAATTCACTTCCTACCTATTCTGTGCTCTGTGGCTTGAGAGTACTTTTGGAAGAGGGTCACCCTCTACTGTGTCTGATTTTTATCACTCTTAGTTATTGCAAGTGGTAGGGTTCTGCTTAAATGGTCTGATCTGGTATGGCAGTTTCTTTGTTCCTATGCAAAGTAAATAGATTGTAGCTAACTAATCTGGAGCTTTCTGTCTGATTGGATTTAGTGATACTAAAGGTTTGGTCTCCACTGTCACTCAGTAGTCCCAGTACTGCTCAGTGCAATACCTGTGTGCAATTGTGCCTTACCCAAAGGTCGAACGTGTAGAGTACAAGATTCGAAGATCAGGTTTTTCTTCTATATGATGGGTTTGAACTTCACGAGATCTTTTAGGGTGCTAATGCATTTGTTGTCATTTGGAGTAAAGAAAGGTAGCTGTGCAAAAGTTTATCCTGGTGCAGGGGAGGATGAGGCAGGAGTGGAAACAAGTGGCTGGGGGTGGGGTGACTGTGGGAATGCTTCTGTTGGCTTTCACTGGCTTCCAGTATTGGTGAAACTCGGCTTAAGCTTGTTTAAAATAGAAATTATACATTGCCATGTAGTTGTTCTTTAAACAAACTTGTAAAGCTAGTTTTCAGCAGCAGTGGTGATAAGAGAAGGTATCTGGTTTGAGTTCTGAGTTTCTAATGCTAATCTCGGTGTTCTCTGAGGATTCTCTACAAAGACGCAAGGCTTGTCTTATTTTACTTTTTATCTCCTCTGCTCTTACTTAAAACTCTAGAATTACAGTTCATTCTTTCGCTTGAGGCAAAGTGGATAGAAAGCCTTTAACAGGGCTTCATTACTTGTCTAGGTGACTAGGACAACGTGGTTAAGTGCAAAGTTGCTTTCTATTGCTTCCCTCTCTTTTTAATCTTTACCCGGAGGCTGAGTGTGTTGCCTGCAGGACGCTTCTGATTTCCTGCCTCACCACACTGCAGAACCGGAGAATCCTGCTCGGTGGTGAATAGTCTTGATTATTTTTTTTCCTATAAGGTATGTTTGGGGCTTTGGGGTTTTTTGTTTGTTTCTTGGTTTGGGGGATTTTTTGGTTTTGGTTGGGTTTTGGTTTTTTGTGGGGGGCTTTTTTGTGTGTGTGACTTTTTTTTTTAAGATCAGTTTTGTTGGATCTTGACTGAAAAATGTCCTGAAAAAACAGCAGCTCTATTTACTTGATACTTAAGACTCATTTGAAATAGGGAATTGTTTACCTTCTGTCTGGAAACTGATGAAATACTTTTCAAATTGTCTTAATAAAAGCTGATAGAGCCATCACTCCCTCTCAGTTTTGCTCAGAAAAGTCCCAATTCTTTGATAGTGCTTTCAACATCTGATGACTAAGGATTTGAAGGTGTTTGCAAAAAGTGTTTTTTTTCCTTTTCTTTAAATTTAGAATGTCATCGAGTTTCTCTGAGATTAAACTGCAATTCCAGTCTACCTTTGTTTCACACTGTCTCCTTATAGTTCTTTTGTGTCCTTGAAGTATAAACTATTCACATAATTCATGGAAATATAATATAATACTGTTTGTTCTTATCTCTCTTATCCTAATACTCTGATTTGTAGTGGAATGGCTGCTAATATACTTATTGTGCCAGGTGACTTCAATTCTTCCCTAGTATTACTCCAATAGATTTCACACTGCTGTTGATACTGCAGTTCCTTGTAATTTACCCAGGGTCACTGTGGTAGGTGGGAGTAGAGTGCTGGAAAAATGAGTTGCATCTTCTAGACCACACTGATGTCTGACTACATCTGATGTCTTGTTTTCTGAGCTCTTTTCTGTCCTCTTCTTGAGCATCCAGTCATCTTGCTTTTGAGCAAACTGAAATGAGTCTTTGCTCAGCTGTCAGCCATGATGATCAGGTCCTTTTGTGAGCTGGTAGTTAACCCTCAAAGGTATGCAACTAATACTCTTTGTTTTGGCCCATGGATGTGCATTTCATTTCACTAATTATTTCTCTCAAAATACCCTCTTACACTCTGAGGATTTTTTATATTTCCTGTATGACTGCCATGCTTGTATCTTCAGGATTGTTTCTTTCAGATACTGAAAGGGCTTAGTGTAAATATTTTAAATGTTAAAGAAAAAAAAGGAATTTGCAGTAATACCAAATTGAGAAACAGTTTTGGTTTTTTAAACAAATTGTCCATGTTACCTCCCATTCTACTGCCAATAAATGCCTGCATAATTTTATTTTGGTAATTTTTCATCTTCCGTAAAAGGGAAGCTTCAAAGCTCAGTGGATAATAGGGTCTCCCCATTACCTTCAGGTAATATTTAACTGTTCTGCATCTGGAGAGGCATACAGAATGCAAATATCTGAAATGTGTGGTGAAACTTGCAGTGACCTCCAGTTTGCAGTTCATGTAGAGTTTGTTGACCTTGTAGATTAATACACTCTAGCAGGCAAGTGTTTCGTTACTGCTGTGGTTAAGACAATATTCTATTAAATTACGAGTACCTTAATTTCTAGGTGCTGAATATGTACTTTGAAAATCCATGTGTAGTCAGTGACAGTTTTCTCAGTTTATCAGTACTTTGCACTCTTATTTTTACTACTTTAATGTTTTTAGACTGTGGAGTTGCCAGGTATGATACTAACATTCCTTTCAATTTTTTTCTCTTGTTGCAAGTTTTAACTTTGCCACCAGATATGTAATCAGTATCTTAAATGTTCCCATAAAATACATCTGAAATTTTTCTTATTTTACTAAAGTAAATGTCTCTACAGATGCTTAGCCTATGACTAAAGACTTGTTTGCTTAATGTAAGAAAAATACTGCAGTTATGACTAGCATGGAAGCTCACTAAAACAGTGCTAATGTGTTCTTAAAAATTTGGAAAGGATCTCCCATGTTAAGGATCTGTATTGCCTATTAATTTTGTTGGATTATTCGTATAAATAAAACGTAAGTGATGACTCGATAGTTGTGGTAAAGGTCTTAGGCAGTTCAGACTTGAAATGGAAATGTAAGCAGCTGGTTTTAAATGGAGGGAAGCTGGATGGAGTTTCTCTTAAAACTGTATTAGTATGCACAAGTTTATTTTAAAGTTATTTCAGTAATGTCTGCATATAGTTCCAGAAAATGAGCTCTTCTGTAAATATAGAACAGAGATTAATTTGTTGGGTTTTTAACGAAGTTCTGCATTTAATTTGTAATGAACAGCTCGCTACAGTAGGCTTCCTGATCTCTGCAGGCACATTGGATGTCCCAGCTTGTAGGAAGCACCAGGGCACTGGGGTTTCTAGTATGTATTCCATGGTAGGTGTGGAAACTAGTTCTATGCTACCTAGCAAAGGCAGCCAGGCTCTCTGGCTGTCCTGCAGTGGCGGCTTCTGGCAAGGTCACTGTAACCAACAGAACTAGCTTTCTCTTTGAACCTCCAAGGTTAGGTCCAGGATCTCCTGCACTGGTACGTTCTGTTCCACACAGGCTTGTTAACACCTTCTTCAAACATCTTCTTAAAATTAACTGAGAGTTCCAGTTTCTTCCCCTGACAAGAATTTACTCTGAGTTGCAACTGCATGTTTCTTATCCCTCCCAGAGGCCCTTGGGAGGAAGAGCAGGGGTATGTGGGGAAGAGGTCTTAAAAGACATGCAGATTGTTCTCTGTATTTGTTTTAAGCCAGTACTGCAGGAAGAGGAAGGAGAAGGAGCTCCTTCCCCACCCTAGCCTTGTGTACAAGAAGGCATGAAATGAAACTCCTTAAGCCATGCAGATCTCTGGCAAAGAGCAATGCAGATAGTCTTTAGGGCTGTCATTTTAGAAGTGCACTGTGCCAAACTGGTACAGAAAGTATTGGATGACTGATCTTTTTGGTTTCGCTCACTGTGAAAATTGAAATGCAGACTGACAGACTGCATTTTTTTGTGGGAAGCAGGCAGGTAATCGCCATCAGGGAACTGAGTAATAAAATATTTTGGATTAAGCTAAGATGTCTTCCATCTGTGCAAAGCTGTAAGGTGCTTTCATGTAAGGATGTGTTCAGTATCGTAAACCAACATACACTGATATGCTTAGCAAGCTGAGCGAGGAGAAATATTAACAATTGGCAAACTGTTTGGCTTAGGTGATACAGGGCAACTTAGAATTGCTGTAGTGGGTTACTGTGGTGTAATGCCTGATCATTGCTTTCAGCTGCTGCTGCAGGTCAGTATGCCTCCATTCAAAATCGTTACTTTTGTCACTCATTTCAACTATATTGTTGGTAGTGAAGGATTCAATTCTTAAAAAGAAAGCTTTTTCCTTGGTTAGGTACTTCAAAGCCAGATGGGTCCAAGTAACTCTTGGGAATGGAAAACGTGGGGGAAAGGGTTAGAAAGCAGCAAATCAGTAAAATAAACAAATGTGAAGTGTTTCCTTGTACCTAGGGTGCTCATAATTTCAGGCCAAGTTTTTTTCTGTCCACAATAGAAGTCAGGGTTTGTAGACTGCGGTCTGCAGATTTTCCTACAAATTCTGTTTCTTTTCTACAGTAGAAGCTGAACTTCCCTTTCTGAAGGAAAAAAAAAAAAAAACCAAAACAAAACAAAAATTGCTGGAAGGCTTTGAGCTGAAGGTTGTCCTACGAGATGTCCATGAGAAAGGTCTTGATGACATCTCATTCAAATGTTTACTGTCTCTACCAGATACATCAGGGTCAGTAACTTTCCTTGGGTGTTGCTCTTGGGATACCTTACATAAGTTTACTAATAACATCACAAACCTTTGTGAAAACTCTGGCATTTCTCAGAAAGGTACTCTCTTTAACCAAATCCTTCCCCTAATTTCTGTAATTTATGATATTAAACTAATGAAACAGTTTAATGTTAATCTTTCTAAACTTGTTTGGACTATAATTATACTTGGTCTTGAAATTGTTACTAACACTGAAAATTTTGAAGTATAGATTAGCTCTTTAGAAAGTTACATGTACATATGTTAAGAGGACCAGTGCTACTGTATCTTCAGTTTTGTCTTTTAAGCATGTGGTTAAGTTCCAGCATGTTCAGGTGCAATGGTAAACTATCTTGTCCTGGTAAATATGCCAAAGTATATAATTCCCCTTAGTACCTCAGCAGAAAATTAGTATGATCTACTGTTTGCTTGTTTTGACCTGCTCTGAGCTGCATGTTTGTGGCAGTATTATATCATTCTGCCACTAGTGAGGATGCCCAGCAAAGCCAAGTGGGGAAGGACAATTGCTTTGGTATTTTGAAATCAGCTATGTATGAATTACATTCCTGTATTTTAAAATTGAATGCAAATGGTAATATAGGTCCAGTGCCAGGGCAGGCCGCTTCTAGACCCTGGGAATCAAGACTGCAGGGGAGAGCACAGCCAGAATTTTTAGGCTTTTGGCTTCCCTTTAGCCCACAGGGTGGACTGCCGAGGAGCTAGCAAGGGGAAGTGGTAGGAGATCTGCCAGCTTCTACCACATAGGCAAAGTTCTTCAAGAGCTTCATCAGAATGGGTCTCTGACTCTTTCCAAATTGACAAATAACTTTTTTAGAAGTATTTCTTTCCAAGCAGCAACTTAGCTCTATGAGTTTCTAACGCCTTTAAAGTACTCGCATGTGCGTAAGTAGTTGAGACCTAAATAACCATAAATAGCTGGGACTTAGACAAAAATACAGGTTTTAATCTTGTAAGTGAGCCTGTAGTAAAACACCTTATGCAATGGTGGAGCCTTATAGGCTTTACTGGTATTCTTTGTGAGCAAGTGTTCACTTCTTGTGTATCTATCCCATTTGTGATATTGGTGCCTTAGGCTGAAATAAAGAAAGATTTATCACTGAGTAGGTACAACTTCTGTAATCAGGGTTTTGTTCAATGAACCCCAATTCAGAGGAAAACTGGGACACAAATTACAACCATGCCCACCTTGGAGTTGTGTGATTCTTGCAGGGTTCTGAGTGGAGCTTCTCTGCTCATCAACTCTGTCAAGCTACTGGCAGCAGGGTGATGCTAGCACTTACCTGTTGTACTCTCAATGACTAGGTAAGTGCTGTGTCTTGTGGCCCTCAGCTACATAAAACTTGATATAGGACTCATAAGGTCTCTCTGCTTCAGGCAGCAGGTGCCTACAGAGCTTGTGGAAAAAGAAGGATGCAAGATCTGGTAGTGTAATATGTGATACAAACTGTGAGGCCTCCTGATTCTAACAGAATCTCCACATTGAAATGTGTATTTCAATTTACTTATGTTTAGCACTCTTAGGTTGCTTCTGCCTAGGCCATGCTGATAGTGTTTTGGTACATGCTGATTTTTGAAATACCTAAAAATGGTGAGTTCATAATGATTAAAACCCGGATTCAAAGAATCTAACAGTGAAAGTTGTCAAAAGTAAGAATATGATTTTTTTTCCCTTTTTTATTTAATATACCTAGGACCTTTCTAACTATAAATAGCTATACTTAAGGAGCCATAAGATTTTGAAAAAATGCTCAGTTTGCTGTGTCTGGCTTACTGGGAAACAGTTCAGCTCTGTTCCAATTAATGATTGTGAGGGAAAGAGTACTGAACAAATTTACCTTCTCTGGTTACCATTGGTACAAAATGTACATTAAGTTTCTCTGATTATAGAGCCAAAAGGGCTACACATCTCCCTGATTTACACAACTAGTAAGTACACAAACTGGATTGGAACAAAGCCAAAAACAGATGGAAGACTTGATTTATGCAGCTGCAGCATTTTCATGTCTGTGAAATGTCATCTATGCAAAAGAGCTCTACTGGTTATACTAGTTGGGACCAGCTGTGCTCTGTCTCCCCTCTGTGGGGAGAACACAGCTTGTGTTATGGGAATCGGTACCTTAAGGACAGGCTCTTTTTTCCTTTAAGTATTTTCAGTTAATCGCTGGGGAGGAGACACTGCTGCCTCTGGATTTCAAAACACTTTCTTGTGCAGCAAATATGATGACAAATAAATCTATGATTTTTGTGGAGGCACAAAGCAGGCCTGTGGATGTTGCCCTAAAGAATTTTTTTAAACTATTTTTATTTGCTTGAAACCACAAATTATTAGTGTGTAGGCATAAATGCAAAGTTTTTATTGTAGTTATAATTGGGCAAGGCTTTGGCATTGGCTTTGGCATTTGTCAGTAACAGTCAGTCTGTCCAATCTTTGCTCAGGTTTCTTTACAATCACTTCTGAAAAATTAAAAAGTACTATGTAGAACTTGCTGGTTTTCCCCCCTAAGTCCACTTTAGAGAACCAACGTCTCACTTGCTCTCCTGAAGGCCCAATGTCTGCTTCATTGCATTTCCGAGCCTTATTGTGACAAGGTCTGCATTTTTGATACCTAAAAGGAAATGGGAAATGACACAATGTGGGTCTAGCACTGTTACTCCCTTTCCATGTTCAAATAAATGGCATGTTTTTATAACTGGGAGGGGATAAAGCTGGCTCTAACAAGGGAAGTGGTTAGTGTAGCTGGTTTTTACCTTGGCGACTTTTGATAAGGATTTTAAGGATTTGTTGGGTTACTGTATACTTATTTGCAGTCACTAAAATCTATAATTACAGGATTTAAAATGTTTAACTCTTTCAACTACATTAGTCCTTGAGAAGCTTCAACTGGGCAGTCAGGGTGTAAGAATTGAGAACTGTGCTATTGCATATTTGTACAGCAACTTGCTTCTGACTGTGTAGATGCATGGCTGGCTGGCTAATGCTTAACCCAGACATACTAAGCTAGTAGATGGGAAGGCTGTCTTCTGGTAGTGTTGACCTTCCCTGTTTGCCATGTTCAAAGAGATACAGTTTGGGTCTTGTATCTGAATGCTCATGTAGTATTTGTTGTTAGACATATGATTGAAGCTGACTACGCAAATACTTTTAGTTTTCCAGGATAGGATTATGAGTCAGTGTGTTCTTCACTGGTCCTGTGCAGTCCAGGGTGAAGTCAGCCTTGTTCCAACTCTATTTCAAAGGTGCATCTTCCTTCTGACATCTGCATGGACTTGGGGCTCCATCACCTTAGTTGCAGATTGCCTGTCAGTTTAGTGTAGCAATTAATTCAATGGGTGACATCAGTCTTTAGCTTCTAGTTAACAGCCAGGTCACTTCCACTACCTAGTATAAGATTAACTTGTTGAGAAGAGTATTTCCATAAACAGTCCATTAGTAGGACACAAGGGCATGACTTGTTTCACATATAGACTTTCCCCCAGCTGTAGTCCCACCAGTGTTTCCTGGAAACTAGTTTTTGTTTCTGATCTTTTATAGATGTGATGTAGTTTCATAGTGATTTGAAAAGCACTTAACTGTTTAAAGTGAGACTGCTTTCTCAGTTACTTTCCCATTTTTGACAGGCTGCTACTGTGATACAAGTCCTCATGGTAAAAAGTAAAATGAATCTGACATATCTAGTGATGACAAATGTTTGCTTAATCTTTGAATATTTTATTAAAATTTAATAAGGAACTTATCTGTGTGTTAGAACAAATGCTTTTTACATCTTCTTTTTGTAGACACTTGTCTTGTAAAGGTCTTTTCAGAATAGTATGTTTTTCATTGACCTTAAAATCAACTTATTGCAAATGTGTTTCAGTGATTGTAGTTAAACTTGTAAGACATCTGATCACGCATTGACTTGACATAAGATTCCTTTTGTAATCTCTTAATATGTGTCAATGTTATTAACCTAGAGTTGTACATAGTGTGGACATTTTCCCCACTTTTTTCATTCTTTTGAAGTAAAACTTACATTGAGTTAACAAAGAAGAGAAAATTAAATTGGATTATGAATCAGACAAATTCTGGGACAGATTTCCTATGTCATGTTAACATTTTTTCCCCACTTTTTTCATTCTTTCAAAGTAAAACTTACATTGAGTTAGGAAAGTAGAGAAGATTAAATTGGATTATGAATCAGACAAATTCTGGGATAGATTTCCTGTGTCACGTTAATGTAAATTGTTTTTAACTAAGGTTGAAGGTCCATTCAGAGGAGTCATAACACAGCAGGGTGGTCACAAATGGAACTATAAAATAGTAGAGCTGTCATGTTGGTAGGACTGCTTTGCAATCACCTGTTTAGTTTGTTGCTGCTTTATCCTTTTATATGCTGAAGCACAGCTGCTGGGTAAAAGCTTTCTTGGTAGCACCACAGAGAATTACTTCAGATTCAGTTGCTGCTGACTTCCTTTGGGTGAAAGATATTTCCTCTGTAAGAAGAAGAATAATTTCCCTTAAGTTTGCTCAGTGAAACCTTGCACTCTTATTTCCCACATTTTTATGACTATTTCACTACAGAGTAGGTGTTACTACTTCAGGTCACAGTCCTAGTTTGTGTGTTTTATGTTTCTTATCTTTAAATGTGTTGCTTAAAAAAAAAAAAAAAAAACCCAAAAAAAGCCAAACCCAACAACTCTGCTTTAGGTTACTACTGATTTTTATATGGATTCTGATTTTATATCCTCTAAAGGATTGTGGAAGAGTGGATGACATGCAAATTATTGAGATTTCACTTATGACTGTTTCTGTAAAAAACACCTGTGAAACTTTTGGAGGAAAGCTTTATAAGGCAGATCTAACAATTTGATCTTTCCAAATAAGAATGAATGTTCTTGAAGATAATTTGCTCTTCACTTTCATTTCACTTAGAGTAAGACAGTTATGGCTGCTTGCAAATAAATTAAGTCAGTTTAAAAATTGTATATTGGTCTAATGAGTCTAGTGCAAGAAGTGAGCAACTAATAACTTCAGACAGAAGAAAAAAAATAAAGGCACAAAGATAGACACACTTCTGAGCAGTGCAAGTTTAGATTTTTATAGGGTGAAGATACTTTAACCTAATTGAGTGTACAGAGATGTACAGAAATCAGTTCAAGCAGACATGAGTTGTGCTCATCAAATCCAAAAATAAAAAAAGGGTTAGGTGAGTTGAGCCTCACCTGTGCCTTAAGTACGTGCTGGTACTTGAATAGGTCATAAGCCATACCAAAACTACTAGCTAGCAACTTCTTAATTTTTTTCCTATCCAGTTGGATTCTCATTCATTGTAGTTTCATTTTCCTCGTTAATAGGCTTTCTTTCCAAGTAACTGTCATATTGCTTATTCACTGGTTTTTTTTCTAATATTGGAGTCTTAAAACACGTTCTTGTCTTCTACTGCTGCTTTCTAGATTGATATACTTCTGTCTGAATGTTCATACAAAAAACCCCACTCAAGTTACTCGAATTTCTTTTTCATTTAATACTTCTGAATCTCTCTTGTTCATATTTATGTGTTTTCTGGAGGTGAATGTTCTTTTTTCTTTAGTGTGCCCTCTTTGATTAGAATTGCTTATGCAGAAAGTGAAGGTTGGATTTTAAAAGCAGCTGAAATATGGAATAAGTTATTTAAATAAGAAGCCTGAATTTGGTAACAGCTTTGGGAGGCTTGGTTTTTTTTTTAGAAAACCGAATTGCTCCTATGGTTACTTCCGTATGGTTTGTGAAGCATTTGTAATGTGAAGGCAGGGAGGGGAACAATCCAGAACATTGGTCACTGGTAGTATTTCACCTTGTTCAGAAATACAATGCCCTCATTTTCTGAAGCTGGTAGAGGGAACAAATTAACAGAAGAATATGTTTATCAGCCCGTTTGCTCAAAGCGATGTGGTTTATTCTGACTTTTTTAGGATTGAGTGCACAATACTAAGCATTGTTTGCATTATTAATTTGAAGTTGGAAGTGGTTAAGAATCTTCTGAGAATAATAATGGCAAAATCTTACTTTTTTCAAAATACATAACTTGCTTGAGGTGCTTTCTTGCTAAATGTTTTTCAAGGGAGACTAGCTGGCTTTTATCTACCAATTTGAAAACCAATAAAGTTTTTTAATGTTGTCATTTTAATGGACCGGAACTTGCTGCTGCATAAAGAAATTGTAAGATGGTTTTGAACAGAAATGCAGGATTCAGTCAATGATAGTGTAACATTCCCTTAGACCACTGAAATAAAGTGAACTGGAAAAGCTCCAGGTACCAGATTAAGACACACTTGAAAGCACAGATTCACTTAGTGCCTTTCTTATTTTAGGGCATCCTGGTGTTCAAAAGTACTGGACAATCTTCTTGAGAAACTGGTAATAAATTGAAGTAAAAACTTGCTGCAGGAACGTATGCATTAGTTTCAGAAATTCCTGTTAAAACTTCAGTACAGAAAGAGTATCTCGATTGGTGAATTTAGTGCTGTGAAGTGACTGAGGAACTCTCCTCTATGTTAGTCCCAAAGTCAAATGGCAACACTTGCAAATGATCAAGATTTTTGACCTTTTGTAAGAGAAAATGGTTTCTCAGCCAGCGTCAAAACTTGTAGTCTGTGTTGGTAGGGATTTGTGTCTAACAGTGGGATGTGAAGAGGAAAAGAGGCAGGTCTTGGCTTTACTGAAACTCTGGAGCTGATTCAGCATTGTCATTTATGGCCTATTCTTCTGGGTTTGTGTTTGTTGTATGCGTATGTTTCAAGTATTTTCTATCTGTTGTTCTTCACTGCACTAAACAATAGGCTGAAAGTTAAGAAAAAACTATATCTGTAACTAGGTTCTGTACTAGATTTTAGGAGGTGGGTTTCTGATTTTGTCTTTTTTCCTGAAAGTACAGACACCCAAGAAATGCTAATTTAAATAGAGCTGTTCTTGTAGGTGCAAGATTATATAGAAGGCTTTCAAACATAAGATAAAAAAATAAAGCACTTTCTTCCTTAATTACACCCATGTCTAAATCTAATATTATTATTAAAAAACCCTTAAACTTATGAAATATATTTGAATAGAGTTTACTATCAAGGAGGTCCTGCAAAATACTTAGTTTTATTATATTTTGGGATATTTTATGAAGGTTTTAAAACTGGTGAAATTGCAGAATTATGCAGTTTGCTTTCATTGCAGATGCACAAATCTTAACCTGCAGATTGGTATACAATTTTCCATCAGATAACCATTTACATTGCATTTCATGTGTGAGTTAGAAAGGTGTCCTAGGTACACTGGCATAAAAACTATGCTATGAAGTGAGAAAGCCACTTTTAAAGAGCCATGGTTTAAAAAAGTGGGAAACAAATATGGAAGTTATAATTTAAATTTATTCCACAGATTCAATCTAGTATTTACTCCTTTTCTTTAATCTTTGAAATGCTTCATTCCAAATGAAAGAAGAAAAAATTGAAGCAGATCTGTTTTACTCCCAGAGAGCAACATAGTCAATGTCAGTCGGGAAAATTTTGGACCCAGCAGAAGTAAATGATGCCTTTCAGGCATGCCATATATAGTTTGGTTTCATAAGTGAAATATTGCTGAGTAGTGGAGTTCCAGCTCATGGAAATGAGGAATAGTGTAATAATTATGATAGTATGGCATAATTGCCTATATCAGGAATTACTTCACAAAAATGTCTAAAGACATTAGTGTCAAAAGATCATCGTCCTGTCTGATTTTCAGCTCTTCCTGGAAAAACAGTGCTTCAGTCTCCTGTCTCAATTTATTTCATTGCCTATTAATAAGCAAGGAGTTTACCAGCAAACTTGGGCACTTACCTGTGGCACAAGTAACACTTATGAGATATTTCAATATGTGGAATAAAGTGCAAGGAAAGAATACACAGGTTGGTTTAGGGTTGTCTTGGGTTTTTTTGGAGTGTGGGGGGAATACAGATATTGGAGTGATTTAACTTTCTCTGATACTGTTTCACGACTCTTTTGTTTGCATTTTTTTCTTCCAGATTTAGTGTTGTTTGCTTGCTTAGATAAATTACTTGACTGATTTGTGGGGCTGCCTTTAATACCAGCATAGCTCTAATTTCATTTGATCTGATGGCAAGTTAACAGTATGTTTCAGTATGTTTTGCACTAGAAGCCTTGCTTTTAATGATCAGATCAATTTGTGAGGCACTGAAGGGGTATACAGTGAAATATCATCTTGTTTGCTTATAATTGTACTAATTGGTGAATATGTGAACCCAGAAAAAGATTCAGACAAGGATAACTGTTCCTCCCCCACGCTGCCCCCCCACCCCTCCAGACACTAGTGGGACTTGTCATCATGGTAAATTAGATATAGACATTTTTGCTTACTGTTCTCATACATTTGAATTTTACTGCCCTTCATAAGGGAGGAAAAACTACAGATATCTGGAGTTTTGAGTTTACTCAACCAAAATAACTAACTAGTTTCACGCATTGATCATAATTCGTTGGCAGCGCTTCTGTGCATGGGCTAGATCTCACGCTCTGCTTTCTTCCCAGTTAGAACGTTACTTTTAATGCTGCTACATAGATGTGAACACCTCTCTTTGCTTATTTGGTCCTGGACTGAGGAGAGAGTATGGTATGCTGTATCTGTGCATAAGAGATATCCATATCCTATGGATATGTAGGTAGTTTACCTACCAGTGCTCTAATGCACTGTGAAACTGGAGCTGTTAACTTGCAAATGGAACAGCCATCTGCTACCTGCATAGTAACATCTCCCAATTAGCTAACGTTTTCTTTACTGTACCACTTTCAACTAGATGTATGTGAATGACACAAGAATTTTTTGCTGTAAACACAATAATTTTGTGAGAGAAATATTTACATTTTGTAAACTGTAAACCAACTCTCCCTTAAAAAAAAAAGGCAGATTCTTGGATGAACTTTTTAAAATACTGTTGTAAAAGTCTTCAGAGATAAATTGCAGGTAATAAGTGCCCTGTACTTTTTTTAGCTTACCTCATGCAGCTGAATCTGTAGTGAATGGTGAGTTTGCTGTGAAGTTGTTGCAAAGTAACCAAAAGCTTACTGCGAAGTAAGTGGTCCCAGTGAGTGTATTTTCTAGTGCAAGGAAACAAAGTCCTGATCTACAGCAAAATGCTTCACGTTGTGTTCTTAACAGCTCTATCATAATAAATTGTTTATTATCTAAACAAATTGTCTGAGAAGCTGAATTGTGGCTGATCACATACTATAGAAAATTCAGTTCTGCGCTGATTATAACTATCAAGTTTAACTATTACGTACTTCAGATTGAATCAACTGTGTTCTGTGCTATTCATGACAATTCAGTCCAAAAGTCACGTAAGATTGTTTGTCACATACACATTTCCCTTTTATAATTGTTTCAACAAACAGCTGTATTTCTACATTGTCCAGCCATTTTGGTTTTTTCAGTGTAATGATCTGTAGAAAAGGAATTGCTTCATAAAATGAGCTCAGATGTTAGAACAGCACTTGAAAATAACTTACGTTTTCCAGATTTCTTCCTCCTATGAGCTGAGTTTCACAGATTTTTGTGTGCCCCAAGAGGAAAGAGAAGGTTTTTTTTTTTTAGCCAGATAACAGAAACTGAAAGCATGCAGCTGACTTCTGCAGAATGTTTTTTTCATTCCCCACTTCTGCAAGGAAAGAAGTCCTTATGAAGCTGCCTTTAATTTCCATTAGTAACTACCTTTGTCTTCATGCCATCTGTGTTATGGCAAATACAACTTTAATGTGTATATTGAAATTTGTCCTTTTTGTATTTATGTTTCTAAGACAGCATGAGAATGTGTCTTCTTGACTAATGTCTGGTCTTGTTCTGTCTGGGCCTTGGGAAGAGATTGCCTTGTTGTTGATGCCTTCAGGAATTTGAGGTTGTTTTTGTTTCTGTTTAATTCTGCTGCCAGCTTTTCTTCATAGCTGAGGTACCATTTTCAGCATGCTAATGAAACACTATCAACATATAGATACAGTAATCTGTTCCTGTCTGCTAGTTGAATGTTGAAAAAGTGACAGTGGTTTTGATAGTTTTGCAAAGCAGGAAATTACAGACTTCTTAGGCTTTGTCAGAAACTTCCAATGCCTGGAGCAGCAAGAACTGCTGAGATCCCTAAAAGCATGTTCCAAGATATGAACACACAGTGTTTATGTTTTAGCTTCGCTGTTTGTTAGGAAACTGATTTAACTGAACACTGATTTGGGTTTTTTGATAGTTTGTAGGAATTGATAATCATCTTCTGATTTGTTTAGATATGATTTACAAATAATTTTTTAACAAGCCATGGTGCAAACAGATGGTGTTTCTAAGAATTCACTTCTGATATAGTTACCCCAGAGAAAGCCTTTGTGAAATGGAACTTGCCTGCCTTCCTCTCTTCTGGGCTGTATGTGCCTTATAACACTGACAGATCTGTTTGTTGAATGTCTCCTTGCATGGCCAGCTTCTTTTAAAGTTTTAACATAAACCGTAGTTGTTCAGTTCCTCCTTCTTCCTTTCCCAGAAGGTCAAGATTGGATTTGGGATTTTCTGTCTGCCAGTTTGTTTTGAGTGAAACTCATTGAATACATAAAGCATTTTATGGCAATATTGAATGTCCTAACCTTAATTATTATTTCTTTGCTGCCTCATCCGTCTCTTTCCCTAAAGGGCAAAGAAGTTTTACAGAAAGCTAAGGTAGTAGATTACATATATTGCTAGAAAATGCTATCTGTGTAACTCATGGTAATATATATTGGAGTCGGTAGTTCTCCACATTGGGAGAATTATTTAGGCTTTGTAGTTTAAATGCAGTTGTAAATAATGACATCTTTGGTGTAAAATTTTCTGAATATTGAAACAGTGGGATTTCTTATATCATTCTTGTGTGTAGTAATGCTGATAGTCTGACATGTAATCAAGGACATGCAATGTATTCTACCTAGAGAAGTCAAAGGCTTTCTTAAGATAAACTTACTCAGAGCGAAAGTAAGGAAAGCAAAGTCTGTACTTCGTGAACTAGTTAGTTTTCTCAATATTGGGGAGAGTACCTGAGTACCCTCCACCTTTTTGACTTCTCTACAGGAGCAGATTTGATGATTACAACTTCTTAAAACTTGCCTCAGGATTTTAAAAGAAAGGAAGGACCTCAAAGTGTGTGTGTGTGTGTCTATGGAAATTTTTTTTCAGTTACTGTATTACCATGCCTTCTGTTTTTCTATTTTCTAACAGTGGGTTTTGTTCCCTGACCTACATTTGTACACAAAGGTGGCATATAAATTGTAATAAACAATGTGCAATTACCTCTAACATGTATCTAACATAACTTTCTGTACTACAGTTAATTTCAGTTGTCATCTTGCCTTTTCTTTTTTAGCATTGTGGTGTACTGAGTAAACATCACTTTTTTTTTCTTTTTCCTTGAGGTCAGCTCAACTTTTAAACATGTCAGGTCACTTCATGTGACATGTCTTTGGTTTCTAGAGTGCGGTCTACATATAAACCAGCAGATGAAAGCTTAACAGCAGATCAAAAATCAATTGGGCAAATTCATGCAGAGGCATCTGCCTCTGATTCCTCCCTGAAGCCACACATTGCTGGTGAAAGTGGGGAAAGAGTTGCTCAGAGGTTGTTCTTCTAGTTTTACCACAGCTTGCACCAGGTAGTTGCTGTTTGACATAGGAAACTGCTCTAGGTGGACTTCTGGTTTGGTGTTATAAAGATGCTGTTATGGGAGATCCTGTGGAGTGACAGCCTGGACAGCTGGGAGCCTTGTGAATGCCTGTAAGCTTTATTCTTGTATTCATCTTTGAGTCATACTGCCATGCTTCCTTTCTCTCCTGAAAATTTAGCTTTTTCTTCCTATCATAAATAGGAAACAAAGGAAGCAGTTAATTTTTGGGAGTAACCTCTTGAACAGAAAACCAAAAAAGTAGTATTAATTGCTTTCAGAGTGTTAAGCTTTCCAGTACACCTAATTTCATGGCTGCAGGCCATAACCCCTGCTGTCTTGCTGAGTAAATTCAGGTTGAAGGAGAACAAAGTTCAGATTTTGGGGGCTCTAGTTCCTACTTCTGCAGCTTCATTTTAATAATAAATCTTTCTGCATTCTGTGAAACTGTAGTCGTCATTGTGGTAAATTCCATTGCTGCATGTGGGACATCTTCTCTACTGGAATAAATCTGTATCACTGTGTATGTGTACTGTGGAAATGAAAGACCTTGCTATTATGCCTTGAAAGATTGACTGAAGCTTGCTAGTTTATCAGAAATGCCATCCTGTCTGTTTTTCTGGGAAATTGTTGCAGGACCATGTAATGAATTGGACTGGAGATCGAATAGAGTTCAACAGTTTTCCATTTTCTTCTCTCCAACTTTCAAAATGTGTGGCATTTTTGGTGTGGGTTTTTTTTTAAGTCTGATGCACATCAGTAGGGAGGAATAGAAATGAATAATTGAAGTGGGGAGTAGGAACTCCTCAAACTGACATTGCTGCTGGTATGTGGAACTGTTTCAACAGGTTACCTACCCAAGTTAGGATGGCTTCTGGCCCTCCTTCCTCTATAGTGGCATATATAACTGTTTATTCAGAGCCTAGGTATTTAAATTACCTAATGTGCTTCTAGGCTTGTTACTACTCTAGTTCTAATGTTAGTACTTGATCTAAGAGTATTTTAGCAGCAAATTCAAGATCCTACTTGCACATAAATGTTTTATGGACTCTTTGGTGTTTGATTATTATTACTTAAATACTGAATGTATTTTTTCATGCTTAAAAGAATCTTAATCTTTATAAAACTTAAGTGTTTATGGCTGAGATCTAGATCCATAACCAAACTGAAAAATGTAATGTACCCACAGTAACAGTACCTTGGCTTTTCTTTAATGGAAATGGAATGGCAGATGGGGGAGTGATAAGAAATGAAATTTGGGTGTCTTGCTTAAGTGAGTTTGCTTTTAGATGAATACTCTGAAAAACTGTGTTAACTTTTTTGCTTTTCATTTCTCATAAATTTTTGAAAGCTGCTTAGTAAAGAAACAAAAAACTTGCATTTCTTTTTTTATGTTGTCCCATGGAATAAATTTTCAGTAATCTCTCTGAATCTACAGTTTTACTAATGTTCTCTATGACCTTCAGTTTGATAGCATTCCCTGGGATTCAGTTCAGCTTTTTTTAAAGACTACATTATAATGCTAAAATAACTTAATATCTCTGTCACATACTGCTAGTAGATTGGAAGGTTTTAGATTCTGTTGTAGCCTGCTGCAAGCTGATTTATGTTGAAAAAAATGCAGTACTTCTGATTTTTCCTCTTTTATGATCTAGTTCAACTCTGGCCTATAGAGTAGACTCTACATGTCCAGTTTCCCTTTTGTTATATGAATAAATCCTTTTGTTGGAATAATAAAATTGTCAGCTTTACTTGAGTTTTAGGGTTTTTTGAGTTAAAATTAAACATTTCTATTTAATTTTATGTTTTCCAATGAGCTAACAAGGGAAAATGTTGCATCTTGGGTTTAAGCATGACATGTTTTAAAAGATTAATTACACAATGTTTTTTCTTAATAGCCTAACATTAATATTTCTTAATAAATTGAACTTCAGGAAGTTGAATTTAAAAATTGCCATCGGGAAGTATTATTTTGGACTGAACTGCATGGAAAACAAACCTTTAAATTGAGGCTTCAGTTTGAAATCTGCTGCTTTCATATAGTAGCTAGCTCTGTGCTGACAGTGTATCATCTCTAACTGCCTCTTCCCTGAAAAGGGGAGCACAGCAGTCTTCATGAGTCTAAATGCCTGTCACACATTGCTGTAACTGCATTTTCTCATTAATACTTGAACTAAATTTAAGGATGGCATTTTACAGTAGCAGGGACACCTAGTCTAACTGCCTGTTTGCATATTCCACCCAATGCTGAATTTTGTTCCAGCAGTTTCACTGACAGTGTTAGGTGGTAAGTTGAAAACCAGTCTGCTCTGAGACAAGGGCTGCGATTTTGTTCTATCCCCCTAGAGCAGGTAAGTGTGGCTGTAAGCAAGATGACATTTGTCTACCTTTTGTTGTTAGTGTTGATTGTGAATTAATTATATTGAAACCAAACGAAATCCAACATTGTTGGGGGGCAGCATCGAAGCTTAATATGTAGGCAGATACAGGTAATGGGTAAAACACTTCTGTGCCTTAAAGCAATATTTGTGTTAAAGTTTCCTTGTAGGAAAAGATACATGCAATATGCTTGCAGCAGTGTCAAAAGCAAGACACAAGAACTTTGGAAACTTGGCAGAGCTACAGAAATACTGTTCTGTATGTAGGGCTTTGTGTAGCAGGCTCTCTGCTTAACGTGTGTGTATTTAAAGTGTTTAATGTTTTGGCGGCGCCAAAATTTAAGATGAAGTACATTCATTTTATGATCCCTCCATAAATGAGGTGCTCATACAAGGGACTGACACGGTTTATGTGCTTCTCCCATATAGCTTTAACCTGCCTTGCAAGACCTTTCTTCAAAAACAAACCAAAAAAAAATTCCAAGCACAGTGCTAATACATGTGAAACTGAAAATCTAAAGCTCTGATACTACTTCACTTTACAAAAACAAAAGCATACAGGGATGATTTGAATAAAATCTCTGCTATTCAGGACTGAAGTTTCTACTGAGCTGTTTTAAATCAAATGCAAAAATGTTTTTCCATTCCACTGCTGCCTGAATAATTATTGTTCTTGTTAATCAGGTGGTGACAGTAGTGATAACTAGGAATTAGAGGAATATAAGTGAAATATTTGTAATTTGGCTTTTGCTTATTTGAAATGGCTTCAGGATGGTAACACTCAGGCATTTTATTTTTCAGGGAGGCATGCTGAGAAATGTAGAAAAATAATAGCTGGGACAAGGAAGTGCTTTCAGTGCAGTATGTTGTTGGCAGTGGACTTCTATACTAAAGATTTCAAGGGTTAAATATAAATGAATGAAATGCAACCATATTAGTCTCCAAGTCTGCTTGGTGATGGAAAACACCTATAAAAAAAAAGTGAATGTTGATATTTGACTCTGTTTTTATGTTCTAAAACAGACACTCCTGAACCAAACACAATATTTTGGGCTATGTGTGATAGCAATTTAAAAATCTGAATGTACACTTGTTAATGTTTTTTTTCTTTGAAGCCATTGACTTCTGCAGAAATGGTTAATAACCACTTCCTATCTATACCTTTCAGGCTCCTTTAGCATGGATGAGCTGCATGGCAATTCCTAACCAAATTTTTCTCAGTTGCTGGTTCATGGCTTGGAAACTTTCTTGCAGTTCTGCTTTGACTAATTGAAAAGCTTGGGTGGGCTCCAGGCTTATTCTATGAGCTACCTGGAAGATGGTCTGAGCAGTTGTAGGTTGTATGTGACTGAAGAAAACTTTGTCTCTGATCTTAACTGATCTTAAATGGTAATTGATACCTTCACAGGTCAGCAAAATACAGAAAATCAGAACCTATTAGCTTGAATGCTGACAGTCAGTTTCTGATGAAGTAAGAAGTTCAAATGGTTTAAAAATAGTTTAAAAGAAGGATCTGACATCGTGCACTTCTAAATACTCTATTTATTTGATTTCTGATTGTCAATATCAAATATTTAAACCAAGTCCCAAATAAAGCCAGACTTGAATTTTAAGTGCATCGTTATAATTCCATTCCTTAAGTTCCCTTTTTAAGGGGATCTAATATGTGTGAGAGAGAGATATCTTTGTCATTGAAAACATGCCTCCTCTGCCTGAAGTATACATGTATCTCTATATTCCCATACTCCAGGTATCTTACAGATATGCTTAGCATGCATCCAACCAAAAATACCTTTGGTGCTTATCTCATAAACGATGCTGTTGAATACAGTTCTCTCAATACGCAAGTGAATGGTTTTTTTGTAATCATACTTATTTTGTAGCTTCAGCAATGTAAGACTACTACTTCTTCTGAGTCAATGGTTGTTTCTTTTTTGTGCCTTGTGGGTTAAGATAAATGAAAAAGCTTTCTTACAAGTCACTTTAATGTGATACCTATCCATGGCAATAAAGAAAACTACTTGAGTGGTGCTGTTGATATTTTTGAAATAAGTGGTTTTGAGATTTTTGACAGTTTTAATTGCTTTCATAGTTTTTTGGACTCCCTTATATGCCCACAAAACTTGTGTACCACAATTGCCTGTGCTTATTCCCGTTTATAAATTTAATGGTTTTCACAACTTTTTTTTCTCCTTCTGTGATTCTTTTGGATCAATAAAAAGATTACATTGGTAAATTTAGCTGCTCTGATTTTGTTTAGCAATAGTATATGAAAGTTTGAGTTACTGTTGTAACTCCTTCCCAGCCTGCGAGGGAGTGACTAAACTGCAACTTGAATGCAAAGCCTTTCTGATCAAATTCTATTCACATGGAACATTGTGTCTCACATGGAACATTGTGTCCTTCCTCAAACCACTGGTGACAAGCTGGAGCTCCTGTAAAGTGATGCTTCTCAAGTGTTATACTTTCACACTGCTGTGTGAATGTGTCTGCAATTTTTATGTCAATTTTTAAGCAAATACTGAAGATAACCCTTTTCCTTTATCCAGATCCTTATCAAAGGGATGTGAGCTCACTGCATGTTTACTCTGACAGTATGTAACATGTAATTAATGTCAAAAATTACATTTCTAAAGTAGTATGCATTACTATAAATTAAAGACTTAAGTACATTGTTACAAGTAAGATATGAATGCAGCAAATTTTTTTAAAATAAAATCTCAGGAATACACTGAGGGTGATAAGAAAAAAGGTATATTTTTGTTAAGGAGTAGTCAATATACTTGCTGTCCTGTAATTAGCTTCCTTGCTTTGTTTTCATAGATCTATTTGGTTATTATGGATTTTTTTTTTATTGCTTGCTAACTGCATTGATTTTTTTTAAAGTTACCTCATTAACTACTCCCCTCCTCATCAGATAAGATTCCAGCACTTATTTTCTCTTTATACTATGGATTTTAAAGAAGCCAAAATAGGAGTTACTGAAACTATAACCATTTTTAGCCATATGCTTGCCGAAGTTTTGAATGCCTTTTCCTGTCATTTTTTTTGTCATGCTAGATTGTTGTTATCTTACAAAAATAAACATTTGTAATAGTAGCTGCCATTGTTAAAGTGGGTGTAGTTACTGTATACTTGACCTGTGGCTAGATTAGTTGACAGATACCACCGTAAGGTGGTCTCCTCACTGCACAGGGAGACAGTGCTCTCCCCGCACAGCACAGAGCACTCTGTATACATGCAATGGCATTATATGTGTGAGAGTTGAGGAACTGAAGAGCCTAAGTCTGGGTCTTCATGGTGAGAGCCAGTTCACCTGTGATTTTTCTGCTGATAGAAAATATGCTCTCCACTATAAATCCACCATGAGTGGGTGAAGGGGTCTAATACGTTGCTGTAGGGCTGCATTTCTTCACCTAGCAGTTACTCAAAACAGGCTTGCAAGCAATTTTTTACTTTATTTCTTCACCCCAGGGAAGCTTTTTATGCCAGAGCTAGAAATGTTTAGTCCTCTTGACTTTTGGAGCAAAATTCAGCATATGCATGAGTCTTTGCAGGACAGGAACATTTGAATGGGTCTCTTGAGTGTTAATGAGCAAGATGGCTATCTCTTTAGCAAGATTTAGTGCTTATTTAGTACAGCTTATTGTTCCTATATCATAAGAAATCATATTAATGATATTAATTCCCAGTATAACTCTGATAAATATATGGACAAGAAATATGAACAGGAAAAAAACCAACAAAGTAGAGCACAAGCTTAAAGATTACTACCAAATAACAAACCAGAGACAGATAAGATCCATAAATTTAAAAAAAAAAAAAATCAGGATCGTTGGCATACGAGGGTCCTGCTTCATGACTTCTAAATGCTGCTGCAGTACAGCCAGCAGATGACAGTAATAATTTGTTATAATTGTCAGCAGTGTACACCAAGAAACAAGTATAAACCTGGTGAGAAATAATGATTTTTATCATGGAAACGTGGCTGTCAAATTATTCTTCGAAGAGAACAAGACCAAACCTGTTAAACGTCTTTCTGGGTCTCTGGTCTCCTGTAAGGCCAGAAATTGTTGGAGTTTATAACTTTTTGAATTTAGCCTTAAATCCTTTAAAGACTTATTGTTTTGAAAAG
The DNA here is from genome assembly GCF_031877795.1 of Strix aluco. Taxonomy (NCBI): domain Eukaryota; kingdom Metazoa; phylum Chordata; class Aves; order Strigiformes; family Strigidae; genus Strix; species Strix aluco. The sequence goes on from NC_133971.1 coordinate 83,253,478, forward strand.
AGAAAGTTTGGTTCTCCATTTACCTTACATGCCATTTACTGCCTAAACAGTCATTAAAACTTTAAAATTTTAGAGTATGTTATGTTTCTTTGCTAGCAATAGCATGTCTGTATGCCTTTAATTTATTATTTGGTTTCTTATGTTGTTTATTTTTATGATCATCCTTTGCTGAGAGAACTTTAAAATTCTCTTTCCAGCAGCAATCTTGGAACATTTGGTATCTGCTGATAATTCTGCCATTTTGAACCATGCCAGAATGGTCTAAATTCCTTTTCTCGTTTATAACTCCTCCAGAAATGATTTAATAGTTGTAGCTTTTGAAATTTGGCATAGCTTATCCTGTCCAAGTTACTTGTTTGTATGTTATCTTATTTCCACTATTCTAATCGGAGGTGGAGAAAGTAGTATCCATGGTTTTGTTGGCTTCTCCCCATTATCTTAAACTGATTCAAAGTTCAATTTTTTTTTTGTATAAACTATCTGATGTTCTTCTCTGGCAATAGGGGAATTAAATTGTCTAAGAAATTCTTTATCACATCAGAGACGATTTACTCTGACAGTCATCCGATACGCAATAAGCAATTTCATCTTTAAAAGTAGGACAGACACTTAACTCCAAACAGTATGAATGTTGTCATATGCCAAATACATGGACATAGAAAAATAATCTGCAATGCGAACTTTGGTTTAGGACTTCTATTCTGAGTTTTACACTTTTAATTCCATCTCTGTTAATGGCTTCAGACTTATACATCAGCAAGAACCATTTCTGTTCTGACCCGATGCTTTCTACATCTTAGCCAATTGCATTTCACCTAATACTTCTGTTTTGGGGTATGACAGGCTTAAAGAATCTGAATCCAAAGTTCAGTGTGGTGCCTAAGAGATTAAACTGCATACTACAAGTGAATAGTTTGATTCTATTAAAAGGGGAGTTGACTTAGGTGATATATGACCAAGTAAAAACTTGGGTTTATATTTCAGCAAGAGATAAAGGGTTCTGGTGGGTTAATCTGAGGGGAAGAAAAATTCTTTGACACCTATGCTCGAGATCCTATAACCAGGTGCAGATGAAGTAATCACATAGATGACTGTCAGTGAGCACTCATATTCCAGTCTTTTTAATGACATTACTGCTGTTCTTAGAGTAAGGCCTAGTAGCATGCTGCACCAGGATGGGGGCAGGACTTGTGTGTTCAGTTGCTGTAACATGAACTGGGCTCATTGGATTCTGTTCTCTGTTGCGATCCTGAAGTTTGTTATACAGTAATAAATTTAGTAATCTTTGTGTAAGCTGTATTACTACACTTCAGCTATATTAGTCCAAACACATAAAATTATGAACATAATTTAAACTGCAAAATTATTAGTAGCTTTGGGTCTCATGTATCAATATAAACTATCTACTTTCTGTGATCTGTAGAAATTCTGCTCTGTAATGGCATAAACTTTTAGTTTTATAGACATAAAATACCAGATTCCCTCTGCAAATCTTTTAGTATGAAAGTGAAGATTCTGAGATGACATGTCATGTAACTTCTGTTTTCACATCTTGAAAATACCTCTGTGTGTGTATACCTGGATGCATCTGAGTTGGTACCACCAGACTAAATAGCAGGAAGGATTGAGAGCCCTGAGAGCTTTTGTAATACTTATTTCAGATGTCTGATAGCCTTCTTGGGAAACATGTGGAAGAGAAGCTCGTTTCATTAGCTTTAGAGCAACATCTGTTGCAAACAGAGGCTGGTATTTCCTGGGTTGTTTGTAGGAGGACTCATTTTTGACAGCTACTGAATACTGCCAGAATCTTAAGTATGGCTAAGTGTCTTCAGAGCAAGCAGTCCAACCAATATTTTACATATTTCAAGTAGGTGGATTTGACTTCATAGGAGCTAGAAAATCCAGGCAGGTAATTTACTACTGTAACTTTAGACATCCATCTTTGGAGATTTGAGCCTTTATCACTGAAGGGATGATCCTTGGGCCTTCTCACTGGGCCTGTGAGATTCCACTGAAGGTGAGGGCTCAATCTGTGGAGTTAGAGCTTTGGTTGTGAATATTGTCTTGTTAGCAGTGAAATGTCCTCTTTGACAAATGCACCTTTTGATATACTAGTTTTCAAGACAGTTGCTTGATAAAATGACTTTGCAGGAAGAGCAGACAAGGGCTGTATCAAACTGGGACTAAGTAATGGTTATTACTCAGTAGTTCTTATTCTAGAGCCAAATAACAGAATAGTAGTTCTTTCATGTTTTCACATTTGGTACCGGTTTATTTCCCCTTTACAGAGAATGCTGGAAGAAATGGGATATGTTTTAGCTTCTGAAACTACTTTGATGTAAAGATGCAGTAGGGGTCACCTGATGGTGTTTTTCGAGAGACTCTTGTACTGCAGCCTGGAATCCCCAAGGCAGCAGAGGTTCCACAGGAACCTGCTTGGTGTTAATGTTTCTCTGTTTAATTACATCTGGGCACCATTTATGCTTTTCCTGTATTTTTATAACATAAATATATATTTATAGCTCATGTTTCAAAGTATACGTAGAAGATACAACCTTATTTGAGGTAAATAGTAGGGTGTTTCTAATGCAGAGTGCTTGTTAATGATTCATCTAAATGACATAAGAAAGTGGCAATTTCTTAATGTGAGTGAAAGGCAAACAGTGGATAATAGAGTACCTCTCAATATAATACTCCTTGTGAGCTTCAGTGGGTGGTGTGTTGGCCAAATGAAGAAACCCTACGTTATTCTGAAGGGAAGGTGATGTAGGGCTATTGGAGAAGCTGAGGCAGCTAGAAGGAAGAAATACTATTTTTTCGCTTTTTGTCAGGTACTCTAACAGAAGAATAGAACTTCGTTTCACACTTATATCCTTGTAACTATTTTAGGAAGCCAGATTCATTAGTCTCTGAAGTAGTGTGTTCAATGCTGTCTTTAAGTGGCAGTTGCTGCCGTTTAGTACCAGACTGAGAAAGTTCCTTGTGAAGTTTTTCAGTTTAATTGAATGTGCCATACCTGATCTTTTGCTTTGTTAGGATGGACACAAATTGTTAATGATAGATGCCAGCAGTAGTGGATCAGGAGGAGGAGGAGGAATGGGAGACTGGCAGGAGGACAGACCATGCCTTGCCCATCTTGATCTGACTTTTTTACTGATCTTGATATAATTAAAAATACTTAGTGGAAAAAGAGAAACTGTGAGCACTACTGGAACTGTAAGTGGCAAGAAGTTCTCTAAAACACTAACAGCTGACCTTCTCAATTCAGGGAATGGCTAACTCTTTTGTTCCTGCTCCCCACACTGAGTGCTGCTCCTAGCATGCCTCCAGGCCAGCAGACTAGCCCAGTATTTTCTGGCTGGTTGAGGCTTGACTTCCAGGTAGCTGGGTTCCCATATTCTTAATTCTTGCTTAAGGTCCCCAAGATGAGCTCTGTACATCCCATTTAAGCTTGTCCCCAGTTTTGATCGTCACCATATATGCCATTTGCACTGAGCAGAATATAGAATTTCTCCCATGTTTGTTCCTTCTCATTTAGTGCTTTTCCATCAAACCTGGGGCTGCTCTTCTCACAACCGGTTGTTAAATGCATTGATTATTCTGATAGAGCTGCTGTGTGACCAGTTATGTTCATGAATGTTTTCTGTGGTCACCCATGTTTGACCACTGCTGGTTACCTTTCCTAACTTCAGATGAATGTTAAAAATATAATAAAATTACTCAGCAGCTAATAACTTTTTTCCTCCCTATGATTGGGTATTTGTGGATATAGCAGACAGAGCTTCCCTTTTCTTGGTGCATTGGCTCTTTCCTATTGCAGAACTTGCCTTTTTCCTGTTTTTCTGCTGCTAATAAAATCTGATCCAGTATGGCTATTGGATAAAGCTGTTTGCGCAAATGAGATAGCAGAGAAACCAAGACATCTAACTGTTTCTAAACACTGAGAAGCGTGGGACAATTAACTGGAGCTATGATTCAGCTTTCGTATACCATTATATGTCCTTTGTAAGAAAAATACATGCAGAGAATTAGTATTAAATTCATTGAGCTATTCAGAAGTAAATCTTGTTTATTTCATGATAGTTTGCTAAATAACACCTGTATTGTGTACCTTGTTTTAAAATATTGAATCATTGATCCATAGAGAACAAGTTGTTAATATAACCATTCAATTACTGTTTGCAAGTCTTCAAAATTAAGACATGGGAACAAAGGACAATGGTTTGCCTTCTCTGTTGCACAAAATGTTGCAGCAGAGTGTTTCCATACAGTACATTAATCTTATTGTATTTAGTTTTATAGTTCATGAAGCAAGTAATCCAAAGTTAATAATGCAATTATTAATGTGCAGACCACTAAACTTAGGCATTAAAAAGCAGTGGTCATCACACTGAATTTGCTCAGTACTTCAGAATTACAATTTAGATCCATTTCTTTGGAATTTCTTAATTAATAATACAGGAGCTGATGTCTGGATTAAAACTACTAATGAAAAGAATCTAAAAGATCCTTAATGCTGCCTTTTGGGAAGGGCAAAGTTTAAAAGTTAAAATTTAGCTGGAAAAAGGTCTTGTATCTTTTGCCTGATTCATGAACAGCTGAAACATTTAAGAGCAAAATCCTTGCTTTCTGATAAAGCAGAAGGGTGGACTGTTGAGAAATGGTCCAAGCTAGCATGTTCTCTGAAATTTGATTTTTGGCCTGCTCCTTAGCTCTGTGTTCAAATAAAGCACCACTTGACTTGAGCACATTGTTACCCTTGACTCATGAATAGGTTTTGCTGTATGAAGATCAGAATGCTCTGTACCCTGCAGAATCAGGTCCTTGGTGGAACACATTCTGGATTTATTATTTTTTTTTTGTGCCGAGGTACAGTGATATGGAGATTGGCAACCTAGCCATTGTCATGTAGGAAAACTTCAGCTTGCCTGGAATAGATGAGGGGGTTTGCTTTAGATTAAAGAAATAATAATCTAAAAAACCCTGCAAGTTCAGGGCCATGAAATGAGGATGTCCTGCAGCATGCAGGAGCTTTTTGCAGTCATAGAAAAATAATTTTTCCACAGACCCAGCAGTATAACAATATTTAATAAATATTCTAGCCAAGCTTGAGTTAAAATATCAAGTGTTCAGCATTTCAGAAACTGTGTTCTATATAAATACACACAGTATGTAAAGTCTGCAAAAAGATAACCGTGGTTACTAAGCAAAAGCTTTCAGAGTCGGTTGGTCTTTCCCACCTGCGTGGAGGAAAAGCACAAGAGTTCTTTGTGCAGGCAAGAGTAGATCGGTTTAGCTGTCACATGAGAGGAAGATAGCTGCTTCTGCTTTCTAGAGAACAAGCACAGATTGTGAAGCCTCTGCTGTTGTATTACATTGTTCATGAATTCAAGTCCAAGGGCCTCTAAAAGACTTTTTTTATATCAGTTGGGAAGTTAATCATGGTTATATGAACAAATGAAATACTGTGTCATTCTTTCACTGCTTGGGATAGTGTTTTCTGTCTTGTATACAAAGTATTCATGCAACTGAGATGGTTCATGCCATGGAATAACTAATATAAAAAGGACAGTAACTCTATATTTTTAACTTCCACATATATTATTTTGGAGCTGTACTGTTCTTATGCAAAGATTTTTGTCTTTGAATGGGTTTTTTTTTGACGGAGGAAAACATGTGAAGTTAACCCTTTTTGCCCAGTAGTTTTTCCCCTATTTTAAACTTTAGGCATATTCTCCATTTGGATTCTACCTGCTGCTGTAATATCTTCATTTTTCATGAATTATCACTAGGGTTTTTTGTCTCTGTTTCTAGAAAGCACTAGTATGGAATCCAATGCTGAGACAAAAATAATGATGCCACTTACATTAGTTTTGGAATTAAATAAGCATTAATGCTTAACTTCTGAAAAAACATTCACTCTTAGGTGGATTGTGTTTCTATTTATAAACATTTTTAAGTCTTTAATTGCTAGACACAGTTCTGAGGGTCTGAAATTGGTTATTAACAGTAGGTTTAGATGTTGCTTGAAAGAAAATTTATTTTGTTTACAGTATCCATCTGCTTATTACGTTTCAGCACTGAGCAGGAAGAGCTATTTCCTGCCGCAGAATACTTTGTTTCCTTTGTCTCTACAGTGAGAGAAGAAAAATAAGACGACTGCTCCTGACCATCAAAAACCTTCTCATTTTTCTAACTAGGGATTTGTGATAAATGAACCTTAGTAATACATTGCTGGTGAAGATAGGAATTGTGATTTTTAACATCATTTTATTGCAATGAATGTTATAGGGAATATGTTTAAGGTCATCTTATAGTACATAAATGTAGCTTAACTGTGTAGCTAAATGTTTTAGAAGCTGAAGACTGCATGCATGAAAGCAGTGATTGTAACTAAATTATTATATAGCTTTATATCGCACTTTAAGTTGTGATTTTATTTTTGAAATAAAATTTTATTCTGAGATGGCTTAATCAAGCTTGCTTATTTTTAAAGATGGCTAACTTCAAGAAGATGGATGGGGATCATGTGCTGCTGCTTGAGAATGTGGTTTTCTTGGTGACTTAGCAGATAGCTCAACAGAACCAGGAAATCTTCCAGACTGCTCATATTTGGTTTTCAGGGTCTGATGGTACTTTTTGGTTTTTTGTTGTTGCCAGCAAGCACAAGCAACTACTTTGCTGTAGGTCAAAAAAGTACAAGTCCAGATGGATCACACTTCATTTTACAGATACAAACTTGCTGTAAATTTTGCTATAATTATAACTGACTTGGAGACCTTTTGAGTCATCACTCAGAAAGCAACTCTCAAGGCCACTAGCCTTACTTTCATGACTTCTGTGTTTAGTTTAAACATGGTTACTGTGTATTAGTTCACAAGTACTCTTTTTTGACTTTTGAGGTTCTTGTACAGGAAGAGGCAGTACATACATGGTTTCATGCTTGTGCATCCTATGAAGATGGAAAATTTTCACCACTCGTTTATATTCATTTTGTAAATTGTTTTAAAATAGAGATTGCAAGCTTTGAATTGCCAAGGAATGCATGAACCATCACAACACTTGTGAAACTTTTGGTGAATGGCATGACATATAGGGTAATCTTTGTATTGGTTAAATATTTGCCAAGACTTTCCTTTTTACTGGGTGTCCAATGTTACAAGTAGTACACACATTTTAAAGAAATAGCCCTCAAAACAGGTATGTTGCAAGCATCAGACTAGCAAATCAGTCATAACTTACAAGGCTTGCTGCAGTAAGTGGGGATTAATGTTTTAGCAGCTTCATTGTAAGGAGAAGGGAGAATAGGATGGCACAGAGTTTAAGAATGCTGTGGTATTACACTTTTAACTAAAATTAATTGCGTTTATGACTTTTTTCATTGCTGTAGCCGTGACATGGAGAATAAAGAAACACTCAGGGGGTTGCAGAAGATGGATGACCGCCCAGAAGAGCGCATGATCAGGGAGAAACTCAAGGCAACGTGTATGCCAGCCTGGAAGCATGAATGGCTGGAAAGAAGAAGCAGGAGAGGCCCTGTGGTAAGTGACACTATGGAAGGGCAATATCTCTTAACAGCTATTACAGATAAAGATCCCTTAAAGGAACCTCTTTTTCTTAACAATTTGCATACTCTTAATTATGGTGCTCCTGTTTATTTCTTATGAGCAGTTTAACAGGAAGCTGTGGCTGGCTTCCTGAAATGTATGCATTTACTAATCTTTATTTTTAAGAAAAAGACATATAGCTGTGCTGCTGATTTGTGTAGTATAGAATAATACTGTGACAACACTGCCCTCTAATGTTAACAAAAGTAGCTCCTGTTCATTAGGTAAAAACAGGTTTGAGTGTAAAAATGCACTATAGTGCTTTGTACTCCCTTGATTCTTAGTGGTTTCATGACTTCACTTGTCCTTAGTTTGAAAATGTTCAAGTTTTCTATGTATTGTAACTGAAGTGTATGGAATTTTTGTGAAAAAAACAAACTGTAATCTCACTAAACCAGAAAAAACTAAAGTTGAGTAACTCCTTCACACAAATCTCAACCCCGCTAAACTTTGGATGCCAGAGTATTCTATTCACTTTTTGGGTAATGCCAATAAATGACTCAGAAGTGGTTTTAAGATCAAACCTGAAACTTATTAAGCACAATTACAATTCTGTTCTGTATAATGCTGGTTAATTGCCATTAGGTACCTGTAAGTGTTGGTTGCATTGGTCAATGTGACTCCTATGTACCAATGTGACTCCCTTGTAGCACTTGATGGGAGTGCTAATTTAAAGCTAAGACTATCTGATGCAATATACAAATGTTTGGGGACAGCTTTCCTAGAACAGAAGAGGGTTCTGTTGGTATCTTTCTGTCATGAGAAAGAACATTGAAAATACAAGTGTACCAAAAAAGCAATACCTTAAAGATTCGAATAGCACAAACCAGTTCTTATTTAAAAATTTTTAAATGCATCTTGGTTAGTGCATGGCTTGAAATTGTTTTCTGGCTCAGGCACTTCCCTTGAGGTCTCTGGGTGTTTTAATACAACTTTTGATGCTCCAGATTCTCAATTACTACTATTTTACATGTTCTCAAGCACTGGCAGCTGGTAACTGTAACTTGTCCTTAGGCACATGAATTTGCATTCTGACCTTCCAGAAAAGAAAAAGCCAGTAGGAGGAAAAAAAAGCCTGCACTGCTTTTTATACTTCTTTGATCCTGTTCACTTTCATAATTGAATAACAATAAAGCAACAAAGGTTTCTGAAAAGTTCAGATTTGCATAGGTTAAATAGGGTGACTTAAAAGTAAAATGAGCAGTGCTTGATCAAGGCTGTAAATGCAAGTTTTTCTTCTTTTAGGCAATGCCTAATTGCTAGACCACAACCTCCTTATTGTCCTCTTCCTGTAACCTGCTGAAACTGAAATGCATTTCTAGATAGTGGAACAGCTTCAGTTGGATGAGTTAAATGCTTCAGTTTAAAATAGCATTTAACCTTGTGGATGCAGTACAAATCACCAGGTAGAAGGGCACTGAGTCTGGATGTCTCTTCCTCCCTGTGGCCTGAGCAGGAAAAGTCTCTTCCATTTTTTGCCTAAATTGGAGACCTTGGCAGCTTTCTAGTAGAGGTCTGCTCTATTAATCTGAAGTGTTACTTGCAGCTTCCTTCCAGCTTTGAGTCAAGCCTCTACGACATGGAAAAATGTAGAACTAAAACTGAATCTGCCTGCTGTGACTGCTTTTAATTTGATTCCCAGGGGCCTTACTCTTCCCATGCATTACGTGGGTCTGAGAGGCAGGCATCTGAAAGTTGTCTTGAAATATTCCATACCTCAGTGTCAAAATTCAGTGTTCATGCAACAATTCTATTAGATAGAAATGTGTGTTCTCCCTCTGCTTGAGCACATATGTCTGTTCATGTAGCGTAGCACTATGCACAGTGTTTAGCTCAGATACTAGATGTGGTGTAGCTGTTTTACTTGTATGGCAGGCAAAAAACCCAGGTATGGTTCTTACAGGGCACAGCACACCTTAAGTTTGTTGCATTGCCTCCAGGTTTGAAGTAACTTTTACTTTGCAGCCAGGATTTATGCTACAGAAATAGCAACCCCTGTTTTTTTCTCAACTGATATTTACAGAATCACAGAATCATCTAGGTTGGAAAAGACCTTGAAGATCATCCGGTCCAACCACTAACCTAACACTGACAGTTCCCAACTACACCATATCCCTCAGCGCTATGTCAACCCACCTCTCAAACACCTCCAGGGATGGGGACTCCACCACCTCCCTGGGCAGCCCATTCCAACGCCTAACAACCTGTTCTGTAGAGAAATGCTTCCTAATATCCAGTCTAAACCTTCCCTGGTGCAACTTGAGGCCATTACCTCTTGTCCTATCACTTGTTACTTGGTTAAAGAGACTCATCCCCAGCTCTCTGCAACCTTCTTTCAGGTAGTTGTAGAGGGCGATGAGGTCTCCCCTCAGCCTCCTCTTCTCCAGACTAAACAACCCCAGTTCCCTCAGCCGCTCCTCATACGACCTGTGCTCCAGACCCTTCACCAGCTTCGTTGCCCTTCTCTGGATGTGCTCGAGTAATTCAATGTCCTTTTTGTAGTGAGGGGCCCAAAACTGAACACAGGAATCGAGGTGCGGCCTCACCAGTGCCGAGTACAGGGGTAAGATCACTTCCCTGTCCCTGCTGGCCATGCTATTTCTGATACAAGCCAGGATGCCATTGGCCTTCTTGGCCACCTGGGCACACTGCTGGCTCATGTTCAGCCGGCTGTCAATCAAAACCCCCAAACACCCCCAGGTCCCTCTCTGACTGGCAGCTCTCCAGCCACTCCTCCCCAAGCCTGTAGCGCTGCTGGGGGTTGTTGTGGCCCAAGTGCAGCACCCGGCATTTGGCCTTATTGAAACTCCTACAGTTGGCCTCAGCCCATCGCTCCAGCCTGTCCAGGTCTCTCTGCAGAGCCTCCCTACCCTCGAGCAGATCCACACTCCCACCCAACTTGGTGTCATCTGCAAACTTACTGAGGGTGCACTTGATCCCCTCGTCTAGGTCATCAATAGAGATGTTAAACAGGAGTGGCCCCAAAACCGAGCCCTGGGGGACACCACTCGTGACCGGCCGCCAACCGGATTTAACTCCATTCACCACAACTCTTTGGGCCCGGCCATCCAGCCAGTTTTTTACCCAGCAAAGCGTGTGCCCATCCAAGCCTCGAGCAGCCAGTTTTGCCAGGAGAATGCTGTGGGAAACGGTGTCAAAGGCCTTACTGAAGTCAAGGTAGACAACATCCACAGCCTTTCCCTCATCCAATAAGCAGGTCGCCCTGTCATAGAAGGAGATCAGGTTTGTCAAGCAGGACCTGCCTTTCATAAACCCATGCTGACTGGGCCTGATCATCTGGTTGTCCCACATGTGTTGTGTCATGGTACTCAGGATGAGCTGCTCCATCAGCTTCCCGGGCACGAAAGTCAATCTGACAGACCTGTAATTTCCTAGGTTATCCTTCCGACCCTTCTTACATATGGGCATCACTTTGGCCAATTTCCAATCTGTCGGGACCTCCCCGGTCAGCCAGGACTGCCAGAAAATGATGGAAAGCGTCTTGGCGAGCACCCCAGCCAGCTCCTTCTGCACCCTCGGGTGTATCCCATCTGGTCCCATAGACTTGTGTGTGTCTATACGATGCAGTAGGTCACTGACTGTCTCCTCCTGGGATGCTGGGGGGTCATTCTCCCAGTCTCTGTCTTCTGGCTGAGGAGGCTGGATTCCCTCAATACAACTAGTCTTGCTCTTAAAGACTGAGGCAAAGAAGGCATTAAGCACCTCAGCCTTTTCCTTATCACTCTTACAGCACCTGGGGGCCACCTGCTCCTGTGCCATTAAGACTTCCTTCTTGAAAGGTGTCCAGCCTTCCTGGACCCCAGTACCATTCAGGACCATCTCCCAAGGGATGTCAAGCAGGTGACTAAACAAGTCAAAATCAGCTCTGTGGAATTTACTGTATATAACAGACGGATACAATGTTATAGCTATTAATAAGCAGACAATGCCTGTAGAAAAAAAAATCTTTTAGCTCCTACTATCCAAATAGGGGAACTGCTGTCCTTTGAGATACCATGAGTGACAATTACAGAAGTACTTTGAGAGTCAAATCAATTGCTGCCACAACTCAGATAAGCAGCACCAACGAACGGTGAAAAAGGTTCTTTTGTAAGAGATCAATTTGTAATTCTAACACATGGTTTAATTCCTGCAAGGTGGTAAAACCTATTCCTGGGAAAGGAGATGGATTGGAAATGAACAAACTCTCTCTAGAACCTCAAGCTGAAGGACAAAGCACTGCTTCATCACCTACACAGAAAGGAAGACGTAGTCCCTCTCCTAGTAGCTCCTCTTCATCATCTTCTAGGACGGTTAAATCTGAATCACCGGGTGTTAGAAGAAAAAGGGTATCTCCAGTGCCTGTAAGTTGCAAACTGTGATGTAATTCTTAATTTAGTTATGTTCTGCAATCTTTTGCTTTTAGAGGCAATTAATTGTCCCTGTGTAGAGCAAGATGCAATGACAGGGTATCCCTTGAGTGAGATACACAAAGCATATCTCATGTTACATTTCTCATGTGTGGAATTTATACTCTGCTCTTAGGTGTGTGTTTTCTTTTTAATTCAGTCCTGCTTTCAATTTTTATTTCTATAGAGAAATAGAGATACTTAGTCATGAAGACATATATGTTCTCTTAGCTTGATTTGCACAAAGAGGTGTTAGTAGTTTGGTTTTCTCCCCTCTAGTTTTGCCTGCTCTCTAGGTAGGTATATTCTGTTGTGGATAGGATTGTTGACTGCATTAAGATTCCTGCAGAACAGTGTTACTGGTATGCTATCTGTGGTCCTCTATTCCAGAACTGATCTTTATGTACAAATTAGAGAAGATTTAGGTGTGTGCATTGTTAGAAGACTAAAATTTCTATTGTTACATTTGAAAAGATCTGGAATAGAATGTTTTGAGCAATAGTAACTGGCTTCATTAAAGAAGATCAAGAGTATAATGTTTTGAGCAATAACATCTGATGGGTTTGCTTGTTATTAAAAATTCTCATCCACAGTTAAGCTTCAGTTGACTTGCCTATAACTTCACAGTGCAGTTAGAGTAAGAGTAAGATCTAATTGCTTTTACTGTCTCATTGCTCTAAACAAGGTTTCCAAAAATCAATTAAAATAGGTACTGCCATGCCTCTGAACTGGGGACGAATATCATAAGTTACAGCACTGCAGCACATCTTCTTTCCTCTTGACAAGACAAGTTGATGAAAAGTTTAAAAACCCCTCAAACCAAAACCACAACAACCACCAAACTATCTAATTTAGCCTTTGATCCACTTTTACTTGATTGGTTTTCTTTGTTAATTTCAGTTTTTCTTCTGTCTTTGTGTTCTGGGTGTGGAAGAAAAGTCATACAGTCTAAGCATGTTGTAGTGGTTTCAGAGACTCTTTGTCATTTGTGGGGGAAAGACACACACACCCACCCCCATCCCCACACTCCCCCCACCCCTAAAAAAAAAAACCAAACAAAAAAAAACCCCAAAACAAAAAACCCCACCTAATTAAACTTGCTGTTGTCCTGGAAATGCTTATGATGGAACTGCTTATGTAGTTTCAGAGTGGACGAATAACACCACCTCGACGAGCCCCATCTCCAGATGGCTTCTCTCCGTACAGCCCAGAGGAAACAAGTCGTCGTGTCAACAAAGTTATGCGAGCCAGGCTGTACTTGCTGCAGCAGATAGGACCCAACTCTTTCTTAATTGGAGGAGACAGCCCTGATAATAAATACAGAGTGTTTATTGGGCCTCAGGTAGAGACTATCTTTGTGTTGTCTGTAGCTTTTATTAATTTATAGTTAATCTTGGAAAACTGTTCAAAACCAAATTAGATCAAGTTAATCACCAACCCATAATAACAGTTCTGTAAAGTAATGTTTAAAAGTTGTAATCTGTGCTCATGTAATATAATGATCAGCTTGTATTTTGTCAAATATGTAGGAAGTATATTAGTTTTGTCTAAAGTTTCTCTTTAAAAATACCCAAAACACCTCTAGTTTGAAAGTAATTACTATTGTCCCATCTATTTCTCATTCCAGAAGTGGCTCTGAATGATATATCTTAACTATTTTTCGTTAAAATTCGGTCACTTCATTTTTCTAGTTTCTCACTCTGAAACACTTTATTTGCTCTATTCATGGGATATATATATAAATGGGATATATCTAAAAACAAGCAATTGACATAATTCATTTAATGGTGTGATAATTTCATTAATACCCATAGTGAGGTCCTTTTCATAGACTTTCATAGTACTGATGTCATGCTGCGTTGGGGAACATCTAGGTTTTTGAGTAAACAGAAGTATCTCATTTATGTCTGCTGTCATGTTATGGATATATGACGATTATAGTATGAAGCATAGCAATACCTTCAGTTGATTTTTACAAACATGAAAAATGGAAAAAAAAAGTCAACTAAAAGCTTCTGTAATCATAGAATGGTTTGGGTCAGAAGGGACCTTAAAGATTGTCTAGTTCCAACCCCCCTGCCACGGACACCTTCCACTACATCAGGTTGTTCAAAGCCCCGTCCAACCTGGCCTTGAACTCTGCCAGGGAGGGGGCAGCCACAGCTTCTCTGGGCAACTTGTTCCAGTGTCTCACCACCCTCACAGTAAAGAATTTCTTCCTCATATCTAATATAAATCTACCCTCTTTCAGTTTAAAACTATTACCCCTTGTCCTACCCCTACACTCTCTGATCAAGAGTCCCTCCCCATCTTTCCTGTAGCCCCCTTTAAGTACTAGAAGGCTGCTATAAGGTCTCCCTGGAGCCTTCTCTTCTCCAGACTGAACAACCTCAACTCTCTCAGCCTGTCCTCATAAGGGAGGTGTTCCATTTCTCTGATCACTTTTGTGGCACTCCTCTGGCCTTGCTCCAACAGGTGCATGTCTGTCTTGTTGTGGGCCCCAGAGCTGAACACAATACTGCAGGTGGGGTCTCACAAGGGTGGAGGGAGAATCACCTTCCTTGATCAGCTGGCCACATTTCTCTTGATGCGGTCCAGGACACTGGTGGCTTCCTGGGCTGCAAGCCTGCATTGCTGGCTCATATTCAGTTTTCCAACCAGTAATACCCCCCAAGTCTTTCTCTGCAGGGCTGCTCTCAATCCATTCTTGCCCAGCTTGTATTTGTGCTTGGGATTGCCCCCACCCATGTGCAGGACCTTGCACTTGGCCTTGTTGAACTTCATGAGGTTTGCACGGGCCCACCTCTCCAGCCTGTCCAGGTCCCTCTGGATGGCACATCCCTTCCCTCCAGCGTGTCGACCGCACCACACAGCTTGGTGTTGTCAGCAAACTTGCTGAGGGTGCACTCAATCCCACTGTCTGTGTCTCCAACAAAGATGTTAAACACAACTTGTCACTGCTCTTCACTGAGACATCGAGCTGTTGACTGCAGCTCTTGAGTGCAACCATCCAGCCAATATCCTTATCCACTGAGTGGTTCATCCATTAAATCCATGTCTCTCCAATTCAGACAAGGATGTTGTGCAGGACAGTGTCTGATGCTTTGCACAAGTCCAAGTCGATGATGTCAGTTGCTCTTCCCTTCTCCACCAATGCTGTAACTCCATTGCAGAAGGCCACCAAATTTGTCAGGCATGATTTGCACTTAGTGAAGCCATGCTCGCTGTCACCAGTCACCTCCTTATTTTCCATGTGCCCTAGCATTGTTTCCATGATCTTGCTGGGCACAGAGGTAAAGCTGACTGGCCTGTAGTTCCCTGAGTCTTCCTTTTTTCCCCTTTTTTAAAAATGGGGGTTGATTCCCCTTTTCCATTCAATGTGAACTTCACCAGACTGCCACAGCTTCTCAAATATGATGGATAGTGACTTAGCTGCTTCATCTGCCAGTTCCCTCAGGACCTATGGATGCATCTCATCAGGTTCCATGGACTTGTGCACGTTCAGGTTCCTTAGATGGTCTTAAACCTGGTCTTCTACAGTGGGCAGTTCTTCATTCTCCCAGTCCCCACCTTTGCCTTCTGTATCTTGGGTGGGGTGGTTGGAGCCCTTGCCAGTGAAGGCTGAGGCAAAAAAATTTGTTGAGTACCTCATCTTTCTCCCTAGCCCAGGGGACAAAATCTCCCTTTTTCTTCCAGAGGGGGCCTATGTTTTCCCTAGTCTTCCCAAGTCTGCTGTCCTGAAGTCCAGGGTAGCGAGCTTGCTGTGCACCCTCCTTGCCACCTTAAGGATCTTGAACTCCACCATTTCATGGTCACTGCAGCCAAGGCTGCCCTTGAGCTTCACACTCCCCACCAGCATCTCCTTGTGAGAACAAAGTCCAGCATAGTACTTCTCCTCATTGCCTCCTCTATCACTTGGAGAAGGAATTTACCATCAACACATTCCAGGAACTTCATGGATTGCTTATGCCCTGCTGTGTTGTCCCTTCAACAGCTATCGGGGTGCTTGAAGTCCCCCATGAGGATCAGGGCTTGTGAATGTGAGGCTGCTTCTACCTATCGAGGGCCTCATTCACTTGATCTTCCTGGTTGGGTGGCCTGTAGCAGACCCCCACTCCTGTCCCTGGCCTCCTGTTAATCCTGATCCATAAGCTCTGTGTGGGCTCCTCATCCATCTCCAGTTGGCTACTGACATAAAGGGTGACCCCCCCCCCCCCGCCCCCCATCTCCCCTGCCTGTCCTTCCTACAGAGCCTCTATCCTTCCATTTCAACACTTCAGTTGTAGGAGTCACCCCAGCATGTCACTGCGATGCCCATATGATCGTAGCCCTGCAGGTGTGCAGATGTCTCTAGCTCCTCTTGTTTATTCCCCATGCCATGCACATTTTCATAGAGGCATTTAAGTTGGGTCCCTGATAATAATTGTCTGCTTTTTCATATGTATTCCTGAATAATGTTTTGGGAATTTGTATTTTCTGTAAGGCCATGTAAGAAGATATTTATGCCTAGATACAAAATATTTTGCATAAATTACTTTTTTTTCAGGGGGAGCATGGGTAGTATATATTTTATGATTCACTCAAATGTGGAAAAATTATCTATGTAACAATCAATCTTTAGTAGAGCCTTAGCATATACTTTTCTCTTCAGACTTGTAGCTGTGGCCGTGGGACGTTTTGTATTCATCTGCTGTTTGTTATGCTGCGGGTGTTCCAGCTTGAACCCTCAGACCCTATGCTCTGGAGAAAGACGTTGAAGAACTTTGAGGTAATGGATTTCTAATAGATCTAATGGCAGATCTAAAATATACTGCAGGTAGAAGTCTTTAGGACATTATCGTAAAAACGCTGAAAACTTTTGCTTTTCAAAGCAACAAGAATATATGTTTTTAATTACATCTTTAATTCAGTCTCAAAGAGCTCTGTAAGTACAAAAAAAATAGCTACAAATAAAAGACATTACTAAAAGAATAGTAGAGAGCTGTAGTTTAGTGAGTGATTAAAATCTTGAATTTTCTACTCAAATTTGTGTATCTGTCTCGTGGATTAGCTGAAATGTAAGCAGAACAAGGGTCTTCAGAGGTAATTGTGTGTATACTTAAAGCTGTTACTTATTTTTAATAAGCAAATAAATTTCTATTGTAAATTGTTTCTTGTGATCTGTTTATTAGTAAGACTTCTGAAATTCCTGCTGCTACTGCTAATGCATTATTGTGACAGTGAATAATCTTTTTTTAGCAGTAGTTAAGCTTCAGTAATACTACTAAAATAATACTACAAGCTATTCATAGCATAAATACGACTGTTGCTATCTTTTTCTGATGTTAGGTTGAGAGTTTGTTCCAGAAATATCACAGTAGGCGTAGCTCGAGGATCAAAGCTCCATCTCGTAACACCATCCAGAAGTTTGTCTCACGCATGTCAAATTCTCATACATTGTCATCATCTAGTACTTCTACATCTAGTTCAGAAAACAGGTTAGTATTTTTCTAAAGGAATTAAAAGCTTTATTCTGTAGTTTTCTTCTAATTTTGGATGTTTAGAATCACCTACATTCTTTTTGTTCAAAGCTGCTTTCATTTCAAGCTATGTTATGTGTCTGGATTTGCAAACAATTGAGTCAAGCATACATTAGTCACCGTGGTACCAAGTGGGCATATTTGCAGTGTAACTTCAGTTTGAAAAATGTTAAGTAGAGTTGTGCAAGGAATTTTTTTGACCCTTTATGAATTTGGGAAACAAACTTTTGAAATGTAAGTGCAAGACTGAAGCATATGTTAACTTTGGAAACCTATTTGTGTGCATTTGTTCAAATATAGCACACAAATACTGACAGATGAAGAAACGTGATTTATATTTTTCTCTTGTCCTCCTTCAGGGAAATGCTTGTGCCTATGACAATATACTGAAAAACTTTTGGCTAAATGCACTCTGTAAACATATATTTAAAAAAAAATATATAAAAGCATAAGTAGGCATATATTTAAAAAAACCACTTCATGTAAAATGGGATTAAATTATTTTAAGGGAGTGTTAAACTATTATGATTTTTATAGTTTATACAATACTAAACAATGCCTTATTTATCAATTTTCAGTGATGTTTGATTCTTCAGGTTTTTTTTCTCCTGACTACTTCAGTGCTTTTGGCATGTTCTTTTCCTTGATTTTGAAAAGAAACTGGTTAATTTTCTAAACAAGTGATTTGTGCATGCATGTGTTAGTGGGTGAACTAGACATCCTCTAGAGAGGTCAAACCACAGAAGGCAACCTAAACTGAGGCTTTCTTTTGTGTAAAGTGAAACATAAATTAAGGAGTACTTTGATATGTTACTTTGTGATATAGTTAGATGAATCAAACAGGCTTATAATTCTGACACACAGATTGTGACCTTAAACTCCCATCATTTTTTACTTATTTTTCTAAATGGCCAGATTGTGTCACTGTAAATAAATTGCATAAACAAAGCAGTTAAGTAGTTCCAGAGTAGATTATGTATTTATCTGGCAAGCCAGTTCATTTAATGTAAACACCTTGTGTAGGAATTTTTTTTTTTCATAGAGTTGGCTTCACTGAATTGTGAACTTCACTGCATTAGTTCTTTTTTTTTTTTTTTACAGGATGAAAGATTTTTCAGTTGTTTGCCAGTACAGCTGATGGTTAGTTCCTAGCATTACTGGTTCAATGAGATAAACTGCTGTTTTATGCAAGTCTAATCTTGCATGGTATAAATACTAGAGAACACTGAGCATCAGATAATTTGAGATAAAAGTTTACTCAGTTCTGATAATACTGTGACTTGAAGTTATTTTTAGTTTACTAGTAATTCTTCAAAAGTAAGTTTTAAGTTAATACTTGTGTTCGTGCTGTGGATTTTTCAAGGAAAGAATAGCGTCAATCATTTGCAAGGAAATAGAAGTGAAGATATGTGTATAGAAGTAATGTATACACAAATGAATTTTATTTTAGAAATATATTGTTAGTGAACACATACAGGGTTCCTGCACACTTTTAGACACACAGCAACTATAAATGAAATTTTTGCTATGAATAGTAAGAATTTTGCACATTTAAACAGTATTACAAGCGATTAAAATCTGTGGCTTTTACTACATGTTGTTTAAGTTCATCATAATTCTTATGGCGAAATCTCTGGTTGTATCCATTCTAAAATTGGGGTGGGGGTAAATAAAATGGAAGCAACATGTAAAACAGGTAAAATGGCTTTTTAAAAATCTACATGTGACATGTAGGTATGTTAGTGTTAGTTCATGTGAATCTATTGCATCTATTTCTGTTAGTGGCAGAAAATTCTTGAGTGGCTGTTACCTTCTGTTAATGCTTTGAGATTTACATAGGTTCATCAAATAGTATTTACAGTTGCCTGTAATGGGCTAAAGACTACCTTGTGACTCTACTCTGAAAGGAGTGTGATAGAATAAAAATGTAGGTAGATTACAAAATATAAAAATGTCTTAGTTTTTCAAAACCAAACGATAAGTAAAAAAGTGAAGGTTGGTTTGTTTAAAGAAGCTTGGGGGGGGGGGGGGGGGGGGGGCGGGAAGTAAGTGCCCGAGGCTGGGCCTTTCAGTCTCTAATTGGTATCTGACCTAGTTTGAAAAGATGTCATGCGTTTTGTGACTTTCCCTTTCATTTCAACAAAGTGTTGTCTGTACTCAGTGCTTCTAAAAATGTGTTTGCTTACTTATTCAGACCAAAGTTTAGGGGAATGATTCATGAATAGCCTATAGTTATTCAGAAGTGACTGTTCCAAACTGGAAGTTAATGTTTTTTCACTGTTAAAACCTGTTCTGAATTCTGATATGCCACTTTTACAATCACAAATATCTGTTTTTGTAGTATGAAGGATGAAGAAGAACAGATGTGCCCCATTTGTTTGTTAGGCATGTTGGATGAAGAGAGCCTAACTGTGTGTGAAGATGGCTGCAGGAACAAATTACACCATCACTGCATGTCAATATGTATGTTGTCATCTTTGTCAAGTGCTGGTGACTCTAAATATGCAAAAGTATTATAACCTAGTGTGTTTTTATTAGGTTTCTTGTTTGTTTTAGAAGTAAAAAAGCAGAAACCTGCTCTTAAGTGATAACAGGTAGATCTTTGTAAGAGTTTGGTATCATTTGGATACTATTGATATGCCTTATTTTATCAGTTATTCACAAATGGAGTTTGTAATTTGATGCTTTGAGAAAAGTTAACTGCAGGGCTAGAGCTTTGAGCTCTTTTACCTGAGTGAAATGATTATGTCCAGTTAGAGCAAGGTTAGGAACAGCCTTTTAGCCCCCTGTGACTTGTCATTAGAATGTATGAAAGTCATCTACTATCAACTAGGTTTATAGAGTGAATTATGAAGTATTTTTACATACTACATTCAACTATATAAATAGTTACAGCTTGCTTTAACAAATAAAATTGAATCACCCATATTTTAATACTTTTTCAAAAGTATTACCTATGTTTGAGTTACAAAAAGAACTGTGTTTAGTTCATAACTTTTAATATTAATTGTAGTGCTAAACTGAAGCATTTCTGCATGCAAAAAAAATCTTTAAATGCCCATATCTATCAGGCTGCTGCAGATGTCTCAGTTCAGAAGCATTTATCCTGAAACTAACATTCTTCAGTAAGGTTTAGAAATAGTAATGCCATCTTCTGGTTTTATACACTGTAAAACTAAGTACGTATTTTCCTATTGCTGTGTTCCAGGGGCAGAAGAATGCAGAAGAAATAGAGAGCCACTTATCTGTCCTCTTTGTAGATCTAAGTGGAGATCTCATGATTTCTATAGGTAAGGATTCAGTCTGTGTATAACAAACTACCCGTTTCTGGATCCTTAGCTGATGTTCCTAAATATGCTGAAGTATTTACTTAAGTAAATGTTTCATTTGTTAATCCATCTTATTTGTTGTTAATCTGTAGTCATGAATTGCCAAGCCCTGTGGATTCTTCTGTTCTCCGTGTGGTTCAGCAACAAACTCAGCAGCAACCTACAGCTGTATCACAGAGAAGAACCCAAGATAGCAATTTTAACCTTACTCATTATGGAGTCCAGCAGATCCCTTCTGTCTATAAAGATTTAGCTGAGCCATGGATTCAGGTAATTTTACTTTGTAAAAGAAGCTTCAAAGGTAACAACTGATTTTGAACTGTAGATTTGTCAGATCTACAATTCAAAAATTTATTTTGAATCCCATCAGCTTTATGTCTGATTATTATTGAAAATAATTATATTTAACTTGCAACAGAAGAGAAGGCTTTTCAGTCTTGTTTTAACGGGGGTTTCAGTTTTGGACTTTATCTCACACCTAATATTAAAGGTCCATTAATAAAATATAGTGTTCTTAACTCTAGTTTTGGTTGTGCAACTGTCCCATAAATACAAAGTTGGCACTTATGTTACCCAAGTTGTGTTGCAGGAGCCAAATGACATAAAAAACCTCTGGACTCTAGAGGTGGGTTCAACTGAGCAGGGGTCACACACTTAAAAGTTGGAGACCTTGTGTTGCCTGTATTTCTGCTATAATTTTTGTCTGGTATAGCTGGACCTTGGATTCAAGGTTTGGATTTAAGGTTGTCTATATCAGTCTCTAGAAACAAACTCCATAATGAAAAATTCAAAGTGAGTGAAACCATCCATATAGGCATCCTCCCACTTCTCTTAACGAGAACCAATGATGTATGATTTAGGAGGCTTCATTTCCATCACAGAATCTTTTTTTTAAGACACTGTACCTTCTGACATACTTTTGCTGTCAGACCTATTAAGGTGATTTTTCACCAAAAACATTTCTTTGCTCTTTTGATTGCTTTTCTTAGGTACTTAAGTTGCAGTGTTATTCAGTTTGACTCCTGTAACATTGCTTTTTCCTTGGCAGGTATTTGGAATGGAGTTAGTTGGCTGCTTGTTTTCTCGAAACTGGAATATACGAGAGATGGCACTGAGACGTCTTTCCCATGATGTTAGTGGTGCTCTATTACTGGCTAATGGTGAAAGCACTGGAAATTCTGGAAGTAGCAATGGAAACAACACAAGTGCTGGAGCTCTGGGAGCAGCTAGTGGGTCATCTCAGACCAGTATCTCAGGAGATGTGGTGGTGGAATCCTGCTGCAGTGTGCTGTCCATGGTCTGCGCCGACCCTGTCTACAAAGTGTATGTTGCTGCTTTAGTAAGTAGTTGTTTACTCGTATTCTAGTAATTTCAAAGTTACTTCATTTTTGAAGGGGAGAGAAAGGGAGGAGATATATGAACCCAGGAATCCTAGTAGTTGTTGAGCACCATTGATGACTTAACTTTTAATCATCATCTGAAAGCAGGATATCAAAATCCTCAGCAAGAGTGAAATGGCATGACTCCACTGGCCAAATATAAAGAAATGCTTGCTACAGTGCTAAGTATTAACAGTACTTGTATGACTAGGT
The DNA here is from genome assembly GCF_031877795.1 of Strix aluco. Taxonomy (NCBI): domain Eukaryota; kingdom Metazoa; phylum Chordata; class Aves; order Strigiformes; family Strigidae; genus Strix; species Strix aluco. The sequence continues at coordinate 83,275,934 of NC_133971.1, forward strand.
TCTTTCCAACCTCAAAAAATATGTGACTAATTCTAACAGTGAATATTTAGTAAGCTATTTATCCTTTGAATTGATATTTTGAATGCAATTTATATAAAACTATTTACAACTCTTTAAAAAAAAATAAAAAATTGTGTAGCTAATTTGATTTCATATATATTGCTTTTTTCCTTTCTCTTAGAAAACTTTAAGAGCCATGCTGGTGTATACTCCCTGTCATACTTTGGCAGAGAGGACTAAACTACAGCAACTTCTCAAGCCAGTTGTAGAGACGATACTAGTTAAATGTGCAGATGCCAACAGGTATGGTGTCTCATAAACTTCAAAAACATTTTGGATTGTTACTGAAACATCCTGAAGCTTTGTTTGTTGCTATTTACGTGAAACTAGGAAATCATTTATAGTTGATGGTGAAATAAAATGTGTAGATCCTAAATATAAATATATCATGTTCTAGTTAGTCTCATTGCTACCAACAAACTTCAGGCTTGAAAGATGTAGGTTTTGAAGGCACTTGATTGTGCTTTAGAGATCTTAAATGATACTTTGCTTTCGTAAGACCTTTTTTCACCCTTAAAATAAAGGAAGATGTTAGGTGCAGTCATCAACCATCCCCTCCATCTCAGTTGATATTGCTTTGGTCTAATTCTCGTGACTCACCTTAAGCAGTCAAGCAAATACCAGTCATGTATGTTTTCTACTTCAACAGAAGCTGTTGTACATCTGTGCCATGAAGTGTTAACGTAACACTTTTTATTTCATAGTGTAGTGTTAGGAGATGGCTATTCTGAGTGAATGGCATTTCTGGCTTGAGTAGGCCTTCTTTTCCTGTCCCAAGCTACCCCATTTGTTCTGCCAGGCCAACCATTTCTTCAGCTGTACTGTAAACTACATGGAGAAGTCCACCAGCTTTGTAAAAGTCACAACTACTGGTAGTTTACAGATAGAGGATTATAGAAATCTGTTGAAAGTGATGTAAAATCATTTTCCACAGACAATTCCAAACTAATGATTATTGAAATACAATGATGAGAGTGTTTTTCTTTGAAAGCACCTGCTAAAAGAGTTATTTCTTGGTTTGTATTTCTTACAGTCGAACAAGTCAACTTTCAGTCTCAACGCTACTGGAGATGTGTAAAGGCCAAGCGGGCGAGCTGGCAATTGGGAGAGAAATACTTAAATCTGGTAATAATAGCTCCTCATATATAATTGAATTATAATTACAAGCAAATATACTGAAGTGTTTTAAATTTAATACAAGGTCTATCCAATATCAGCATGGCAAAGAGAACAGTATTTCAACAGTTTGGGAGGGGAGTAATTTGAGCACACAATGTGTATTTCTGTATGATACAGTTCTGATCTTTATTTAGATCAGAATTTAGACTGTGAAAATATTTAATCCTTATCAACTTCTTTTGTAGGGTCCATTGGTATTGGTGGTGTTGATTATGTCTTAAATTGTATTCTCGGAACCCAAACCGAATCTAGCAACTGGCAAGCTCTACTGGGGCGACTTTGTCTAATAGACAGACTTCTGTTGGAATTTCCTGGTGAATTTTATCCCCACATTGTCTGTGGAGATGTTTTACAGGCTGATACCGTAGTAGACAGGTACTTGCTTATACTATGTGACACTCACTGTTCGTAGTTGACTGTGTTGTTGGTGATTTCTTCAAAAAAACAGTTGTTCTAATTCATGTAAACAAATAGAATATATTTATATGCAAAAGTGTGCTTACTTTACGGGGTAAATGGTTGCTTTTTTTTAAAACTCCTGACCTGTGAATGAATTTTGAAGCACCAGTGCAGCAATAAGTCTCCTCTCTACTGCAGCATTGACAGCAAAATACATTACCTTGAAATGACTTTCTTGGAACCAGTTAACTAGAGCATATCAGTGAATAAAACATCTCTCTTCTTTTTTTAGGTATAAGAAACTTCTCTCCCTCTTAACTTTCGCCTTGCAGTCAATTGACAATTCCCACTCAATGGTTGGTAAACTATCACGGAGAGTATTTTTGAGTGCAGCAAGAATGGTGGCGAGAGTGCCCCATGTTTTTGTAAAGCTATTAGAAATGTTGAGTGTGACAAGCTCAACTCATTACGCAAGGATGCGTCGACGTCTGATGGCAATAGCAGATGAAATGGAAATTGCAGAAGCCATTCAGCTAGGCATGGAAGAAATGCACTCTGGGGACTGTCGACATGAAGACTTTTTGCAGCTACCTGTACCAGATAACTCTCCAGAAGCTACAGAAAGTAATACTCCAAACAATACTGTCCAGTTATCAGGGAAAAGTGGCAAAGGTTTAAATGATAAAAAACTGAGTGCCAGTCCAGAGGATGTGTCTGAGGCTCTGGCTGGCCTCACTGTGGGACTTCCTGTTTCATCAATAACCACTGAGCAACCAAAGCCAGCCATTCAAACAAAAGGAAAACCCCACAGTCAGTGTTTGAACTCTTCTCCTTCATCCAGTCATTCCCAGTCACTATTCCCAACGCTTCTGTCTCCTTCAAACCCATCTGTACCAGCTGGCACTGTAACAGATGTCTCTAAACTCAGACCTCAGGGATTCATTCCCTGCAAAATCCCCTCACCTTCTCCTCAAACACAGCGGAAACTTTCTCTCCAGTTTCAGAGACACTGTTCTGAAAATAAAGAACCAGAGAAACTTTCTCCACTTTTTACCCAAGCCAGGCCATTGCCATCCAGTCACATACACAGGCCAAAGCCATCACGACCCACCCCAAGTGATGTGAACAAGCAGGGAGAAACCTTAAAAACCAGTATGACACTTGACCTGAATGATATTTCACAGTGTGATGGCAGCAGTGGTAGTAGTAGCAGTGCAGTTATACCAAGTGAAGAGACGGTGTTCACACCAGTAGATGAAAAATGTCGATTGGATGTTAATGCAGAGCTCAATTCCAGTATTGAGGACCTACTTGAGGCCTCCATGCCAACAAGTGATGGCACAGTTACTTTCAAGTCTGAAGTTGCAGTTCTTTCTCCTGAGCGGGCAGAAAATGATGATACTTACAAAGATGATGTAAATCATAATCAAAAATGCAAAGAAAAGATGGAAGCTGAAGAGGAGGAAGCTTTAGCTATTGCTATGGCAATGTCAGCGTCTCAAGATGCCCTGCCAATAATTCCCCAACTACAGGTTGAAAATGGTGAAGATATCATAATCATTCAGCAGGATGTAAGTATGCATATGGGAATTTAGCATAAGTCTCAATTGGGGTTCACTGAATTTATAAAGCAGTGCTGTTATATTTCCAAAGTTATATAAAACACAAAAGTACTCCATACCCTCTCCTAGGAGTTGGAGTATAAAGTCAGCCAGTTGAGGGTGCTAACAGAATCCTTCCATGGTTATTAACAAGTTTAGAAAAGGTATTTGGAAGAGAAACAACATGTCATGTACCAGCCTTTAAAATGGCAAAGAAGGAAGTGTAAAAGTGGGGAAACCAGCAAATGAGAAAAGTTTTTTAGCAGGAGTAGAACTGTATTGAGTCTTAATGCATCTTAATGCTAATTTACTTTGAAGGCAATTGTACAAAACCAAACTAGTTTCTGAAAGGAAAGGCAGAGTTGGAAGACATCTTGTTGGCACAGCTTGAGAGAGATATGAGATACTTTAGAAGTCAGAAAAAAGATATTTGTTTACAAATAGACAAAAGTGCAAGAAATAAAAATATATTGATATTTTGTATGAGGTAACAACATGTGAAGCATAAAATGGGAGAAATAAATAGAAAACAACATGATTTTGGTTGTGTTTACCGTAGGTGCTGACTAAAACCTTACCTAGATTAGATGTGAGATCAGGAACAGAAAAATAAGTCTTGCTCCTGTTTGGGTCCTTAAATCTTGCCTTTCACCTTCAGATAGTAACATGGAGGAGACACTTTGTTCTTACATATGGTAGGAGTATGTGGATTACTGAATACACCAGTGTGGTGGTCTCAGCTGAAACATGTATAACATGCAGTACAAAGAACTGTAAAGGAGAGGAGAGGCATATAAGCTTGGATATTTCGTAACATTCCAGAATGTCTACATCTTAGATGCATGCTAGTAAACATGGAATTGATTTGGAATTTTAATTTGCAGACACCAGAAACCCTGCCTGGACATACCAAAGCAAAACACCATTACAGAGAAGATGCAGAATGGCTTAAAGGTCAGCAAATTGGTCTTGGAGCTTTCTCTTCCTGTTACCAAGCTCAAGATGTAGGAACGGGGACATTAATGGCTGTAAAACAGGTAAATACTTAAAATACTCCACTTCCTTGAATATTCTGTGCTTGTTCTTCAGTATTTCTTTGAAACATTAAATATAAAAGCTCTCTGTTCCCACTGACTTCTTGTTTTCCTTGCTTCCTCTCCTCCGTGTCATCTGTTCTCCCATAATACATAATAAAAAATCTTTATGTGCATGGTATTAACATAATATTTTCAGGTTTTTTTCACTCCTCCTTAAAACTAACACCTGTTTTTATATACCCATTTTCTTCCATAGTTCTTCAAATGCATTTCTACTTTTATCAAGTTCATACATCAGTGACAGAGTTAGGAATGGAGCCCAGATCTCTTGATTCTAAATTAACGCCCTATTTGCAAGGTACCTATTAAAAGTAGTTTCCCCTATTGTGAAGATTTTTTTTTCCTAAAACAGTTTAAGCAGAGGAAATGTAGTTCGACACTTGTTCCCTCTGATCCAACAGTCAACTTTGAGGCAAGTATTTTTAATATTTAAATTAATAGATACAGAAGAGTGAGTGAGAAAAGAGGCTCAAATGCACTTTCTTCACTCAATATTTTTGAAGGTTCTAGATGTGCATAAATCTTTCACACTTAAGGTGCCCCAGGTCTGAATCAGTGATACCACTATAGAGGAAATCTTATTAATTCTAGAATGAACTTATACCCATGGAATTGAGCAATTTCAAAACATTTAATCGGGGAAAGAATATCTGTCATCAGCTATTCCTCCTTTGAAACTCTGTTGCTTGTGAAAGAGTAGGACTGTCCATGTAGTCTTGAAGCGCCTCCTGGAGAGATGATGATGATTCTGATGCCCAGGGGAGATTCTCTGCTGCATACCATTATTTCAGATTTAGGGTGGATCAGAGTTGGGGTTGGCTCCAGTTCCATTACAAGACTTCTGATCTGCTTTCCCTCCCCCAGTCGAATTTCTGGGATAAGAGGCTTGGTTATGAAATGGGTAGTATGATTAAAAGGGTAAAAATCTTACAAATAACAGCACTGTCAGAATCACATTTCAGGTTTATCTTTCTTCCTTTTCTTCAACATCTGAAAAAAACCCATTTTTTTTCCTAGTTTAAGCAGAGGAGAGTGAAGAGGGAAGTTTCTGCACTCCATACTTGGAGAGGTTTTTGTTGATATTTTCCCAGAAGATCACTCTTAATTTTCTTAGCCTGTCTCACATGGAGATACATTCTCAGCTGAAGGGACTTGAGATAAAAGAGTACTTGCTATTTCTAGATGGGGAAAAGGGATGAAAAACCATCCATTCTTGTTGCTGTACTGAAGAGGGGGTTACAGGACTGGTAATTATGTAAGGTAAGTCTGAATACCATATTTCAAAACAGGTGACATATGTCAGGAACACATCATCTGAGCAAGAAGAAGTAGTTGAAGCACTGAGAGAAGAAATAAGGATGATGAGTCATCTGAACCATCCTAACATTATTCGAATGTTGGGTGCTACATGTGAGAAGAGCAACTATAACCTCTTTATTGAATGGATGGCAGGTAAATAACTACTATGCCAAAGAAAATGAAAGTATCAGTTGAGTCTTGAACTATGTAGTTTCATACTGTATTTTGTATCACTTCAGTTTGCAAATTTGTATTTGCTGTTGGTAACCAGTATAAAGGCCTACTTACAGAACAGTTTAAGTGGTCTTAGCAATATTCTTACAATCTTAGCAATTTTCCATACCTAATCTGTCATACAGTTAAAGCAGTTGGAAGCCTTGAACAAAAATTCTACTAGTTTTCCCTCAATTTCTGAATCTAAATGAGGAGTTAGAAACTTAGAGACAGGCACCTCAGTTGGAAATACATCAAACACTTGCATTTTCAGTGTACATGTGTAACTTTTAAAGTTATTAAAAATAACTCCTAGCAAGTTTGGAATACCTGTCACTTGGTTTTGTCCCAAGCATTTTCAAAAAAATTGTGTGAGGTGTCATGCAAAGGCATTTAAGAAATTAAATTTCTAGTAATAGGTAGTAAGCAGGATGCTTAGGGAAAAAGTTTTCAAATCTTAAATATATTGAGTGGTAATTTAGTAACAAATACTGAGATCTCTTCATTATTGTACAGAGCAGGGACAAGAAAGTCTGTATCCTTTTTTCAAGATTAATTTATTAATTTTATTAACTGGACTATATGTTGTTGCCTTCCAGTTACCAAGACTAGATTTGGTGTTTTATACATACTTATTTCTTATAAAAGGAAGCATTGCACCATAACTTATATTCTTTGGCAGAAACTGCTTAGCAATACCAGAGTGCTAACAAGCAAAGCCCAAATATGTGTTACTACAAGCAGTAGTGCAGAAAATATTTTCTCAAAACTAAGGGTGTTTAACTTTTTTTAAGTGCAATTTTTCTGAAATAATATTATTTAGATAATGAAATGTCAGGAATTCTTTACCTCATTCAAGCCCAAGTTATATTAGAATACTTTGAGAGGCAGAATGAAAATCCAAATCTTGACGATCTATATACCGGTTTTGGGAAATAGAGGAAGATATTGCTTTTCCTTGCATGTCTACTTGTTTGTATATATTGGTACTTAGATGGTAACTAATAAAAAAGTAAATTAAGATTTCAGAGAGAATGCTTACTGGGAGGCTGCACTATTGCCCCAACGAAAACTAGTGTTCTGTTGATTAAATGTTAATGCAAGATGTGGGTAAATGTGTAGTTTTTTATCAGCAACAATACTTCGTACACTAAGGTATTTGTACATTCTTTTAAGGAAGTATAAAATTATTAGGAAGCATGAAGACATATGTCTTTAATGTGTACACTTCTGGGTAGAAAGTAATTAAGTAACCAAGTGTATTAGTTTTTGTCTATGAAACTTCTAATGTTTTTGCCTGGGGGGGGAGAAATCTGGTTAAAAATTGGGAATACCAAGTTCAAATTTTAGGAGGCAATGCTGCATTCATTCCATTAATACAAAATGTAAGTGTTGACAAAATGTGGGTTTTTATCTTCTAGGGGGTTCAGTTGCTCATTTGTTAAGTAAATATGGAGCCTTCAAAGAATCGGTTATTATTAATTACACAGAACAACTGTTACGTGGCCTTTCTTACCTCCATGAGAATCAGATAATCCATAGAGATGTTAAAGGTGAGAATGTACTTAGAGTGTCTTTTAAAAAGATAAATTCAGAAAGCAGCATCTATTTTGGCTTGAGACCTGTTGCTTCTCTCAGATACCATCTCAGGAGTGGTATTTCTATTGGGTTTGTCTGATCATTGTTAAGAACCTTTGATTACTGAAATTAATCAGAATGCTCAGGGATATTTGTTACCCATGCCGATAGTTTAGAAAAACTGGTTTTCTCCATTTGTTCAAATAAAATATGAAATTGCCATATAGCTTAAAGGTTGATAATTAAATTAATGTAAATGTTTACACTGAAATGATAGCAAAATCTGTGCCCAAGCCAAGACAAAGAGGTTAGGTTTCTAAGACATAGGGGTATCTAATTAAACATAAATACAGTTGTACTGTGTTTGAGCAAAATGTGGAGTTCATTGGGAAATACCAGTCTTACTAAATTTTTCTCTTTAATGTCACTGTAGCTGTCCATGAACTGGAGAGATATCCAGATAAGTAGGAACATAGTGATGGCAAATACTTGTCTTTAATATTTCTTCTTAAAATAGGAAAAGTTTCAGTTGTTCTGTAATTAATTCTCTTCAAGACAACTCAAAGTTGGTTAAGGATAAAGTAAGTTTAAATTTCACAGAGCGCTGCAGGGTTTGTTTAAACCTCCAGGGTTTTAGGTCACAATTTTCTTTCATTATCCCATCTCCAGGCATTGTTCCAGAATCCTGTGTTTGCCCTACTTTGGAAGTTTAATAGCTTCTCTAAATCTCTTGGACAGCCTCAAGCTGTGTGCAGTATCGTTCAGCCATAACAGAAAAGTGACATTATTAGACTTTGTTCTTGATTTTTAGATTTCCTTGATATTGGGGGTGGGCAACATCAACCTATTTATAGTTTTGAAATAGAGGGAGGAAGAGTGTCTGTTCATCCTTTTGCCTTTAATAGAAAGCCAACTAGCAGTATTTTTATTATGCTGTTGACAGGTGCCAATTTGCTAATTGACAGCACAGGTCATAGATTAAGAATTGCTGATTTTGGAGCTGCAGCCAGGTTGGCATCAAAAGGAACTGGTGCTGGGGAGTTTCAAGGACAGTTGTTGGGAACTATTGCATTTATGGCACCAGAGGTAAGAAACCAGTTTTGGAAGTTAACTCAAAAAGTTTGTTTGAACTCTTTAAGCTAATTCATACAGCTAAATAACAGAAAATTGCTGTAAATGCTTCAAATATGTTTTAAATATACTTGTTCTAAAGAATAGGAAGGATTCCAACATGGCAATAATGACATTTCTTTCTTGCTGTCAGAGTTGTTTTAAGTAGTTTGTTACAAGATATATCTACCATAAATATTGTTACTAAAGCCCAGTGACCATCGTTTTGCCCCTTGATCAGGTATTTCATTTACTAGCTCTCTACAGCTGTATAAATTTTATGGCGTTTACGTCACTGATCACTCAACCTGAAATGTTAATCAGAATGCACTTGATTTATGATTTTTTTTTTTTCCATCTAAATAAATTAGAGTTAAGAGACTTTGAAGCAGATAATCTGAGCTTTGGTCTGTCTGTTCAGGTTCTGAGAGGTCAGCAATATGGTAGGAGCTGTGATGTGTGGAGCGTTGGCTGTGTTGTTATAGAAATGGCTTGTGCTAAACCTCCCTGGAATGCAGAGAAACACTCCAATCATCTTGCTCTGATATTCAAGGTGAGGTATTTTGTTGCTACCAATATGCTACAAAAGACACTAATTTCACATACAGCAATGTTTTTAGAAAAGTATATAAATAGTAGGGGTTGTTGCAATAGCTCTTCTTTATATTGGAGCTGTTAGTATAAAATCAAATCTGATACCAACATAATCATACCTGCTTGTTCAAGAAAAAAGAAGACTACCACAACACTATGCAGAAAAAGCACTGCTGTAAAATAGAGTGTAACAGGCTAAAAAAAAAAAATTTGAAGGAGAGTTGGACTTGACTCTAGACAGAAGATTGGGATTCAAACTCTTTCTTACAATACTGTAAAATACAGGAGCAAAAGAAGTTTTTCTACCATAAAACATTTATGTGTGTATTCACATTTCATAGTGGGAAATGTCCTTTGGTAAAAACCTAATGTTCCATGTTCAGATTTTGCTGAAAGATATTTACCATTATGCCATGCTGTATATGAATATTGCCCCTCTTTTCTGGGTCATCCATTTTGGCATTTGTGTTTCTTACTAAAATCAATTAACTATATTTAATTCTAAAAGTCTAGTTGAACTGTAGGCATGAATGAAGAAAAATGCCACAAGTGAAGAAAGTGATTATTGGCATTTTTACTAGCACAAGGGAAGAAAGTGTTTCCACAAAACAAAACTAGCACAGCAGTATTTAAATATCTTCTAATTAAGTACAAATCACTTGTCATAAGAGATGTAATTGTCTTGGTTCTGTGTCTGTGTGAATCTGGTGGTGCCACTCTAGTGTTCTCAATCATCCTGTTAAAATTGATCTAGAGAAGGTAAAAATTAATTTGATTTGGAGTGATCTGCATCTATCTGAGAAAGATTGCCCTTTGGGATGGTAGCAGAAATACAGTAAAGATAATGCGAGAGAGCATACCCAGCTTAGCGTATCATAATGTAACATCGTTCAGCTTAATGTATTTCCATGTTGGTTTATACCAGTTAACAGTGATGGCAACTAGTAGACTAAAGAATACCCGTATGTATGGCAGAAGAGCTTTTCTTATGTCCTGCTCAGTAGATGGTCACTGCAGAATCTTGCTGTAAGAAGAAAATGTAGAGAAAAGTGCAAGGAGGGAGGCAGACTGAAAGGCAATAGGCATAAGGGAAACTTAAGACCTATTTTATAAAATGGAAGCAGTAATGTAATCTTCAAACTGCGGTAGGAAATACGCTAAGTGGAGAAAAGCTCATAAATATAACTCATCAGCTGAAAACGATCAGCTTGTGAAAGGTTTTTGGGGCAGGAGAGGGGGCCTAAGAATCACTGACTCCTAAAAAGTTATTTTGCTTTTGTTCAGATTGCTAGTGCAACTACTGCTCCGTCAATCCCTACACATCTGTCTCCTGGCTTGAAAGATGTGACTCTTCGGTGTTTAGAACTTCAACCTCAGGACAGACCCCCATCAAGGGAGCTGCTGAAACACCCAGTCTTCCGTACTACATGGTAGCTACTTATGTATAAGGCTGATATACTGAAGAAGATGCTACTGAATATACAATATCTGTCTTGCAGTGCAGTTAAGCACAGCAAACTGTGTTATTCTGCTGGCCTTAACAACAGATACATCAAGGACTTAAGGCCAGTGGAGGACCCTACCTATGTGATTGACAAATCGAGATTTTTACCTAAGCTCAGTATGCAACTTTTCACAACTTGCGCAGAGATTTGTAAACCGTGCCTTTTCAAACATCTGGCTCTATGTGAACACAAAAGCATTTTTCCTTAAATCTGCATGAATTTAGCAGATAAGTGATTTTTATTTTATTTGGAGCACTTTTTCAGCAATATTAGCAGCTGAGGGGCTCAGGATCTATTTTAATACAGCAATCACTGTTCCATTTCAGACCATGTAGATGTAAGCAGAGGATTCTGCAATTAAGTCAGTTTTCAGCACTGGTTAAAAGGAAGTTCTGTATCTGTCCGTTTTAATTTCACAAAGTTCTCTGAGTAACAGATCCAATCATTGATGGATACTTTAAAATAACATTTAGCCTTCCTTAAAGTAAGAGCAGGCAGTTGTGGTTCACTGCTGTGGTTCAGCATTTACTGCTGGCCATGTAATTTCTTTTGAAATTAAAGTTTGTTTTCATTGTATTTTTAACTTTCAGGGAAAGGTGATTTTTTAAAATAGTCTTTAGAAAAAGATGCAAGCTGTGTCATAGAACATCTTGCTGACACAAGAGTCTTAGAAACGGATTTGCTCAAAATCTGGAAAAAGATGTCACCTTCAGTAAGACAGTGTTGAAGGTTCTTATAGGTTATTTAAAAAAACAAAATGGAAAAAGATTGTTCTGCATAAAACAACTTAGTCTAAATCATGCTAAAAGTTGTTGAGCCTTCTTTTCATATAGCAGTTTCTTCTCACAAATTGTGTAGAGAAGTTTAATATCAAAAGCCCCAAACCCAGCTCCCATTAAAGTTTATGGGAGACTTTGTCCTGTACTTCAGTGGGAGCAGGTGTCATCTATGAACAAATCTCATTCTTTGTGTAACACAACTGAGGTCACATTCTCTACTGATAACAAGTTTTACCTGCTGTTTTCCTTCTGCCGTACATCATCTATTTACTGTAGCCATTAGTGATAATTTAATTAGAAAATGTTAAAAATATTACCATAAGAAAGGTATTTATTTTAACAAGAAACAAACTTTGACTTGAAAGGCAAGATAAAGTAAAATGTGAAGTAAAGCTTCACTTGTAGTGTAAAACTTGTGGTTTTTAGCAGGTGTGGTTTTTTTTTTTTAAAACAGGTTTTTATATTTTAAAGGCAGGTTTTTAGATTCTGATGCATGTAATTCTGAAGGAAAATGGCAGCTTTTCTTTTGCATTTTTTAAAAGGGGATCTTTTTAAATCAAATATTGATTGTGTTTAATCCATTTGGAAAAAATACTGTTCATGTTTTAACTCTTCAGAGGCCAGTTGGATTGTTGGACTGAAAGAGAATTGGTTATTTTCAAAGACTCAGGACAAACTAAATAAGCTATAGTACATTTAAAATGTACAATACAAATTGGAAGTAAAACAAGTTAAAGATAAGTTTACAGGAATGATAGTGCTCATACTAATAAAAAAAAGCAGTGTCATTAGTTGTGAATGTGTTTCTTTTGGAAATTTTACATTCCTTTGTTTTGGAAGATTGGCAGACTTTGAAGAGTTAAAAAGATAATACCGAAATGTGAAGTTTGGTAGCTCTGTTTTGTACTTGACTTTTTTTTTTTTTTTTTTGACCACTTTAGAATTTCTCATTCTGATGATTGTTTCCAAGTCTTTCTTATGTGCAAGCTTTAAAGGATGCACTCTTGCCAATTCATGTACTGGAAGATCAGTTGTCAGATTAATACTGTTTCTGGCAGAAATGTAAACTGTGTAAACTGATGAACCTCAGCTAATCAGTATTACTTTGTAGATCACCATGCCTACCACATTTCAAATTTAAACTGCCTCTAGGTGTCCAAATGCATTTGTTTGAGTTTGTTTGCGTTTCCCTCAGCTTGCTGGTAATTGTGGTGTTTTTAAAATGCAGATGTGATGTAATATTCTTATTTTCTTTGGATCAAAGCTGGACTGAAAATTGTATTGTGTAATTATTTTTTTGTGTTCTTAATGTTATTTGGTACTTAAGTTGTAAATAATGTCTACTGCTGTTTATTCCAGTTTCTACTACCTCAGGTGTCCTATAGAGTTTCTTCTACCAAAGTTCACTTTCACAATGAAATTATATTTGCTATGTGACTGATTCCTAAGATTTCCAGGGCTTAAGGGCTAACTTCTATTAGCACCTTACTGTGCAAGCAAATTTTACAGAAATCTCTGGGTTAAGAAATTTGGCTTCAATGTATCCTTTGTTATTTTAAATATATCAAAATATTTTAATTAAAAGTTTTTACCCCACTGAACCGATTTTATATAGTATAATTTGTACCTATTTTGGTGGTTTTTGTCTTTATAGTAAATAAAAGTTTTTGAACAAATTTTGTCCTTTGTTTATTGTAATGTAAACATGTTCCATTTACTGATGTGAATAAAATATTTCTGGTACACTTCACTGTGTATACAGAATTTCATATGCAACACTCGATAAATCAAGACTTAGTTTCTGATATTAAATGACACATGAATAATTATTTGCTGATACATGTATCTTAAGTGTACCAATAAAGAATGCTTAGATAAAGGGCAGCAACAAATACTAAATTTTTTTTATCAATAATAAAGGTAGGAACTTCTCTTACGACAACACTGTATCTGTGAACCTCACTTGCTTATGCCTTTAGATCAAACATTAAATGTCTAAATTTTGCATTACTGCAAATGTAACTATTAATTACCAAGTCAGGTGAGCTGATTTGGTTAGATAAATTCTGGAGTCATTGAGGTGTATCTTGGAAGTTAATCTGCTATTTTATGTTTTCAGTGAAATTCTGTTGCTTGTGGTTTAAGTAGTAAACATAAGCCTTTCCTTATTCAGGCAATCTGAATACATATTGCAAAGCTAGGGCTTGTTTCAGTTGCTTGTCTTCCTCCTGATTTTTTTATATTTTTAAATTAATTTTTTGGTAGTTGAAAATGAAGTTTGTGTTCTGTAGCCTTCTTTATGACTACTAAATTCTACATTGTGAAGGATCACTCTTTATAGTCTTCTTTACTTGTGAAAGTAGAGACAAACATATCAATTCACCAGCAAAAGCTGGCAGCAGAAATATTCAGATAAATTCTAATACCTGATTTTTTAAAATCAGAAAAATGTACTAACTGAAATGTCAAGAAGGAAAGTATATGACAAGGATTAAATAAAAGATAAGTGCAATGTATCTTCCATTATTTAATTTACTATAGAACTCCTGAATCTTACAGTAGTGTGTAGTAATTACAATGTTGCAGTCTCCTTTTTAGGAACCAGGGATGGCAGAGATCACCTGTCCCCAGCAGTTGGCAGTAAATGTCAAAGACACCTACTTACAGAACCAAATGTCTTCATTTCCAAAGGGCATGTTCTGTTCTTCCACAGGCAAATACTACTAAGCTATGCCCATTTTGATTTCTCTGGTGGGAATAACGTTACATTCAGTGTTCTATGTGGTGGTCATAGGTTGAAGTCTGACTGTTTCACCTTTGCAAGTTCTCACTGAAGGTAACAATCGCTTCCAGAACATGTTGGAGGTCATAAGGAGCATGTCCTTCCTCTTCATCATCTGGGTGGGCAAGTTGTATGCGTGGCTGTTCTGACCTGACTCTGCCCACCTCCCAAGACACTGCACTTCCCTTACTCACTTTTCTCTCATTATTTAGTCCTCCTTGCACAGCTGAATCACGAATGTGACGGTCTTGCTTTTAAGAGCCACAATATGCATATACTTTGGCAAATGTGTATGTTCTCTTGTTATGGCACACAGCTGCTGAAATCCAGAATTTAAGTTGCGAATTGAGACCTTTCTTCCCTGTCACTATCAAGAAAATCCAAAAGATGGCAGGAAAGCATTTTTGAGGCTGCCACTGTGCCATTTCCTTTTATTTCCCTCAATTATTTCAGTTTGCAATATGTCATCACTCAGTTCCTGTTCTTGGAAAAGATGTACAAGGCCAACAGTAGAATTAGAGTGAATAAGGAGTAAGTAAATCAAGAGGCAATTTATAAATATTTGTAAGGTTCTGAGACAGGAAGTTAACTCTGCTTGTTTCATTGCTTTGGTGGGCCTGCCTCACCAAACTCCTGGCAAGAGTTCAGGTCCAGACATAGGAGTATAAGCCTTGACAGTGGTTTGAGGTTTGATTTCTCTGTTCAACCCAAAGCCAATTCTCAACGACTAGCTCCATATGATTATTTTTCAGACTAGTTTCCTAAGAAAGCGAGATACATGCTGTCCTTGTTTTCCCAGTAACTTTTGACTTCACTGGCAGATTTTAACTAAAACTGCAGATAAGGAGCAGTATTCAAAGCTGTAAATTTTATGACAGTAGGTACCCAAGCAGAGAAGGGAGAACAGTGGCCAAGGAGATGATAACGTTACCCTTATCTTAATATCTCTAAATGATTTGCAAAGGATGATTTGGGGGCTGAAGTGCTAAGGCTTGGACAACAGGCCCAAGCCAGAGTTGATGTATAGATGAATCCTGTATATTTTATAACTGATAACCATTGTGCTAGTAGGTATTGTACTAACAACCTACTTATGCTGATGTAAAAAGTGCTAAAGCATTGAAATACTGCAGCCTGAACAACAGGCCCCAAGTTGAAGCTGCTAACTTAGTATTATTAACAAACTATGTAAGCTCACTAGTGAAAGATGCAGCTTAGAATATAATCAGTAGTGAGGACAAAATGCTGAGAGAATGTAACCAACTTCCCTTGTTTAGCCTTGTTCAAGGCTGAGAACCCATGTATTTGGCCTTGTTAGAAACTCCCTTGGTTCCCCTCCCCCCCAGCCCCACCGGAGCCCTGGCCAGGCTTTGGGTGGAATCCAACAGGAGAATGAAACCAGAAATTTTCCACTCAAAACAAAGGTGCCAGCTATTCTGGCTTGCTGATTTTTGGGTATATAAGGCTGGGCCCGCTCACAGCGACTTTGGAAGCCTCACCTACGGGTGGACGCACCGCGTAGGATTTCCCACTTGCCGGGACAGGCTCTGCAAATCCTCGCTGTAACCGGGGCTCCCCAGCGTCTGCGGATCTGGATGATGGTAACGTATGCAAGTGGTGATGGATCTTTCTTAATCACTATTCTCTCTCTCAGGTAGTAATGATTTGATGCATTACCCTGTATTTTCCTGTTTGTTGCTTTTAAGTGCACTGTTCTGTCTTTTCTTACTGCATGTTTTCTGTATTACACTGTTAGATTATTTGGTTATCACCAGTAAAATACACCTGCTCTTTTCACTCTGGTGTCTGAGTTTAATTGGTATCCTTAATCAGCAAAACAGGGGCCCTTGTTAATTTTTGAATCAATTGTTGAGCGATTGTTTTCTTCACTAATTTTTTTTGTTTGCTTATTTTACACACGATGGTGGAATGTGGCACCAAAAGAGCTTATGCCCTCACCCTGCATGCACTTGAGTCATAAATGCTTATGATTTGTAATATATCCCTTCTGTCTGTCTTGTTAGGTTTGCAGTAAATGCTGCAGACTGCCTCACACCAGTAAGCAGCCTCTATCTTTCAAGCTGCAGCCACTTACGATGATGCTACAAAGCACAACTAATGTCTACTTGTCACCAGGGCCAAATACTAGTCAAAAGTGTGGACAGAAATGTAACAGGTTTCAGCTCTGGGCTATTGGTCTTGGATCATCTCAGGCACTAAGACTCTTCCCTGTCACTTGAGGCAGGAACAGGGTAATTTTGGAGAAGTGATCTGATTGGGATTGCTCCTGGATGCAGAATTGTCCAGGAGCTGGAATTCAACCATTGCTTCTAGATCATTTTAAAATCTCTTTTTGGTATCAGATCTTGCCTTTTTGGATTGTTTAATAAAACACGGGCTATGCAGCATTATTTAGATATAGAGAGGTGTGTATGTATTTATTTACAGAAGTATGCACCCATGGGACATGAGTTTTCTTTTCCAGTGCCTGCAGCTCTCCCTGTTTAGGTGCAAATATACCATGCCTTTATACTACCTATGGTTAACCTGCTCTTCATATGCTGACAGCTGTTGAAGAATGGGGAGCCTCAGCTTCACTTGAGTCCAGTTCCATCGATGAACAACTTTATGTATTTGTGTTAAAACGTTTCTCATGTTGCTTGTGAGCTGCCTCCTCTCCTTCGCCGTGTGAAAGCTGCTGCCTGCCCGGCTGTAGGTTGTGCAGCACAGAGCACTCCATCTGTATGTTCCTGGGGATCCTTCCCCAGGGAGTGACAATATGGTGCCCCAGAGGCCTGGTGAGCCTGAGGAAGCCCTCTCGTGACAGTCCATTCTGAGGGATGACTTGTACTTTGTCTTACTTTATTTAAAGATATAGGGTTTTTCATTACCTATGTCAGTTGTAATTTTTAAAATTAACTTTTTAAAAATTAATTTAAGAAAAAAAACAGAGTTGAAAAATTTGGATTGCGGTGATGCCTTCCCGTGTGCCAAGCGCACGGCAGTGTTCCCTCGGCTTGGTGTCCGCTACCTGAAGATGTCAGCTATTGCTGCAGTTCGGCGATGCCTGACCTCCCGCCTGGGCACCGCCTATCACCACACCCCGCGGGCCGAGGGCCGCCCCGGCCAGGCCCGGCGCCGCCCACACCCGCGGCCCCTCCCGCGCTCGGCGCCCCGCGCGCGGCTCGGCGCCCAGCGGCCAATGGCAGCCCCGCACGCAGCTGCCGCCGCGCTCCCGGAGCCGGGGTTGGCCGAGGGAGGGCGGCGCCCGGGGCGGCCTGACGGGGAGCGCGCGGCGGGCGCCTACCGCCATGCTGCGAGCGCTGCGGCGGCGCTGGGGCGCCTACAAGTACCGGTTCGTGCCCTGGCTGGCCCTCAACCTCCGCCGCAAGCGCAGGTGAGGCGGAGCGGCAGGCCCGGCGCGCCCCCGGACAGCGGCGAGGCCGCTCGGGGCGAGGCCCGGCCCGCCGCCCTGTCTGCGCTCTGGCGGGGTCAGGCGGCGCAGCCGGTGCCGCCTGGTGGTTTTCCCGCAGGGTGTTTCGGCCTCGAGTAGCTGCTGGAGCTGGGTGAGAGCTCCCCTCTGGGGGCGAGCGGCTGCCGCGGCCAAGACGCCGCTCCCAACCTTCTCGGGAGTGACCGGGGGCACCGCCGTAGCTAGCTCGGGTTTTTCACTGGGAGGTGGCAGTGTGTCTTTTCGCTGGCGTGAAAGTCTAATACTGAGATACTTTCAAATGGTATTTAATGTTAAAGCTAGATAGATAGGTTTTTCTTTTTTCGGTAACCTGCGTTTGCCCTCTTTAAAGGTAAAAGTAGTGCTTGAATTTAAATGAATACGACATTGTTACAAGTAGCATAATTAAAATCTCCCTAGTCAGCGTAATACTTGTCCTTATTTAAAGTGTAATGAACTATTTTTTTTGTATATAAACTTTGATAATCACATGTACTTGAGTTTTGGTATGTTTGTCACTAAGAACTCAGTGGGGTTTAACCTACTTGCCTTGCTGTAAAGACATGAGTGGTGGTTTTGTAGTAGAACAGGTATGAAAGAATATTGTTTAGAGTTTGGGTTTGTTTGAAACAACAGTGGATGTAAGTTGCTGCTGTAAAATGACTCTTCTGTATTTTATTTAGGAAAAATGTAATTTAAAAAATTTTTTTTTTCCTTTACAGGACCCTCCGATATGTTCCCGAAAGCTCCAAAGACAAAATTATCTCTGATGAAGATGTGTTTGAGACACTACTGAAACTATTTAAAGCTCTGTTCATAAATGACTTCAACAGACAAGCACATATTTTGGCCTTACTTCCAGAAATCAGAAGTAAATATCTGGAACTACAGACTGTTGAGCAGAAGCAATCAAAAGTAAATTCATGTAACCATCAGAGTCAACGTGTGTTTAGTCCAGAAGAAGTTCTGTTTAATACACTAGGGTTCACTATTGGTCGAGACCGAAGTTCCCTGGTGTCTGCTGGAACTGGAGTCTTTGTTACCAAAGGTTTTGTACCAAAAGGGACAGTTGTATCTATGTATCCTGGTAATAGAATGTTCTTTTTTCTGATTAAGTTTGATGTGATTTCTCACCATCTAATTATAGAATGCCAAATTTCTACGCTAATTTTTATTTTACAGGTTTTATTTCTGTCATTCCGTAACAAAATCACAGGTTACGGTGAATGAGAGTATTTGTATTAAACTGACTAGAGTTCTTTTAGAAATAAGCAAAGCAATACTGGGGGGGTGGGGTGGGGTGGTAATTATGTTTATGAAAAAACCTTTCAGTACTCAAAGTCTGATTTTTTAGCTGCTAGAAAAGTTGTTCCAGGCTCTTTAAACACAAATTCAAGGGAGTGATTTCAAGTAGATGAACAATACAGTTCAGTTCTTTGGGGTTTGTGTTTTGCATATGGATCTGAAAAATGAGGTTTTGAGATCTCCACACAGATCAGCAGACAAGACTATGAACTTTTTCAAAGCACAAAAATACAAATTGGAGAATGAAAATAAAACCTTTATTTAGTGGAACTCTCTTCCATAATAAGCCATATTTGGAAAATCAGCCCTTCTCTGTTCCTCATTTGTTAGAACTGTATTTGCTTACATTTCTTACAAAGATTTGTAATTCTGGTGGTCAGTATGGCCACCTAGGACAGCTCTGCTGTAATGCATTGGATTCATTTCTGTTTCACCTGCCAACAGAATCGTCCCCTGCATGTGGTCTCTGGCTTGTGCCAGCATTGCAGGACCGGGACCAGTCCACACGTGGGGCAGCAGAGCATGTTTTGCCATGCCAAAGCAGGAGTGTCTGGCCATTACCACTGACTGGTAAACTGACTAATTGTCAAACGACAATCACAGAGAATGAGCCTGCAACCCTGCAGCTTGCTTCAGATATCAGGCACTTACTAAACATGAATGTAGGCTCATTGAGAGACTCCTCTAACAGCGAATCTAGCAAAACAAGAGGGTGAGCTGTTGAAATGCCTTCCTTTTTTGGGGGTATGGAGGAAACTGCAGGACTGCTGGCTGGGAAGGGACCCCATGGAGAGAGCAGGTCAGTGCTCTCCTGCCCGTGGTCTGGCAGTGCTGGCGGGGCCTTTAGCTCCTCGTGAGATTGCAGTGAAGGATTTCTGCAGAGACTTGCTGAAGATGTGGGTGTGAGGGGTGCAGGACTGCAATGTCATGAAATATTGTAAGCCAGTCTGCTGTTACTTTCCTGTGCTTGGAACCCAGGGCAGGTTAATCCTGCCCACAGATCAGGGAAATGGTCTGCTGAAATTATTTGTCTGTTCATGTTTTGACATTTTTCCTCTCCCATACCAAACAAAACCTCTGATCAGGGTGGTGAAGGGAGGTGTTTCAGCTTCTTTGCTGTATGTATGTGGTTTTTGAAGAGTCCTGACACAGTAGTAACGAAACAGCTTACTATCTTCAGCTGCACTTTCCTGAACAAGTATCACTTGACGCTTTCCTCTCTGAAGCAGGCCAGTTGGCTGTGATGCTTTTATCTACCTCTCACCTGGATACTGGACACAGGCCTTCTCTTTAATGATTTCCTTCAGTCTAGAATATCTCAGATCATGTAGATTATTTTTTGCATACCACCAAGATGTGTCTAAAAGCTTGTAGGCTTACAAGTGTTAACGTCATTAACTGAGAGAGGAGTTCTCTCCTACTCCTCTGTCTCCTTTGAGTTTCTGTGTGGAGGGGACTGGGTGATACCATAAGTCCATTCTGACAGTTAACTCATTTTCTTCTGAAATAATCATATCTGTTTTGCAACAGGTACAGTATACAGAAAGCATGAGCCCATCTTTTTCCAGTCCCTTGGCAATCCCTTTATTTTTAGGTGCATAGATGGCGTCCTTATTGATGGGAACGATAAAGGTCTATCAAGATCAGTGTACAGGTAAGCAGCCAAGAGAAATAGGGGATTGTCACTCAACTGATTTAAAACAGTGGTACTAATAGTCTCAGTTCCCTGTTGTCTTACCCTAAATTGAGTTATATTTGAATATCATCCACATGTGTGTATCTTGTAATGCAAACAACACAAGGATAAGAGCCGCTGGATGTGATCTGTTATGTACATGTGTTTTCATCTGTAACACCAGTGCAATGTGTTTGGATGTACAGAGACTGTTTCTGGTAAAGAAAATAGTTTTAATAGGAGCAGACATAGCATAAAATTTTTTAAATGCTTCTGAGCTGTTACTCGGATCTGCTTAATGGATTTTTTAAAAAGAAGCCTTTATATGGACTTGCTAATACCAGAAGGGTGAATCTGGTAACTCAGGCTCTGGTCTACAGATGAGCAGCACTTAAGAAGGGAGCAGTAACCCTTATAATGATAACAATATTATCATCATCTCATGTTGGAAGGGACCCATAAAAATCGTCGAGTCCAACTCCCTGCTCCTCACAGGACCACGTAAAACTAAACCATATGACCAAGAGTGTCGTCCAGACGCTCCTTGAACTCTTTTGACAGGCTTGGTGCTGTGACCACTTCCCTGGGGGGTCTGTTCCACTGACCAACCATCCTCTCAGTGAAGAACCTTTTCCTAACGTCCAGCCTGAACTTCCCCTGACGCAGCTAGCCTGGACTGTTTTAGCTTACTTAAAATATAACTTGTAGCAATTTGTGTTTAAATATGACACGAAAAGAAAATAATAACAAGCAAAATTAATCTAAAATAATACCTAATTTGAATACTAATATCTACTAATACCAGATTTTAATTCTGGGAATGAGTTTGAAGTTTATACTGTAATGAGCCTTCACGTCTTTAGAGGTGAACGAGATGTGTTTACACTCCTGTAATGGTAATGTTCGATGTTGATTTCTGGAACTGTACATGGTAGTTTTGGGGGGGTTCTTCCTCTAGAGTCTGAAAGACACCACACACCAGTGGGAGGTTTAAATGTATTTTTTAAAGTGTCATGAAGGTGTTGGTCCACGCACACCCCCCCGCCCCGATCCCACTGTTGCCCTTTCTACCAGGTGGGTTGGACAGCTGTAACTTTATCCAGCAGCTGTGGCCATTTCTACAGGAGGAAGTATAGATAACCTGTTAAGTGGAGGAGCAGCGATTCACGTTAACACTGTCGGTCATTTCAGGTCTTGCAGCAGGAGAGACCAACTTGGCCCATTTCAAATGAGCGATGAGAGCTGGCTCACAGCTACCCTGCAAAACCCACTGGCAGTGGGACAGTATGTCAACAATTGCTCACATGGTAAGTCACCAGGTAAATTTTCCAGGCTTGAGTTTGTCTTTGTGGATATAAATTATTTTGGAGGTGACACAGAGAATCAGATGCTGATCTTGGGGAACAATAGTGCTGTTTAAAACAAGCACTTAGGGGATAAAGAGTTCCTGAGGCCTTTTTGTGACCACTACATGTTAGAATCCTTCATCACAGCAGCACTTCAGATACCCTTGTGCTTTTCTCACTGACCCCCAGTCTCCCTCCTGGTATGTAGAATGAAAGGCGCACATCCCAAAATGTGAGATGGTAAAGGACCACTGGGCTGAGGCAGCACACACAGTTGTAGATCAAGTTCCCCGGTATGGTTCCAGCAGGCTTCATGAGATAACCATACACCGTGACATGTACAGTAAGATTCTTATCACTGCTCAGTTTGAGCTGTAATACCTTTTTTGACTTCCTTACATTTATGCACAAAATCTAGGGAACTGTTCGTATGATCTAGCTGTTGGACATGAAGAAGGGAACTATTTATGTATTCTGTCTCGCACGGTGTATGTTGGTCTTAAGGTCTGGGGGAATAATTTACAGGAATGGTGCTGAAAAACAGAAAGTTGAATTGCTACCATACCTAGCTTCTAAGTGGCTTTCAGAGCCTGCATTACACTAAAGATACCCTGTCTCCAGGTGGCATCCAGGAAGGTTGCTGGAGTAGTGAACCAGGTATTGACTGGCACGGAAACAAAGGGCTGTCCTATGAAACTGTTTCTTCCAGGTCCAATGTCCATGTAAAGAAAATTCCATTCTTCCTGCTGGACAGATGGTGGTTTTCTCCCTGGCTGTATTTATGACATACTTTGCCACCAATTTTTTTCAAGATTTTTTTTTTTAAACTGCAGAAGCAGATGTTGTATATTAACAACATTTAGCAATGATGTAAACTCCCCCTGGTGCTATGCAAGTTGTGCCCCTTCATATAAATGTTGATAAACAGGTCATCCTGTTTAATGCAGTAAGAGTGAATTAAAGCTCCTATAGTTGGTTGTGTACATCTTGTGTAAATTCAAACTCGGACTTCAGAGGAGTGTAGTAGCTCCCAACAGAGACACAGTTT
The DNA here is from genome assembly GCF_031877795.1 of Strix aluco. Taxonomy (NCBI): domain Eukaryota; kingdom Metazoa; phylum Chordata; class Aves; order Strigiformes; family Strigidae; genus Strix; species Strix aluco. The sequence continues at coordinate 83,298,955 of NC_133971.1, forward strand.
TCAGGCTTGATCTGATACTTTTGCAGTGGTACATTTGATATTTTTACATATCTCTAAACCCTGTCCAAGATCTCAGTATCATAGAGACTTTCTTTTTTTCCCTTATTTTTAGAAAAAGCAGCCAACGTGTGTTATCAGGAGTTTGATGTGCCAGGATATTTTCCAGTAGAACTGAAGCAGTATCTTCCAAACATCGTCTACAGCCATGACCTAGAGAGGTTAGCAGCGAATCAAAGAGCTCATAGATTTGTGTGATACAAAGCATACTGTATGTGTAAAAAAGACAAACATGGTTGAAGAATAGTAGTATTCTGTATGTCTGTATGGAAGAGTTAACTCTTTGAATAGACTAATTTTATGTGATTTACAAGACTATTTGTTCCTTTTTCCACATCTTCACAAATCAGGTCAGCGTAGCTGACAGTTTTACAAGCAGTGGTTACTCTATAGTGTGATTCTTCCAAATCCCATAAAGCACTAGTTATATTTTGCTTGTATTAGAGTATTGATGTTTCTTTGTATTTCAAATGTAGTTAGCAACCCTTAACCAGTCAAAGCCCTTCTAAGATAGTTGAGATTTAGGCTTCTTACTCCTGTTCTCCATGTCTTCTGTTTATGTGAGGAATAAGCAGATGAATTTGCAAGATGAAACCTAAAATTATTTTGTATTGAGACAAGTGAAATACTATGCAGTAGAAAGGCATGTGACTGTTAGTTATGCCACACAATTAGAACATCCTCATTATGACCTGAAAATCCATCTCTCTTAGAAATTAAAACAGTTTGAAACCTTTCTCAGATTTTTGTTTGGAAATGTGGGAAAAGTGACAATTAGATGAATATGGACAAGGAGCATTATGGTCAACAAGGACAGTATGTCTGGAGTGAGTGTCCTGTACTGGGACGTTGTCAAGAATAACTTTGAAACTGTGAGAAAGTAAGTTGTAAGGTTGGTCCTGAATTCAACACACCAAAGAAATTGTGCTTCTGATCCAGTTGCTACTTTCAGGAACCAGATAATCCTCTTCATCTAAAGGATGTATAAGGATTTTAGAGCACATTGTCTAGACTTTTAATGTAATTCTGGAGCTATTTTAAAAATCCGAAATTTGGTTGGAGAAAGTTATGATGCATATTGGAAAATCGGCTTTTCTGATTCAATTTAGGCTTTGTTGAGGCAAGGTTAAAGATGCACTTAAAATCTGCAGATAAATAAATAAATGCTAATAAAAGAAGTGGTAAGACTGAACTTTCAGGAAGCCTGGATGCTGCACTTCAAGTGTGAAAGTGCAGTGAGCAGAGCTAAGCTATGAGACCATTTCAGGAAGGGGGAATTTTGCTCTCTTGCTTGGAATCTGTCTGACAAAATATGGCCTTTCAGTCATCAGTTCTCCCAGTGTACAGCCACTAGACAAAAGATCCCATCTGTTTCTAGCTGATTGTTTTGATACTGATATTTACAGGGCTGACAACATAGGTAATCTAGTTTCGAAACATTTTTCTGTCTTGTAAAAGTGTTCTTAGCACTGTTTACCTTTTCATTGTTGTTGTTGTTTGATGTGTTTCAAAATGCCCTCACACTAAATTTCTTAGTAGTGGGGACTGTTTGGGTTGATACAGTTCTTCACTTCAACATTCATCAACATCAGAAGAACGTGCTCTCCTTCCTGGAATAGATACTTCAGCTTTAGGGCATGGTCATTTACTGGAAAATTTAGGGGGGGTGGGTTCCTAAATCTCTCTGTAAAAAAACTGTTTGCCAGGCACTCACTTCATCTTGGGGTTTATGGAGAGTTCACCCATCATCGTAGATGGCAGCAGGTCTCTGGTGCAGTTCAGAGCTGTCGTTCTGGATGTTGTTTGGCTGAGTGGTTTAGCTGACTAGCACCTCCGGGTAGGCGTCTCTAGAGGAATGATTTCTGCTCCATGAACTTTGCTATAACTTCTGCTCCTGTCTAAGTGTCTTTTTCTGTGTCTTAACTAATTCTTTTCACTTCTGAATAACTCTGTGAGTGGAATCATTATTTGCATACCCACACAGGCTGTGCTTTTTTTGGTTGGTTTTGCTTAAATTTGCTATCTGTATTTCAGTTGTTTTTCCAGGCTCCCTGACCTGCATTACGCATATTACTCCCAGAAGTAATCAAGACAGAGCTATTGTTTCAGTTCCTTACCATGAAGAATTAAAAAAATTCAAAGGGAAATATAATTGTTCACTTCCACATGTTTTGCTTTTCCTTTTTTTACAGCCACCCAAGGTGTGTAGTGCTTGTCACTCTCAGAGACATCAAGCAAGGAGAAGAACTTTTTTCTAATTACTACACTGTTGTCAGCTGAATTAATAGATTCAAGACTGAAGAAATCAGTGTCATTAAAATACTTACTGTGTGTGTACTTCAGGCTTCATGAGCATTTTTATGTAACGGAGGGCTGTAGCTTTACCATTTAGAAAGCAAGATGCAGGCTTGTATTTGCCTGAAAATACTCCATGTTTGATGGAGAGGTGAACGTTTAACCATTTAGGTTCTCATCTGTCTACTGTTGTTGGTATTATTGCTTACTGGTGTTCAGCTGTCCATACAGCAGCTCATAAAATAAAAACCTAAGTTCTGGACATGTCATTTAATCTTGTAGCTTGCACAGTTGTCTGTAACTGACTGTGGCTCAAGTTTAGTATTTTGCCATTTCACTTCTCATGCTTGTGACGACACAATTTGTAAAAATGACCTCCCTCTTGTGAACTATTCCTAGGATAATCCTCATAATTCATGGTAATTACTGGTTCTTGTTCTGGTTTTCTTGGAGTTGGTCTTCCTTTTAGAAAGTATTTCAGTGTAGCCAGTTGTCCAGATCTTTTATGAAGCCAGCTTTGGAACAGTGCTAATGTGCACTTCACATGGGCCTGGGTGGTGTGCTGTCATCAAGAGGCCAGCTTGAGCCGCTGGCTTTAGCTATGCCTGTCTTGGGGTAGGAGGAAAGATGGTACGTATCTTGAAGCCCTGTCCAATCCTAGTTTCAGTGGTTCAGCAAATGTTTCCTGGCATGTGGCAACTTTCATAGCGTTTATTCTCAAAGGGAGAGAAATCCATGTTGCAGTGTAGCTGGGGGAGATAATGCCAACCAAGTGTGTGGTGTATTTTCTTTAATGAGTTACTGGCATAAACAGAGCCAGCCATTCCCACATTAATTCTTGCTGTCTGCAAACTGCCTTCAGAAAGTAAACAAGAGACAGCTTGTCAGTCTTTCGGTCTGGCTAAACAGCTTGGGAAAGAAAAATCATCCCAGTATTTGCTGCAAAAGTCCAAACAAGCCTCCCAATGAATTTGTGGTTGGCATAAGCTCATGAGAAAGGAGGAGCGGAGAAATGGTGTGCTCTGACGAGTGGCAGGCATCAGGGTAGCCAGGGTGCCCTGCGTAGCTGCAGAGGCATCTAGTCTCATTTCCAGAATGCAGAGCTTTTCAGAGTCTGTGTTACTTGGTCTCCTTCCAAGCCTAAACCTTGTCTTTCATCTTCATCTGAAAGTCCTTCTCAGCCAGAGGAGGCTGGCTTTTTCAGGAAGATTTAAATAGCAGGGCTGTGAGGTAGTGGTGTGTGGCTCAGCATGGGTTGTACAAGTTTTCTGAAGATGCTGGGGAACAACTTCTCGTGACAGTCCTCGTGTGTTCACTGTGTGGTCAGAGCAGGCAGTGATCTCCAGTCTACTGAAGAGGACACACATCCTCCATCACTCTGGCTAGTTTGGGTCAGCTGTCCTGGCCATGCTCCCTCCCAGCTTCCTGCACACCTGCTCGCTGGCCGAGCATGGGAAACTGAAACAGCCCTAATTTAGGATAAGCGCTACTTGGCAACCACTGAAACATCAGCGTGTTACCAACATTATTTTCACACTAAATCCAAACCACAGCACTGTACCAGCTAAGAAGAGAATGAAGTCTGCCCCAGCTGAGACCAGGACAGTGTCTCGTGGCAGTGGAGGATGGCAGTGCTGATGTGCAGGCTGCCTGTCATGAACAGGGTCTGTGGGACAGGCTTCTCCTTGCTGAGATACTGAAACCTGACAGACTGCTTTAGGGACTGCGCATACATGAAGGAAAGCAAGACCTGGCCTGCAACTGGCTGCAGCAATTGATTTCTGTCTGCTGGTGGCTATAGAAAGCCAAAAAGTGGCAGGTGGAGGGGGAGGTGCAGTCAGGTGGCACTTCTGAGCAAGCAGCAGCACAACACAGGGACTGAACAGGAGAAGTGAAAATGGAAGAGCAGAAATAATGGTCCAGTAAAGTTCTACAGCCTGTGAGAGGGTTTCAGGTATATCAGACCTTTCCTTGTGGTCTTTAGATTCCCACCTCTTCATTAAAGGTGGAAGTCACTCTAATTCCCTGTGTGCCGACCCATTCATTACCACCAAACTGACACCACCAGTGCCTGAGGGGAGCATGCGTTCTGACGTTATTTCAGATGTAGTGTGCAATCTGAAGTGCAGTAAATGTGCAGTAAAATTCTCTATGCAATCTATATATGGTTTGTTAATAAATTATTCATTACAGTAAGTACAATCTCTCTCTTGAAAGATGATTTGCCTGAGTGATTTTCATTGGAATTCCGTAAAAATAGTGACTTACTTGGCTAACTCTGCCTCTATATGCCTGTACACATAGTGGTAGAAGAAGGAAAGTGTTGGAAGTGTGAGAAAGCAAAACAGTGAAAAAAATGCAAACCACACATTTCCTTAACACATGGTGCCCAGAACAAACACAGGACAGGATGGGGATCCAGTGATTTGTGTTGCCATGGTACCAAGGAGGAATGCAAAGTGAGGTGGAGGCCACGCGGTCCTGTTCTTCCACTTTTCTCAAGGAATATCTGACACGACTATACAGATTTATCTCCTGCTCTTTCCCTTCTCTCAAGGACTGTTTTGCAGTAGTCTGCAGACCTTATCTCTCACTCTTCCTCTTTTCCCACAGAAAGGGCACACACCTTGCACCAAGAAATGTGCAGTGTTGTTACTCAAGAAACAATGGCTTGACCACAGTCCCGCCCACTCACACATACACACTTAGATAAATACTACGCCAAGTAGTCGGAGGGACAATAATCTGATACCAAATCGGAGGGACAGATCGATGGGTTTGTGCTCCTCTCCCCCCCCAGAAGAATGCCTTTTGGTAAGATTTGGGCCCTCAGCTACGCTGAGTGATTGCCCAGGAATTAAGTCTGTGATTGCAATCGTTCTTTTTGTGTGTAGTGCTATATAGTCAACCTGCATTTTGTGCATTCATCGTAGGCAATCTCAAAGAATCTGCAGATGATGCATAAGAATAAACCATACTATTTGTGAACCTGACTGCTTCTCTTGAATGCAGCCAGACCTACAGCACATGGGCTGTTCGTGCATCTGGTGCCAGGCCTATAGTTACAGCCATAATTGGCATAGCTATTAAGAGGTAAGTCCAGCTGCCCCTAGCCGCTCTAATCTCGGAGGACCGGCTAGAACACAATTAATTCAAAATTAATTTGTTAGCTTAAATGCAACAGAAAGGAAAATCACACTAAAATTTAAGGTAGTTTCAATTACTGATAGGTCACATCCACAAAGTCCTTCTCCCTGATGCAGACCCATAGTCTGCATGTGTTAAAATACCATCCTAATTCAGGAGAGAATTTGTATGTTTAAACCTGTTGCCAGCTGTGATGTGCTGTCCGGGATCCGCAGTGAGGGTCTGGGGCCTGGGGGGGATGGAGCCTGCTTTCCTGGCAGCGGCCCTCGCAGGGCTGTGCTGTGTGGTGGGTGTTTGGCTTCTGCTGAGCAGTGCTCACACAGCCTCAGGGCTGTGTCTGCAACCCCTCATCCTCAAAGGCCAGTGGGCTGGAAGTACGGAAGCAGGGGGGGCATAGCCAGGACAGCTGTCCCAAGCTGACCAAAGACCTACCATATGATGTCATGCTCAGCCATAAAGTGAACAGAAAGGAGGAGGGGAGGGGGCATTTGTTATTAAGGTGTTTGTCTTCTGGACCAGGCAGTACGCATACTGAGGCCCTGCTTCCCAGGCAGTGGCTGGACATCACCTGCTGATGGGGAGTGGATATTTTTGCTTTCTTCTGCTTCTGCATGGCCTTTGCTTTTGCTTTGTTAAACTGCTTTTATCTCAGCCCACAAGCTCTTTCTCATCTTATTTTCTTCTCCCCGTCCTGCTGAGGAGGGAGCGATAGAGTGGTTTGGTGGGCATCTAGCATCTAGCCAGGGTCAACCCACCTCACCAACATGAGCAAAACCAGGATAGCGTGGGGAAAAAGGAAAGGTTCACCACTGCATGGAGTTCGAGGCTTATTTTTCCTGGATTTGTCTTAACTCCTTGCCTGTATGGTACAATGTCCTGGTGCTGCTAGTGGGGGAGTCCCCTGATTGCAGGCACCAGAGTGCAACTTGACAACTTGCGGAGGGTTGAAAGGCTGAGAAGATTAGCAGGATGTGCTGAATCCATGTGCCTCCTCAGCAGGAGCAGGAAGATGGAGCCCTTGACACTACAAGTATTTATTTGGAAATGCTGAGGGCCAGCTGACACTGCTCAGATGGTGAAATCAGATTTTGGAATAAAGGAGATGATTGCATCAAGAGACACCCAGTTGGTCTCACCAGGCTCTTCTGAAGAAAATTGGTCTGCAAGGGTCTGACTTTTGACTTCTTAGCCTAAAAGTTGAAGCTGGTGGTAACAGTCTCAGCTTAATTCTCCAGGAGGTTAAGTTGTTAACTGGAATCCCTGTTGATTTGGCATGCCAGAACAGACATGCTTGAAAGATCAAGAGATGAGCTGACAAACTTTGCAGGGGTGCTGCAGACTCCCGGGAAGAATAGAGAGATGGCCTGCAGCAGGAGAGGGACATGTCTGCTGGGGAACGGAGCTGCAAGGCATCAGCACAAGAATCGGAAACTCACTTTAAAAAAGCAATTCTTAATCAAGCTACTGAAGTACCCCAGTAATCAATATTCTGAAGTATCACCAGTATGATTTAGAGCAGGTAGACATAAAATAGCCTGTGTCAGCTTTCCTGGTTAACACACTTGTGTTTGAAATGCCTGTCCATATGGGGAGTCCACCCTGAAGGGCTGGGCTGGGGGCAACTGGCGGCAGCTTGGAGGCCACCCTTCCCTCACGGCTCCTTTCTGGAGCTGTTTTATCCATCACCACTGTGTGTGGCCATGGAGAGTCTGACTAAGGCAAACATCATCTCCCTGCTATGGTGCTCTGATTTGAAAGGACTGAGAATGAGTTTTTCAGGCACTGAAAAACATACAGTCTGTTAAACTACTGAAGGGTATGTATCTGTGGATATATATTCATACATATGTGTGCATATCTTCATACATATACACAGGTGTGTTTCTATACAAGTATATATATACTTATGTGGGACTGGTGTAGGGGCTACAGTTCCCCAGGCGACTGCCATGGCACTGTGGTAGGAGGAGACAGGGAAAGGTGTGAGTGTGTGTAAATGCTGCTGCTCATCCATCCCTCCTCCCTTGCTCTCAAAGCCACCATTCCTTCCCGGCCACTTCTCATCAGACCCTACCATGAGCTGATTTGACTTGGTAAACGTGGTAGCACCACCACCACAAACCCCCGGTTTTCTCGCTTGTTTTGTTTTCTGCTAGTGCAGGGAACTGCTAAGGTAAGGAGGGTGGATAAGCAGGCACACTGCAGGGCAGGAGGAGGCCCACAGCTTCAGCATAGCACAAAGGCAGCAGGAGAACGTGTTTCTGCTGAGGCATCCTGGCTTCCTCCCATATTGGAGGGCTAAGATTTGCTGGGAGCTCTAAATTACTTTCCCCTGCAGAGAGGAGAGAAATCCAAGAACTGACAAGAAGTTTTTAGCACACTGATCGTTGAGGTTTATGCTTCTAGTCTTTGCTGCCTTGCATTTTGCGGACAAAACAAGGTCTTAGGCACTGAATGGGCCAGTACCACAAGGACTTCAGGGGCTGCTTAACTTTTTAGTGGCAGAAGCAGATGTGTCCTGAGATTACTTTAACGGAAATATAAGTAGTTAAAGTAACTACTGAGTTGGGGGGAGAGATTTATGTTATATATACATATACGAATTAGAACCATTTTTAAGACTACAGCATCGCAAGGCTAACAGTTACGTCAAAACAAGAAGGGACTAGATGGGGTGAGTCATTACAGTTTGTTCTAACATTGATCTTTATGCTAAACAACCAGAAAAAGGGAGGTACAGCTTGTCACCAAAGAGTTTTGGATAGGTATTTTGTTTTGCACCTTTCATCAACCATCATTGCAAAGACACTTACCTTGAATCTCTTCATCAGGGGAAGCAAAGCTCATTACATTACTTGGCAAATTACAGCTTTTGCTGTTCAGAATTGTATCAGCTTTCATTCCTATCTAATTAAAAAATAAATAATAATTTATTTACCCTAATCTTGTTGTTCCAGCCGTTGCAAAAACAAGCATGCTGGGCCTAGGAAAGCACAGCGCCAATTCTGGCCTTTGAGAGAATTGGTATGCAAGATCTTAGAAGTAATACAGTGATTTTCAGGGTCCAAGGTTAGTGTTCATTTTCTTGAGGGAAAGGAAAATCAAGACAAAAAGCATTTCAAATAGTTTAACTTCAGCATGAAGGCCTAAGCAGAGTAAAATTTTTGTATTAACACCTGTAATCTAACTTGACATGAAAATTAAGGATTTGGGCAAGTTTTCTTACACCAGAGAACAGGAACATGTTCCCCACAGCTCACCATGTAGTTTGAATACTGAGTTACACTGCTGCAATACATTACTCTGAAGTTACGTTTAAGTCCCAGCTAAGATTTTGCTATACTTAAGCTATGTTTTAATGTTTGAGGGAAATCACTACTTACCATTTTACCTGCATTGCTGCATTTTTCACTCTTCTCTATGTAACATTAGGTAGCATGGTAGTGTGCACTTTAGCGGTACCTGGAGTTCTTAAAAGGTGTTCAGAGGGACTGCTAAATATTTCTGAAAATGAAGTAGCAAAAGTGTAGTGTAGATGCATGAAAAGCTTTACAAGTAAAGAAAGGTTTCCAGACATTTATTTCTGGAACTGTACACCAGGTATTAAAGTACAACAAATACAAAATAATGCTCAAAAAAATCAGTGTTTATGTACAAATATTAAAACCAATGCAACAACAGCGACTTCCTCTTGAACATCTGATACTAAAACATGTTCCGATTGTCACTAGATTTGTTGTTATGCACAGGGTACTTACTCTGAACTGAGAATAACTGGAATCTCTGTTTTATTAGGAAGACTATAGTAATTCCTACTGTATTTTACAACTGATAGTATCCTCCTCCTTCTTTCAGTGAAAAATAGGAATAAAAAAAATAGTAACCTTGTCATTATTTTATAAATTACTGTATTTAGTTTCCCTGTCTGTAGACAATGTGCTTGTAATGCTGGGCAAATAGTGTCCCTGTTAGTCAGTTTATCCATTAGTTTACATTCAAAGTTGAAATATTCACTAGAGACTTTGGTTAAATTAAGCGTTAACACTATGTTCTACTTGATCTGAAGTTTTCCTATATTTTTGACCCTCAGTTTTAAAAATTAAAAACAGGAAACAATTGCACAATTCGATGACCTAATTTTACACAATTTAGTATTCTTCATACAGTATTGTACATCCTTCAAGTAAATTCAGCAGTTTGACCATAACAAGAGGAAAACTAAACATTTAAAAAACTAGCATGAGAAGATGACATATGACTAACCAAAGTAAAAGTATTGCTATAATCACAGCACCAGTTACACTTCTAAATGAATCAGCTACCCTCTTCCGATTCCCTGTACATAAAAAGGATACATTTACCAACACTGCAATTGCCCATTATGGATTTTTTGGTTTGTCTGTATGAAGAAAAAGTGTAGCAATGGACAAAGAATTCATCACAGTTTGTTATAAGAATTGTGCTTCACCATCTAAGAAACAAGGCAATGTAATTTCTTCGTATGGTTGAAATTCAGTTATCTTCATGCTGACTTTCAAAACGCAATTCTTTTAATAAACAGTAACAAGTTCTCCATTTAAATGTTTAAACTGAGAGAAAAATAAGTAAGTCCAGCTTTTAAAAGAAAAGTTCAATAAATAGCTATTTTACATGGGTAAAGTCATAGTGGTACAAATTTATGAATGTCACATCAAGCATGCACAAAAATGTTACTATACACAGAAGTAGTCAGAAAATATTGAAATAGAGATCTAAAAAGATATGAAGAATTTACATATTTACAAAATCTTGCAAATTATTGCCTCATTTTAACAAGGAATTAAAAGTAAACGATACCAGCTAGCTAGCCAACAGGCTAAATAACATCAGCATCTATTAGACTAGCCGGAATTCATTTTTCTCTCATACCATTTTCTGAATTTTGGTCAAAAGTCTTTATTAAATAACTAAAGTGTCCATTCAACTTGCTGACAACCCAAACCTTAGACAAGTGTCTGTCTACATTAAGAGCCCAGCAATGCATAGATAAACTGAATATATTACTGCATCAGCTAATGAGAATGGGCATGTTCATTTAAGTGCAACTGGTATAAGCATTCAGTCATCTTTGTATAATGATTTTTATACAGACCAGCCACTCACTGTAAACCCATAGATAAACTTGAATGTGTAACAATGGAAGATTATGGCCAGTATTTTACAAAATTACATAAAATGTGTTGATTCATAAACAAAAGAAACAAGGTACGAAGTTCAGCACAAAACACAGCAACAAGAAGCTGACAACTTGGCTAAAAACTGTCAAGAGTACAAAACAGGGCCAAGGCTACCTGATACTTACTGTGTACTTACTAAAGTTACATATTTCAGATGTGTAAGCTGTAACTAATTATAAAATTATCTCTACTTTTGTCCACTCTGCTAAAATAATTTGTTTTTAATATGGTAAACGTACTATTGTGCAAACACTTCAAAGTAATCTTCATTACAATGCTGTAAAGAAAACTCCATACGCTGCACCCAAAACTCAGGATGTCAATGCAGTTCACAGTATGCACAATAAATACTCTCTTCCCTTTCAAATATTAAAGTCACTACTTTCTAATTACTCAGCATAACCTTGAAGCAACCATTACAAATATCAACAACGCAAACAAGCACTTGAATAATGAAAACAAATTAGTGGCAATTAAATTTGTAATACAAACAGTGCGAAGAAAAAGTATGGAGGGAAAGGGATAATCCTATTGAAATAAGGTTCAGATTCTCATTAAAAACCCCTGCAATTTGTATGCTACAACAGGTTACAAGCCAATACTATGTTTGATTTTGACTCTTCTGCAAGAATTAGAACAAACATTTGCAAGACAAATTTCCTGGATGGCTAAATTGCACTCAATGTTCAAAATAAAAAATTTACTGAAATAGTTGTTTTACGGGAAACGTTTTTACTCATCCTCTCCTATTTGACCAAGGTAGTGAAATGCCATTTTTAAGCCAATGACTTGCCAAAACAAATAAATGCAATCCACACTAAAGGAAAACTTTCAAATACATACTTCAAGGTTCTACTATTCCTATATAAACTAGATAGACCCTCAAAATTCTAACACTTTGAACTGCAGTGCTCCAAACAATTTGTCTTTCAAATGCAGACTGTTGTTTAGTGGTAAATCCTAAATTGTGCAGACTGTAGCTTTATACAACATCAGCTGCCTTAGGAAAGTTAAGATTACATTACTCTTAGGATTACATTACTCTTCAAAGTTGTGGACAAAACCTATCCAAATGCAATATAGCCTAAAACGCATCTGTTCAAGCAAGTAAGTAAATTTAAAGTACACAGACACTTATGGCAGCATAATTACTTCTGTGTAAAGTAGCCATGGCCTATAATTTTGCAACAGCATCGAAGTGCAGGTCTTCACACTTTATTCATGTTAAGTCCCTTGTGCTAGCTTCCACCAAGATGAACTTGCTGTTTTTGTAAACGGAAGTGCTCTAGTTTAGTATCACATGAGAGAAGGTTCCATTTAAAAAACATCCTCGTATGTTTGTGCAGTTTAAATTAAAGAAACCCACCCCTGCCTTTATAAGAAAAAAAAAAAAATGCTACATTGAGCAGGGATCAGGATTGGTACCTGTAAACATTGTTATTCCACTGCATCCGTTACAGCAAAAGTAACTTAGACTAAAAAGCCACTCCAATCCGTTCAGAACTTCTGTGCTGGTTTTGAAATGGTGGCCTCTGTCTACAGGCTTTAAAAAAAATTGAAGCAGAGCTTAAAGCTGCACCACAGAGTTCTCTTAGTCCCAAACTCTGCCGAACACCCTACGACATTTCCACATCTATGGACTGAAAAAAGAAATTACTCTTGATAAATCAAGATATAGTTCTATACATACAAAGACATCACTGATGTCATAAAGTTCAAACTTCCAGTGAAAGACTAAGCAAACCTGATAACTCCCATCAAGTTTACTACTACTGCATAAAGTACCCACTGTTTGTTCAGTTTTCCACAGTCATTCTGAGTGAAGGGCAGCATGTTGGTGAAGAGTGTGGGTACTGATAAAACCATTTGTCTCATTTGCAGATAGACTGCTGAAGTCAGCCACTGAAACAGCCATTTTGGCACTGGTAATATGGTGTGTATGGTTCTCGAAGTCCACACCAAGGTTATTTACAGAGACATCATTCATGAAAGATTCTGGGACAGCAATTCCCATTTTCAATCTCTTCGCAGGTCTTTCTGTCTCCTCACTGCACATGTTCATTGGGTTTAGCTCTGAATGATAAAAGCCAGTCTCAAATAAATTAAAACAATCACTTTCACCATTGCTAGGCAAGTTAAGCAATTCTTCTGTTCCAACAGGCACATGATTAACTGGTGCTCGGGGTAAGCTGTCCATAGGAGGAAAGGCATCATCCAGGCAGTTCACATCTGAAGTGTGGCAGACTGTAGCTACACTGTTTGTCAATGCTGGAAAAAAGATGAACACAAATGCAAATGAAATAGTTGTTTGCATACTTACAAAAAAAAGATTTTTTTTTTTTTTTCTTGATTTACCTGTCAACTCATTGGCAGTAATAGAGTTCAGAATGCTTAGCTGTTGATCAGGAATGGTTTCTGTTCGACTATTAGATGTTAAGGCTGAAGAATGCACTGCTCCACCAAGGGCTTCTGCTTCATCTACCAAACGATCCATGTAGTCCCTAAAGAATATTGCACCCATAATGTATTATTTAACCGGAAAACAAGGCCTAAAAATGATGATGGATTAATTTCAGTTGCCACAGCCACTGCAGCATTACACTGCAATGACCGAAAGGAAAAAATATATCTTCTACATTTACAATTTACAACAGAGAACACATTCCGAGCATGGTTTACTTACGTAACTCCTGGATGATGGTTGTACCTCTTCTTTCCAAATCTTGTTTGCTGAGCAAAGTAATCATAACGTTCTGACTTCTTCCACATGTAATAGAAAGCCACACACTCAGCAACCGTTCTGGTTCTTACCTAAAAGACAGCAAGAAGAACTGACAAGATTAATGCAAAGACTCATGTTTTGTCATCTCCCTAATTCCCATTCCTGCAAAATTGTTAGTTTTATTGTTCTAGTATCTGGAATAAACCAATTAAATTAGCAGACTTCAAAGAGATCTACAGTGTCAAATAAGTATTACATTTGTTCTACTGTATGTATGACTGGCTTTTTAAAAACCAGATTGAAAATATATCTACATTTGAAGCATTTATATATATAAAGATATATATATAACAATTTTTTAAACTACAAGATATCTCTCTCTTAAGATGGAGAAAGCTGAGCAAATCAATGACCCAAGAGAAGTGAAGCACAAAATACTTTGGGTACTTATTCCTTCTGGGAAAGTCCAGAACTGTGGAGGCTTTGACAACAGATAATCACAACAGTAAATGCTTAAATAACAAAATAAATTTGTACTCTTGTTGACTGCAAAGTATAAAGGATTCAAAAGGCTCATTTTGATCTATGTTAACTGTTTATCTCTTTTCCCAAAATGGATGTTACTATGCGAAGTCACATTCTTAGAGAAAAAGTCATTACTTCTACCTATATTCTTATAAACTATATCCATTTTTAGATGCAGTACCAGTTCACATCAGCAGCAGCTCACTGTTCCAGTTTAAGTTTTACAACTAGAATATACAACTTTATCCAGATATTGTCTGGCAGTAAACTACACTTGAGCTTAATCAAACTTACAGAAGCATCAGAGGCAAATCCAAAATGCCTTGAGTGCAATAGTAAACCTTGCTAGTTTAGACACAAAACACACTAGGCAGAGGAGGGAATGAACACATGTCCATATGCTAGTATATAAAGTCTCAGTTAACAATGCTTTGGAGTGGTAAGAAAATATCTCTTGTCAAATTTGTCCACGCACTAAATCTTGTCTAGCCAATACCTTCCATATACAAGCAACATCAGCTTATGCTGGATCCCAGAACCTTCCCTGAACTTTCTGGTGTTTTACCTACTTTGAAAAAACCCCAGTGGATTTCTTAGACAAATTCTGTTCCACAGGGACAGATACATCAACCCATGTACTATGTTGCATCTTGGAAACCATATTTTTCAATTATTTCCTTGCATCTCTGATTAATTACTGTTTATTGGTAAGGTCCATTTAAAATCTGAACCACTCAAGTATTATTGAGGACAGGTTAAACCAGATATTGAGCAGGACTAGCTGACTGTTGCTGAACAGCAACCACAACCCTATAAAGTTTACCTGAAATACTACAAAACCACCAGACTCCTAAAGAAAAAAACCTTCAAGATTGTATCAAAGGAGATATACAGAAAATGTGGAAACATCCATATTGTCAACTGTTGCTTTTTGATAAAAAAATAAAAAATCCCTATTCTTCAGGCACAGTGGAGTCAACCAGAGGCAACCCACATCAAGATTAGTGCTGGCCAGAAAAGAGTACTGATGGATGACTACACTTTCTGAAAACACAAAGAGCTAAGCCTGTTTCTGTAAACTTACATCTTCCTGGTGACAAAAATAAGTTAAGATGCTTCCCCCTCTGCCCCCACCCATGGTATGGAAATACTGTACTTCTAGGAGAGGCACACATTTAAACTAAATTATACTATGAATGCATAAATGGAAGTAATGTCAACATAAATCAATTTCAGAGATAATACACTGACTCATCTTGCAATGCTTAGCTTTTCCAGTAACACCCGAGGAAAAATTAAAATTAAAATTAAAATTAAAAAATGCCAAGGTGGTTTTAATATGTTGGTTCTCATTTCACCATTCTGCATGGCTTCTGACAAATGTATGGCTTTTACAGATTTTCAGCATCATATCATCTATCAATTCTTCCATTTAACTGTAAAATACTAACCTTGTTTTTCTGTATGAGATGAAAGTCTTTTCCATAAATCAGAAGTGCATGTTCAAAGTTTCTGCATTCTTCTTCTGTCCATGCTGTCATCTCTTCTAGACAATTATAAAAGTAGCATGATAAGCTTGATTTCACTCACTAACTTTTTGCAAAGAATAAAGTATTTGTTGCTAATGGATGAATATCCAAATGCATTTAAAAAACCCAGTAGTTCGGTTATTTAGATCCACGTTCTTTCCTCTACTGTACAGATACCTACCTGAAATCTAACATTCTTCTTTATGAAGACTCACAGAGGAGTTTGATTTATGAAATCTTTTATCCTTGAGGGCATAGGACATTTAAAAGATTTATTATTTCTTAATAGGTTCCGCATCAAAAATCCAAGGCTTGATAACACTATCGAGGTGTGAGATAATTTTTCTGAATATTTCTTCTCACATAGGATAGAAAGAACAGTGGTTGTTGGAAAAAAGAGTGAAGGAACAACCTGTTGTGATGGATGCCCCTGCTCTGACTGGGTGAGCAGTACTCTGATTCAGGCATCACTAGCAAGAAAGCCTGAGATCAACTCTGCTGTGCAAACTGTGAGAACTGTGCCAGGCTGCATCTTCTCAGGGCTAAGGAGACTATGTCATGTCTTAACAGGAGCTAACATTACCAGCCCGAGCTGGGATTAGAAGACTAAAACTGCTAGAGCTGCACACCTGCACGTACACCAAAGGGGGGGTTGACTATGAGTCAGTCACTTTATGCTATAAACATCTGTATTGCCCTGAGCCCATTGAGCTCTCCTGTGCAGCAGCAGGCTGCACAGAGTTACCTCCCCTTGAGCAGGGAAGGGGCACCTCTCAAGGTTACCTGTCAGGGTTGAGACACCCCTTACAAAGCACCTGATGGCTGCAACAAGGTAAGTGACATTTTACATTAAGCCTAAACATATCTTCTGTGCTAGTGACATGTACATCTATCAAGCTATAGCTTAATTATTAGAAGTGTAGTAAGTAGTAGAGTGTTTGACCACTGCCTAATTATCAATTATTTATATCATTGTTAAATCACTGTTTAATTACTATTCCATTATCACTGAATTACAATTCACAATTATCATTTGATCATTTAATTGTTAATAAAACCTTTCAGTTAACCCTGTAATGATGACTCCTCTTAATAATTCACCTGCAACAAAAATTGGTGGATTCAATCACTGACTACTTACTGAGGCATGAAGTTAACCTTTCACTGAAATTTTAAGATGACTGGGTGCATAAAAGGCAGGATAACTGGAGCAAGATAAAAGAGCAGTAGAACCTTGTAAGAGGGAAACTGGAAGATGGTGAAGAGAAGGTAATAATAATATACAAGATCTTGAAGAGGTATTTAAGAGCTGCATATAAAGAATGTGAAGAACAAGAAATGAGAACGTTACAAGAGGAAGTTGAACAAAGAAAAAGAAATGCCGTTACCTCTGCAAATAGACAAATTGTTTAAACAACTCGGGGAGGAAAAAGAAAAATGCAGGAAGGTCTAGAACTCATGGTAACTTGGGCCCCCAACCCCCCCAGATCCTGTAAAAATTTGTAAGCTAATCATTTCCCCAGAAGATTGGTACTAAGATATTTGGGAGGACCCCAATGAAGAACTTAATGATGAGAGTGAATTAGGTGAATCAGAATTTAAGGTAGCCCCTATTATTAAAGCTGAGATATGAGTCAGACCTCAAAGGGGCAACTGGAGAAGTACCATAAACACCACTCCATGGGAACCTCTTCAGCTGGTTAATTTGCACAACGAATATGGGTGGAAGCCTGGCAAAAGCAAGACCGACTCTCTCTGGCATTTCTCCTTAACTGGAGGAGATCTTATTATGTCAGATCACAATGGCTTTTGGGGACCAGGAGTGTCCTTGAGTAAGGGATCATCCCTTATCTCCTGGGTTCAGCTGAAATAGTTAATTTTCTTCCCAGTAGCTGGTAAGTGCTGTGTTTTGGATTTAGTGTGAGAATCATGTTGGTGACACACTGGTATTTTAGTTGTTGCTAAGTAGCACTTGTCCTAAGTTAAGGATTCTTCAGTTTCCTGAAAGCAAGCAGGTGCACAAGAAGCTGGGAGGAAGCATGGCCAGGACGGCTGACCTGAGCTATCCAAAGGGATATTTATTCCATACCATAGAACGTCATGGTCAGTATATGAACTGCGGGGAGTTGGCTGGGGGGGTGGATTGCTGCTTGGGTGTCAGTCAGCGGGTGGTGAGCAACGGCATTGTGCATCACTTGTCTTTTCGTGGGGTTTATTTCTCTCTTTTTTATTATATTCCTTTTCATTGCTATTATTACATTTTTTACTATTATTGTTATTATATTTTATTTTAGTTACTAAACCGTTCTTATCTCAACCCACAAGTTTTTTTTTTTTTCTCAATTCTTCTCCCCATCCCTGTGGGAAGGGGGAGGAGTGAGTGAGCGGCTGCATCGTGCTGAGTCACTGGCTGGGGTTAAACCATCACACCCTAGTATCACCCTCTGAGTAGCATACTGGGCAGGAAGCACAGACCCTCGGGACATAGGGGAGCCCACTGCCGTACCAGTAAGATCATTAAATGAAATTTTTACTACCATTACAAAAGCAACCTGCCTTCAGGCTATGAATGACAGAGGTGCACATGGTAATTACCCTGTCTCTGCCCTTGTAGACCCCAAAGCCATGGAATCACTAAATAGGGAGCCCTGGCTGTTTTAAAATTGTACCTCATTGCAAAAAGGGATGAAATAAGACCGAACAGTACCTAATGTTCAGGAAGGTCAGGATGGCCAACCCCGCCTCCGACCCAGCCCAACCCGGGTAGACTTGATGCATGGCATTGTAAATCAGTAGAGAAACAGGGTGGGGTGAACCAACACTGGGAGGGTGATCCCGAGCTGATGCAGATATAGGAAATGGATCCAGCAAGTAAGACAGGCTCCCCAGAACCCTCAACACTTTCCCCAGTCTCATAAACCCACTGGTAAGGTAGTGGACCACAGAAAAGGCATAATGAACCATGGAGAAAAGCTATGCATACGTCAGGTAGCCATACAGGGCCAACCAACTAGGACTATACTTAGTCTGATCCAGGTTTTTTAAAAACAAGGGGTATCAGGGAATCTGGAACAAACCAACCAACCATCTGCTCCTAAAGATCCCACAAATAAACCTTTCAGACTTCTTACGGAGGAACTACAAAACCTTAAGATTCTAAAAGTGAACTTTAGTTTTACAAACAACCACAAAAAAAATCACTAAAAGAGAGTAAGACTTTTAAAACAAAGTGGTTCAAATTATTTGAATAGGTCAGTTTTGTCTCAAGTATTGTTGCTTTCCTATCTTGATTATGGCTTTCGGTCTCTATGTAATTAAGAAAGGATATTTCAGGCATCTTATATTCATAATGGTGATCCAAAAAGTTTCTGTTCAGCTGACATTTAAAGCCAATGGGGGGGGAAAAACCACACTTCAAAACATTTCTGGAAGCAGACACTGGAATCAAGCCCTTTCTGCTCTCAGATGAAGGTAATAATCATTCCACTGCAAGGCCATCTTCTTTCACACCCCATTAATTTTACACTCCTTACTACAGAGCTCTCAAGCTTCAAAGAGAAGAAAAGATCCCCATTTAAAGTCTTACTCTTAAGAAATTATCTAGGGAGTGGTGCATTTTAAAATCTTATCTTGAGAGTAACAGTGAACTTCAGTGGGTAGAGTAGAACACAGCGTAATAGCTACTCTAAGAGACAGGCACTGACAGTATTATCATCCTTTACCATTTTTAATGAAGTAAGTCCCATCTGACTTGGGGTGAACAGTGTGAGTACTAGTCCTTAGGATAGAATTTTGGGCTCTGTATCACAAATGGACAGAGGTATTTTTCAACTGTGAAACAGGAATCTAAATCCTAGAGAGGTGTGGGATTTAGGATACAACCCTGCAACTGATACTTCCTTATTGTTTAGGTCTACCCAATCTCTTCCTGTACACGAGCTTTCTGAAGCTGCTCTGGTAGTCCTTATTGTCCCTTTCAGCTTTACCTTAGATACTTAGATACTTAGCTTTCACAGCATCTAGCTTAAACCACTCAAGTTCCCTCTGGATCCAGTTCTGAGTAGGGAATATGTGACAGAATATCAACTTATAACAGGGCTCATACTCCATTTATGCAACACGTATGGTATGTTAAAATACAGGACAAAGAACTGTTTTTGTTAAATGATAAACTCTTGATTTTCATTTTCATTTAAGGGAGTAATAAAGTTAGGAACAAACAAGACAGAAGCTCCTTTTCCCCTGTAAACTCAAGCAAAGCTCTCCACACTCATCACAAAGATCTGTGGAACTCTAAAGTACAATCAGTTTAGGGTTAGCATAGCACAATGTAAGCACAGTGAGGAAAAGAGTGGGGCTTATTTACATAGTCAGCTATGTTCTCCTGATTTTGGTATAAATGTCATCAGATTACAATTGAACATGATCTCAAAGAGATACTGCAATGTGGGTGAGAACTGCCTTACGGGAGCAAAATCATCACTGCCCCCACCCCTCTCCTCAGTCTGCACCACTGTTAAAACAGCAGTGAAGGGAAGGTGAAAAGCTGATCCTCAATCTTTATACAAGTTGCAAACTTCTCTAGCAGGAATTTCCAACTGGCCAGTAAGATTATACCTAATTTGTGCTAAACATCATGGAAAGGGATATGCTCACCAATCTGATTCTTATTCAAGGTTTTCCTACACCACCTTTTTTTTACCTTTTTTTTTTTCAAACAGACATTTCTGAAAAAATGAGCAGTCTCTCTTACCCTGAGATGCCTTTCCATTTGAGCAGTATCTCTCAATTGCTTCTTTAACATTATGGCTACTTTTAAGAAGTTCATACAGTGCCTATAAAATAGAAAAAGTCTTTAGAAAGAACCAAAGTTTGCAAATATCCGACACAGACCTCTAAACCTAGCCCTTCATTTAGCATATCTAATGTAAAAAAAAAAAAAAGGGTTTATCTTTATACATTACAAAAATTCTAAAATAACCACCAAAAGGAAATCCAAGCAAAGTTGAGGCATGGTTTAATTAAGGAAATGTAAAACATTATATGCAATTATTAAAAAAGCTGGATTGGTCAACAGCATGGTGATCAGAAACATCACAGATCACAGCACTGTCAACATTCAAATACTTGTAACTTTAAGCATGTGCTTAAACTTACAAATAAGAAAGATCCTGACCCCGATAACATCGAATTTAAAAAAATAAAGAAATTGAGTATTGCTGCCTTTAAAATACGAGAGAGAGAACACATGTTAATTACACACCAATGTGTCACAAATGGAACACATATAAAACATACTTGTTCATTGTCCCGTGTATGTAGCCCTTCAGGAATTCTGCCAATCATTTTTTCATTTCCTGTTCTTAAGGAGGTTTCAAAAAGGTATTCTTTAACTTTATTTTCTGAGATCACATCAGGTTTCCAAAGTAAGTGGTCTTCATTTTCATAGGCTGTTAAAACAGAAATGCATTAATGCCAGGTGTGACATTTTTAAGGCTGTAACACTAAACACTATTTCACAAAGACAAAGAACAGGAACACAGAAGTAATCAAATCAAACACCATCACACCACTTTCAAATTTTTCCCCAAAAGTCTCAGTTAAGAGACAGTCTCTGCAGTGTAACATGGCGAAGAGATTCATGTTCCATGAGGCTTTGAGATAAGGGACTGAACTCCTGAGACGAGGAGTCTTTATAGAGGAGCAGCTTGTTGACAGCTAGATGCTTCAAGTCAAACTATGCGTATGTATTCATCATCTTCATATAAACAAACTAGCAAAACCATTCAGTTTTATGCAGCTGTTTTCAAAAAATAAACTATAGTTTACAATAAAAGAGTGTATGATATTACTTTAATATTTTAAATACTACATGTCAAAAAAACCCAAAATCAGAGGAGGTGGCTAATTCATCATTTTCAACTAAAATTTGCCAAAAATTACTTAACAGAATGAAAATCTAGGTCTTAATGTGGTAATTTGTTTTTCCACTCACTAACAACTGAATGCTGTTAAGAACTTCTACACTGCAGACTTTGCAAACAATCAGGATGTACAGCCCTCCTTCATAGTACAGTGAAGTCATGTATGTACCTCTTAAGTAGTTTATTTGAAAGACAATATACTGGAAATACACAAGAGTTAGCCCGAACTTTTGTCACTGTGTGCACGTTTCAATTCTAGATTAACCTATAAATCTTTTACTCTGATCAATAGATGTGATTGACATTGCACCTAATGTTTCACATACTCTCTTGGTGATACAAAATTAGACAGTCATTCAATTCAAACACACAAGCATAATGGCTGTTACAGTAAAAGAGATGAAGATTCTCAAATCTCCCATCAAACTGCAGGGAACACATTAAGTTAAGGTGAGAAATAAAATTACATCTCCTCTGAAAGTTCTGTTACAGCTTAAGAACATTGAAAGCTTTCAAACAGGCATGTTACAAGTGTAAATTTTATAGAAGAGCAGAGCTGCCTTCTTGCACAATTCTGGTAGCTGGGACTACACAGCAGAAATATAAGCCCCTGTTTGCTATCACAAGCTCTTCAGGGAGTGAAGAAGAGGCTTTCACAGAATCCTCCACCCCTACAGCCAGGTCCAACCTCTCCAAGAACTAATGATGCTCAGCTTCAACCTCTATCAACCAAGACAACTCAGCACTTCTTGCTGGAGTCCACGACTGATAATCTCAAGAGGAGCTCCTCTGGCTCCCGGATCTGGGAGCTACCTCTTTGCTCTTGGCCATGCCAGCCGACAAGATTCTCACTGGTTCTCTCTAGCACCATCTCATTCCAGCGAAAGCTGTCAGATTAACCCCTTCCTGGTCATTCTCTGGTCATTGGCACTTCTCTAGATCTTGGCTGAGGAAAAGTCAAGATGTGTAAATAGTAAAAGGACTATCCAAATAAATCTGGTTCTTACTCCTCCCCTCTTACAACCCGTAAGCATCATGCTTGCATCTTACAAAAAAGGAGACTTCCCTAGGTCTCTTACACGACATAAGAGATGTCCACTTGCTAATGCTTCCAGCTCCATCCACACTAAACATTCTTCTTCCCTACTGAAAGGACCATTCTTCAAAAAAGCAGTTGGTAATGGTGAAAAGACTTGATATACTTAGCTAGAATAATATTCCCATGAAATGTTACAGTTCAAAGACAAGTAACTTACAGAATATTGAAAATTTACAGAAAAAAATCCCCAAATGCCCTTCATTTATTAACATATTCCCCAAACTGTTCCTTAATTTCATAGCTGTTCAACATGAGCAAATTTCTTTCATTATTGCTTTCTGAATTCCAAACTATACGTGCTATACTCTTCTCATAGTGTAGGTTTCTAAAGATACAAAATAAAACTCTAGTAAACAAATTATTTCTTCTACTCTAGCACAATTGCAGTTTTTAACCCAAGTTTACACTGGAATAACATCATACTTAAAATATCCTATTTTTTAAAAGACAATGTATCAGGACCTACATCTTCTACCCATGCTGTGGAAATTTAAAATAGTTTATTGCTTTGTTTTTCATATCCGTTTTATAACCCATACTGTTGTGCTTGCCAAAAACCGAGCAAACAAAAATATTGCTTTGAAGATCTTCAATGTAAACTAAATTACATGCTCATAGTCTAGTTATGATACTGTGATGAAAATACTTCCTTCGTGACCCACAGTTTGTTGCCTCCTAATATTAGTAGATACTTCAGAATTAACACTGTAATACACCCTCCCATGTTTTCTTGAGAATGTTGTCTTGAAGTTGAAGAATTACATTTCTGAGATATAATTATGTGGTTGTGCTACTTCAGTTTTCTAGGACTTTTTTTTTTAAGGTCTCTGAGACTTTAACTAAGTCACTGAATTTACCTTGTAAATTTAAATAATGTTTCTCCATCAACTGCTATGTATAAACATGAAATAAAAACAGTCAGAAGAACTTACCCTTTTCATCATCACTGTATCTGCCAAGGTAAGGTGGAATTTCAGCCTGGTACTGTGAACCAACCATTATTTCCTGAAGATGTAACAAAAATTAAAAGAGAAGGGTATTAACTTAATATTTTGCGTATGGAAGCATTAAAAATGCCATTAACCTGGCATTTGGCAGAGAATTCCAGAATTAAGGTACTATTTTAGATATGTCTTAGATAAATCTTTATTAAAAAACTGCATTTTTATTAACAGTACATTTTTTTAACCTTTTTAAAAAAAGATATAATTATTACCTTTCTCAAATCTTCAGATGAATTACCATTGTCTGCCTCTACATCTTCAGCATCTGATTCCTTATCTCCATCACAAGTAGTGTTTGCTTCAGACACAAAGAAGTTTGCTTTTAGCTAAGAAGAATTTTCAGTTCAAACACAGAACTACAAGATATCCTTTGTTTTTGAAAGCAGCACCTGCTTTTATTCTGCGAGACACTTATCATGAAACTGTTGATCTAAATTTCTATCAGAAGTCTGTTAATCTACATTTCTATCAAACTAGCATGAAGTCAGAAGGCACTGGTACCTGTATACTGAAGAACTGAAACATTTATCACCACTGCAACTGAGACAATCTACTATATTTCTAACAGTCAAAAAGGGAATGAGATCATTTTTCTTCATCAATTTTCTCTATACGGGCTTATACCGTACAGAAAAGGTATGAGAAAAACAGAAAACTTTCAGGGCTATGACTTAGCCTCAGGTTAATCACAAAGAAAGTAAAGTTGAAGGCATGTCTTTATTACCTACTAAAACCTTTAATCAGAAGTTTTAGTGGGCATTCAAAACATTTCTTTAAACAAGGCTGCCTCAGCATGGAGTGAACATACAGGAAAGATACACAAAATGGAATAAGCAAAAGACAGCATAACACTGCTTATTCCTTTTTAATTTTTTTTTTCCTTAGTAAGAAATACAGCAGATTCAAGCAATTCAAATACAGTACTCATACAAAAACTCGTATTTTAGAATCTGGAACACTGTGGTACTGGGTTCTGAAGTAATTCTATTTTTATAGTTGTATAATCCCCAGCAGAATGGGGTCTACAGTTCTGATACGATTAAAGCTATTTTGTATGCTCAGACTTCAGAAATGACATGCTCATAAATACAGTTGCAATTTTAGCTTCATCACAACTAAACAGAATTGTCAACATCAGAGAAAATATCCAGGACTGTATGGACTGAGGTTCTTCTTCTGCAGTCATTACTACAATCACCAGTCTATCTCTTTTTGTTAGAAAAAGCAAGCAAGAAGCTAACTTGAATGCATGAAATAACAATATGCCTAGATAATCACAGGCAATTATTTTTTCCAATTAATTCAAATTAAATAAAACAGCTTATATTATGTATTAGACATGTTTATCTTAAAACTTCATGTTATCTTAGTATCTGAGAAATGGACAGAGATCAGAAAAAAAGATTAAACTGCCAACAGCATGGAGAACTAACATCTCCCTTCCTGAAATGGTGGATATTTCATTTTAAAATGTCCAGCCAAAAGTTTTAACAGAGAAAGTAACATTCTGATAGAAAACCATGATAGCTGAAAACAAAGACGACTGTTTCTTAATCCTCTGTAAAATGAGGGGCTAATCATTTTTTTCTACAAAGCTGCCACACTTTGTGCCATATTCATTAACAGCTCACAATCAATGTTTAAGTGCCAGCAAGTTTGGGGTTTGCTTAACTGAAAAAAGGGCATTGTAATTTTTAAGGCTTTTGTCTCTCTCTTTCAATACAATTGTCTTATATTTATTACACAATCAACAGCATGCAAAGGGCTATGATTGCTGATGACTGAGATAGCACATCCCCTTTATCATCCCCCTTCTCTAGAGGAATGAAATCCCCAGGAATATCTTAAGAAACTTGCCAAATTAAAACTGTGATAAAAATCCTCCACAATGCTCTAACTCTAGTACACCAGTGAACAGTGAGCTGCATCAGGCAATGTGGAATACCTTGTCCAGGTTGGACAACTGAACCACTGGTTCTCAGATCTTTCACATAATAGCTCCATGGGTAGTGAATCTTTGGTGGTCATGGGTGTACAGGCCCCATCCCATATAAAGCCACTGTGGCTCACCCCATGAAGTCCTATGGAAAAAGCATTGAATGGGTGAAGGGAAATAATCACAATGAAACTGCATCCCAGTTCACATCCATGGGCTGCATGGAGGAGTCACTGGCTTAAAAGCAGCAGCAAAAATTTTAGTAGAGAAACACTGATTTAAAAGAATGGGTTACATACTCATGTAATTCACTAGCATATTGAAAATTACGAAGGGTGTTCCTCAGTACCACATTAACTATCAAGTTACTGTAT
This sequence comes from Strix aluco, assembly GCF_031877795.1. Classification (NCBI taxonomy): domain Eukaryota; kingdom Metazoa; phylum Chordata; class Aves; order Strigiformes; family Strigidae; genus Strix; species Strix aluco. Next base: position 83,324,783 of record NC_133971.1, read on the forward strand.
TTGTAAAGAAATTTATTCTTGTCCTTTGAGCACAGTACCAATGTAAGTCTCTTAGATAATCAGTAATACCAAAGACAACATTCATGTACAACATCCTGCAAAGCACTGTTTCTCAATTCCCAGTAAACTCAGCACTATTCTGCAATTTTGGTATTTTAAGCCAGGAAGCTATATATAATTTAAGACTTTTTGAGTACTATTATAAAATTAGGTTTCCTACATCTTAATGGCCGAGGAAAGAAGTCAGTAGCCTCATGTGAAGTAACTGATGGTGTCAAGTCATCAGCAGAGGACTGTGTTTCTTCATCATCACCTGACAAGAGGTCTTTAGCGATTTCTTCCTGTATCATTAAAATAAAAAAAACCCTCAGACTGAGCATTAAGTATAGACTGGTGAGCATTCAGATTCAGCAAACTGTAACTCTCATTAATTAAAATTATTTTACTGTAAGTAAATTTTGCAGAACATACTCCCTTAATTAAAAAGTTAGTTTGCTCCTCCTAAATCTAAGAACAAATATAACCATTTATTTCAGAGTTGAACATGGGGGTTTAGTTCCCCTTTGTCTTCTATTAACATAAATGTACAAGAAGTAGCTTGTGCAAGCATCAATCTCAGATGTTCCTCCAACTGCTTCCAATGAAAAATGTCAGTGGAAACTACCTCAAATCTTTAGAATTCTGACATTCTTTGCATCACAGATATACCGAAGCTTTAGAAGGCTATTACCCCTTAAACTCTGGGGGAAAAAATAAAACAGCCAGGCATTTTTATAGAATTTTGCTGAGAGGACAGTTACAGATAATAGATAACCTGTTATCTTTTTTTTTTTTAAGCTATAGAAACATCAATTTTTTTGTGTTTTGGGAAGATATGAAGAAAGAAAATGCGTACTTCCTTCACTAGCAGACATGTTTGAACACCTCTGTATAGAGGTTAGGAAGGGAAAGAACTGTATCAGACAACAAGCTGACTACATTTTTGTAGCCTCAACACAATCGTGAATCCTAATGAGAATCAGATGTGCAGAGCCATCATTATACCCTACTTTCTGTGCAGTTTACCATTATGTCATACTTACAGAAAGTAAAGGAAAAAAAACCCACAAAAAAGACATATACTTAATACCTACATACTTTATAATCCAAACTACCAGCTGCATGTGCTTTATAGCCAAAAATCAATTAAAATCTCAGAATTCAAAGTTAGCTTGCAGATCACAAAACTGGAAGTTTCAGGTTTTTACATCAGTAATACAACACATATAGTCACTGCACATAAAACAATCTCTCTCTCAGTCCCAAAAGTTGAGACCTTTCCAAACTATATGCATTTGAAAGCAACATTCCAAAGCATTCAGGAGTGCATCTGCAAGTTATCCACAAATGTTTGGTATCTGGCATGTGTTGGAAGCCAGAATTATTATTTCTGGACATTGCATACACTATCAAAAAAGCCCACTTCTATTAAAAAGAAACCCGCACCTATTTAAAGTGCTTCGGATGTGTTTTAGAAAAACTGTTAGCTTACCCATCTCTCATTTGCAGTAATACACTGCCACTAACATTGCTATGCGTTTGTGTGATAATTGTAATTTTAATCAGATCCTCAAGATCCTTGAAAAAGAATGAATTCAGAGTAATATTGTATATTAAAATTAACAAAGATACATATTCTGTAACATCAACAGATAGTGAAATATAATTTAAGGTCACCTGGATTTCTGCTTTTAAACCATAATACAGGGGAAAATGGTTCTGACTTACTTTGTCTAGAGTCATATCTGGAAGTTCATCTGCAAGTTCACTTGGAGAGCTATCCGCACTGGAACCCGCCATAACCGGAATCGTGGGTTCATAGCCATAGAATGCCAGTAAGTCTTCCAATGGCATGTTTCCTTCCTGATACAAGAGGATTTACAAACATTTCAACATATTGCCAAATACCTGTACTTGGTCTAAAAGGATAAGACATATTTTGAAGAACAAAAGTAAAAAAACAAAGAAAAACTTAATTGAAAGCAGGAATCTTGATTAAAGATTTAAAATATTTCCAGGCACAAGACTGAAATAATTCATAACCATGTCTCTCGGCATATAGTGAAGTCCCATCACACTATTGAAGAAAACTGTTTACTAGGTGAAACTGAAGAATAATTATTAAAAATTTGCTCCTTATCTGATTCATACTGTAGAGCATGACTTGCTATATTTCAAGACAGAAGATATCCTAGAAACACTAACAACGCCACTACAAGCGAGAAATGCAGAAACACTTGAAGTCCTACAGTAAGACATGTAGGAACGCAAAAACCCACAAAAGTAAACCAATACAGCACCTTTTAAGCCCTCCTTTCCATCTGCTGCACAATATATTTTACAATGACTGTTGAGAAGGTAATAGGAGAAAGACAGCTAATGATACAGAAGGCAAAAATCAAAAGAAAGGCTTGATTTATAACTTGTTTTTTCCAACAGCTTTTGATCAAGTGATTCTAGTAAGTGTCATCAGACTTACATCCTAATACAATTAATAAAACAGTAAACAGCGGAGATTTTTTTAGTTACCTGATTCAAGCCATCAAAATATTAAAGATATTTTTCATTATTTATACCTTTAAAAGTTATATTACCTTTAAAAATTTCTTGTTGAACTCACACACTGATTAAATAACTTGATTTCTTTAGTCTGCTAAGGTCTTAGTCCTGCAAAGACTTTTCACAAGGGGTAAACGTAAACTCATATCCAAGTCTTTCCAGGATCGGGACCTAAAGTAATAAAGTGTTTAAGATGAGTGGCTCTCAGTTCTTCCTCCTTGTAGAAGCAATAAGACAATTTTGTGGAGTAGCAACCCCATTTTAACCACCAGACCTGGCAAGCTGCTTCACTATTAGAATTCAAAGTTGATAATCAGCAAAAGCTGAACTGTAAAGGTAGCAGAACAACAACAACAAAAATTCAGGAGTAAAAACACTGACAACTCCACATTTAGAAAGTTTGTTTTCATATGGACTACAAAAACAGAGCCTGATATTTGATGCTAAAAATTACACTTTCCTGGAACTCTGTTGACCAAAATCCGCAGTTATGCTGAGTGGTGTAAGTGGGTCACTGAACAGTAACGCAGGCAGCATCAATCTGTAGGTGTTCAGCATTCAGCAGGCGTTTAAAATGGGTGATGCACTGCCACAGATGAACAAGAGGTGTAAAGAGGAAAACCGTGTAATTAAAGAGTGTAAAATGGAATCGGAAAAGCCAAGGAGTACGCTGGTCATTCTGTACACCCACCAAATGCCAAACTGATGAAACTAAGACATAGAACTACCATTTACATAGAAAATGAATGTGAGCCATCATGCCTAAAACAGGACTCTTATGTTTGCATACTGGAAAAGCAAAACCTGACCAACAGAATGAAATACCCCTAGCAGTCACTAGCAAAATGTACAGTTCCAACTTACATCCAACTTACAAAACTCAGAAGTGGTAAGTGATGCTAGATAACAGGACTCTAAACACAGCTTCAGCTATTTCCCTACCAAAGTGGAAGGCCTACTAAATGAAAAATATGAACTTAACATAACACTAGTATCTTTGAGAAGCTAAGTTCAGCCTTTTTGTGAGGATGCACTGCTATATCCTAACCAAACCTGGTTTTCTTTTTTTTTAAACAAGCTGCAAAGGCATGTTGCAGGAAACTGCATTTTACAATACAAACTGAAGAAGAGGTTGAATATTGTTTTCACTAGAAAAGTTACAGCATGTATGGACATTTATGAGAGAGTGAGTCACTCTTACCTTTTCTAAATCTTCAATTTCAGAGCTGAAATTTTTGCTTTCTTCCATCATCTCCTCTTCTTCAAGAGTTCGCTCATCATCATAATCATGTACCAGCATTTCAGCAGACGGGTCAAAGTCATGATCCTCAGACGATAAAGAGCCAACTATCAAAAAAATGTAATTTAGTCATTTTTTCTATACATGAACATGTATGAATATGAACATATGAAATTACATCACAGAAAAACATATGGTTGCAAGAACTCCTTTACAAACAGAGTGAGAATTCTTGATGGAATAACTAGAACAAATTCCTAACTACTTGACAAATTCAGCTGTTTTAGCTGGCCTTCCTATTTTGTACTTGTAAGTAATAGGTGCAGCTTTCTCTCTTGCAGTAGAGAGTACTTGGGAGAAGTACCTAAACTACTAAAATAAAGTTTCAGACAGTACAATCCCAAATTAGTATTTTACTCCATAAAAGATTGCTTGAAACATCCTTGAAATCATCATTAATGTACAAAGCACACAAGGTATAAGATTTCAGATACTGCAAGACTGTGATTTATAGACTCTGATTCTATTTATGTGATTTATACAGTAACAAGCACAGTTTTTCGCTGGTAAACAGCTAACTTAGGTTATGAATCAGCTTCCTACTAAAAGCAAAATAAACACTGGCACTCACTTCAGATTAGTTTAGCCTCTCAGATGAATTTTTTATTAAAACTAATTTAATTCTTAGCACTTGATCTAGAAAGGAAGGATAAACATTGCAAAGTTTCAAGAAATACTGAGAAAAAGATACCAGAAATAACAAAATGCTAATGATGACATTAACTATCAAGCTACTGTGACAGCTCTGTGGTCCAACAGACACTTTTTCATCACTTAAGAGGGCTCATAAGCCATCAAAAAAGTACTATTAAGTGCATTTTGTCAACTGTTAGAAAGGTTATCATGAGATTTAACAAGTTTTAAAGATGCAAATATTCTGCACCACAAAGTCACTGTTCTATGAAAAAAATCACTGAATTACAGGGTTGTTTTGTTCTTTAATGTTCACTTCCTTACAACTTTCAGGATGGAGAAAAGAAACAGACCAGGATATTTCTCTTTCACTTCTAGTTTCCCTTTCTAGTTCTTAAACACTAGTGCTCTGTTGCATTCCTTGGCTTACGAGCAGCAGAGAAAAGGTTTATTAGGAATTATTTCCATGTAAAAAACTTCTTCAGAAGAACTTTTGAAGGAAATAGCTACAAATTTTCAATTCTCTTCAAAAAAATAAAGCAGTATCCTCTCTGCACTGCTTCCAGCCTTGAAAGAGACAATTATATACACTAATACTTCTGAATCTTAAAGCACATAACTAATTTTTGAGCAATTATGCTAAATGTTCACTCCTTATATGCAGGTAATTAAAGTAAACTTTGTTTAGCTCGCTTAAGACAATACTGTGAAAGTTCGTAGTATCATATGTTGTAGAGAAACATTCTGGCCAAAAATGCTTTTTATTCACATGCTATTCATATTACGGTCTCACAGAACTTTCACTATAGCAGATAATGCTACTCCAATTACCATAATGACACTACATGTTGAATTTTCGTGCTCTTGGCCATTACATCCTGATTCAGTCTTAAGGAAGTATCAGCTGCCTAATCTAATATAAATTTATATGTATGTGTGCTCAAAATTATTGCTTCTAATCGCTGTTCCAATTCACTTTACATTTGAGTAATGCAAGTGGAAGTTCTGTTCCACTCACAGACTTTAGATAAAAAAGTCCCGCTTCTTCAGTAGCTCTGAATGCTCAATATCCCATTTAAAGTATTTAAAACTGTATTAAAAAACACAAGCTCATTAAATTTTGTAGGAGTGGTTACAAAAGATGATAAACAGCCAACGCAGAAGGCAGTTACACAGAAGCAAATACATTTCCCAACTACTTCTTGGAGAGTAGCCCTGCTGTTAACTATGCTTGCTTGTGTAAAGTATTCCAAAGAACCTTAACAGCAGTTAACGCCTCAAAAATTACTTATCATTATGATTTTAAACATGTTATTACCAAAAAGTCAAAAATCACAAGCCTATAATTATCAGCCAAAAGAGAAGCAGACTCTCTCCAGGCTACACAGCTTTACTGAGATGTTGACTTAAAAGTGCTACAAAACTTTGTTTTCATTTTGGGTTCCAAACAGCCAATTACTAATCGCAACCGGAGTGAAGGGGAAGACTCCACAGCGCACATTTCCTTTCAAAAATCTCATAAGTGGTTAACTGTGTGAACATGAAGTGTTAGGAAAGCAACAAGGGGATAAGTTCGGGAATGAGCGGGAAAGAGAGAAGGGTGTGCGGGCAGCAGGCGGGCCGGGTACTGCAGCAGAAGGTGGGCGAGGACGAACCTGGGCTCGAACTCCCAAAGGAAGCCTGAGGGGAGAAAACAGAGCGAGGTAAGTGCGGGCTCCCTCCGGCCCAGCAGCAGACAAGGGTCTTCATTACACGCTCCCTGCCTCGGCCCCCGGAGCTGCCCCCTTCCCCCGCCGCTCCCCGCCAGCCTCGGCCCCTGCCTCCCGCCCTGATGGCCCCTCCATCCCGTTCACCCTCTCCCATCCCGCCTTTCCCTCGCTCGCTCGTTGCTCGCTCGTGCCCGCCTGCCGTTCTCCTTCCCTCCCTCTCCGCTGGCAGAACTCCCCCCGAAGCCGCGTCCGGCCCGCCCGGCGCTCCTGCTCCCTCCGGCCCCGGCCGGGCGGGACATGACAGAGGCAGGCAGCGGCGGAGGCAGCCGGACCGGCCGCCGCCTCTTCCCCGCTCCCAGCTCCGGGGCTCGCTCCTCCTCCCTCCCGCCGGGCGTTCCTCCACCGCCCGCGCTGCGGCGGCGCCGCCGCCGGCCCGGCCCGTGCCCCTCGGGGCCCGGCGCGGCGGCCGCGCCCCCCTCCGCGCCCGGCCGCGGCCTGTCGGCCGTCGGCGGGCTGCGAACCCGGCACCCGCGCTGCGCGGCGCCCGCCGTGCGGCCTAGTCGCCCAGGCTCCCGCTGCCCCGCCGCCGGCGGCTCCGCCGGCCGCCCCGCCGGCCCGCCGGCTCCCCCGCGCCGCTGGGCCGCCCCGGAGGCGCCTTACGGGGATGTCGAGGCGGGCGCGGGGGGCCCGCCGGCGACGGGGCCCCGCGGGGAGCCGGCCGAATGCCGGCGCCCCGGCCCCGCTTTCCCCGCTCACCTCCGCCATATTGGGACGATCGGGCTGAGGAACAGCGCTGCGCCGAGTGCCCGGATGGGGCCGCTAAGCCAATGGCAGCCGCCGAGCCCCAGCCGGAGCCGGCCGGGGAGGGAGCGGAGGGGCCGGCGGGACCGGGCTGGGGCGGAGGAGGCGGCGCCGGGGCAGGGGCAGCGCCGGGACCCCACCTCCGGCAGCGCCGCCGCCACCGCCCGCCCCGGCCGGCGAGGGCGCGCTGCCGGCCGCGGCCCGCCGCGCCCCGGCCCTGCCCCGCCCGGAGAGGGCGCTCGGCGCCCGCCGCCGAGCCCGGGTCGGAGGGGCGAGGCGCCGGCCGCCGCCCTCCACCCGCCCCACCCGGGGAAGCCGGGGCCGGCGGAGGCTGCCCGCCCCGGGAGCCGGCGGGGCGCCGAGGCCGGCTGGAGCGCTGGTAACTCGGACGCTTCCCGTCCGGGTCAGCCTGTCTCCGACTGCTGCCGCTTGCCATCCCGTCCCGGGCCGGGGATGCCATGCGGGAACGGGACACGGCTGTGTCACCTGCGCTTCACTCGGTACCCAGCCCCCTCCTCGGTGCTGGTGTGGAGCAGGGCCAGCAGTCACCGATATCCGGAGGGTCTGGAGCAGGAAACAAAATGTCAAAGCCCTCAGACCTTCCTGTTGCTGGTTGCCTGCTGTGTCTCAGGGAAAGTGAAATTCATTTTGCAGTAGGTTCTTCTATCTAAAAGTTGAGGTGGTTTACGTGCAAGGAGTATCTATCCCCTTTTTTAGTAGTAGCTTTTGTCCCGCTACACATGAAACGGGAATTGGGCCGTTTTCAGCTTGATTTCTTCATCCCAGGCTATAAAGACTCATGTTTTTAATTTTAGAGTCGTGTGTTTCCGCTTCTGGCCAAATAGCGTCTGCCGTACCTGCTATATTGAATACTGCTCTGCTGGATGGGGTGGTGTGCGTCACGGCAACACGCAGGTGCCATAGTGTCCCGGGCTGTGTCCCACTGGGGGAATTTGGGAGGCTCACAGCTGTATCACAAAGTGAATGGCTTCTCTGGATGCGTCCTGAGATGGGTTTGCAGACAGTGTAGAGATCCCAAGCTAGTTTAGGTATTTAAGCAGTGGAGCTCTATAGTGTTTAATTTATTCTGCTGGGACCTGTTGCTCTGAGAAACAGATTAAATTAACTTGTGTCACGTGCTATGCTGCTGAGTCTCGTCCAATTCCAGTGTACAAACTTCGTTTGCGTACCTTCGAACCACACAGCAACCCAAGATATAGACATACCTGCTCTTGATGTAACTGGGGTAAGATGCGGATGACATAAAAATCTCAAGACTTTGCAGAAACATATTTTTTAGGAAAGCTGTCACAGTCACAAGCACCTCCAGCAGTATCTCATCCACTGACTGCTCACCAGTCTTTGCCTTTTTCCAAAGCTGTATACATAGATCAGGGAGTTGTCTGGTAAAAATGATCACTGACAGATAGATAGGCTATGTCAGAGCACACTGCAAGTACTCAAAAATTAAGAAGGAAGATTTAATCCTTTCCACCTTTCGTCTGGAAATCCATTATAACCCACTAATGCTCCTTAGCCTTTTTCAGTTTTGTTCCCTCTGGATATGCCAAACCCAGTTCCTATCCCCGTAAAGGCAAAATACCTTCTCATGAACAAAGAATGTGTAAAACATACACAGGCCTGTTCATCCTGTCAACAAAATAGCACAGAAAGTGCAGCAGGAAGAATCCCCAATTTGGGCAAGTATGTATTTGCTACTATATACATTTTCTTAATAGGAATTCTCCCCAGTTTGGGTGCAAGTAGCTATTTCCTAACTTCTGAAGTAGTTCGCTTCAGTCTTTCAACTTTTTAGCATGATTAATTTTTTCAGTTGTGTGCAATTTTATAGAAAAATCTTCTGTAAATTTGCCACTTATAATCTTTTATCACATTTAGAACTGGGTTTTTTTAATGATAATTCAGACCACTTTGATAAAATAGTATGAACTCATAGGTCTACCACATCAGGTGTGTTTCAGAGCTGTGCTGTAAGTCGCAGCAAGAATTCTGGAAAAACTAGTGCTCAGAGCTGTGGACAAGGGGCTGCAAGACAGGAGGGGGGAAAAAAAGTAAAAACCGGTTCTAGGGCATAACAGGTAAAAAACCCCAAGCATTTTATTTTCCTGTCTTTCCCTGAGATTCAGTTTTGCACTTGGAAATTGCAGCTATATAGAAGAGCTTACAAATATTTGCAGATTCCATAACCCACAAAAAATGATGGTGAAAATCTGGATCCTGAAGAGTTGAAGAGGGCTTCTATGATCCTGAATCTGAGTGGGGGCTGGATTTTGACAGCAATATCTATAGTGAAATTATGTTCTATGTTGTTACAACATGGTTTACCTCCCAGTGGTTTTCACTAAGTACAGTTGAAGATAAAGAGTTAGGATGGTGAGGTTACTGGGGTAAGCTCATTTGAAGGGGATGGAAAAGAACAAGGATGTGATTGCATCACTTCTTCCTCAATTAGCATTTTTCTCCAGAAACGGGTGAGAGTATGGTATGCTCTTGAAGTGTAGCTTGGAAACCAAACCACCTTGTGCTTTTGAGGTATCGTGTTGGTATGGAGATTCCATTAGAGCCCAGAGCTTTTACGGGTGTACTTCCACTCTCTGCCTTGCGGGTCTGAGCAGAAAGATAATGTGACATTGCTCTTTCCATTTTACAGGGACTCAGAGATGGCTGAACAAAATATGTGTATGCATATATACAGTGAATCAAATGGTTACATCAATGCGAATGCAGTTTTCCATAGCTGCTGGGAATGCAAGACCGTGTGGAGTTCTGTATTTCAAGGTGTCTTTTCTCTTGAATTGGAACCAAGAAGATGGGTCCAAAAAATGCCTTAACTGTTCTTTCTGAAGTAATGGAGGAAGATATGTTTTGTGCCCTTGTTTTGACTATGTTTTATTGTCCAAGATAATCTCAGATCAAAAAAAGGAAACAAAAAAAAATCCAAAATCTTTTTTTTCAATTGATTGAAACAGTCAAAAAAATGGGAAGAACTAAAGTGAATTAGAAGAGAAGAATCCAGTCTTTAAAAAAAAAAAAAAAAAAAACCAAACCAATAATGCAATGAAGCTGAACAGTTACAGGTGAGGAGTTGTAAGATAAAGAGCACAGAAACTCTAAAAGAAAATCTAGCATTTTTTTCTCCTTTACCCTTAACAAATGATAGAATTAAGTATTAAGTTTTTTACTTTCTCCACTCTTAGGTGTACAGTATCATGGATACATCCAACAGATACATGGTGATCAGGGAATACCATAACCACGTTTGAAGTTTTGGTCTGTATCTGGGTGATGTGAGCGTTGTGATACTTTTTCACTTCAGTCCACAGTCTTCCAGCAAACCTCTTGCACAAAGCCCTAGAGGAATGACCTCAAATACCCCTTTCTGTAGGCAATGATAAAAAGTAAAGCCTGCTTATTCAGGAATGAAGCTGGTCTTAGACCCTTTGGCTGTATCTCTACTAGTAAATCAAATATGCTCAGGGATGATTCCTAGACATTAAAACCACCAAAAAGCACAGAACTGCCCACATCTCTGCTAGCAAAACCTTTGCTTCCTTCAGGGACCACCTGTTGCAGTTGGACTGCTGAACACAGTAAGTCCTGCAGGATACAGAGGAGGCAGGCAAGTCACCATCTCCCACAAATCTAGCTAGATTCTTTGAGCTTCAAGATCAGAGGATGGAAGGAACCCCATCTGTGTATTAGGCACATTACTTAATACTGTTAATCACATTGCTCATTGTGCAGATACCGTGGTTTTGATGATTGTGTCTGCAATAGAGAATAAACACGGAAAGTAAGTTTCCAAATCCCCTACTTGTGTTTGTCTCCCAGTGCTTTAATTTTCAGGACTCCCATATAATGTAAGGAAGTTTGATTATTTTAAATAGTGTTGCTTGCTTAACTCTCATGCCAAATTTTCAAAGGGAATATCTTACCTCCTTCCCAAGCTTTTAGTATCCTGCTATTTTTATAAAAAAAAGTTTAATTTCTCCCTAAAGAACATGGATTACATTTTTTAAGTTATTTACGTTTCACAGTAACAATAATAATTTAATTTTAGTAATAGGAAAAAGTTTATTTTTGGTGAAGCTTACCAACAACCAGCAGATTTACAGCAAGGGGATGTTTTACCCAGATTTAGAGAGATACATCACTGGTAATTACTTAAGGGATGGTGTAATGTGAGCATAACAAATACTTTAATTTAGGGGATTTTTTTAATAGTCTCTTTTGTGAATTTAAACAATTTCATTTGTATATATTCATAGTTGTAAATAAAAGTTTAGCTATTGTAGCAGGAACTTAGGCAGCCCAGCTCTCCTGGAAAGTCACTCCCTCCATTCCCCTCTACAAGGGTATGCCACTTTTCAGTGAGCACTTCTTTCTGAATCATCCTTACTTGGAATCACTGTTTTTGTTTGGGTTTATTTGTCATTCAGTTTAAAGCGCCAAGGGGTTTCTAGCTAGCCCGTATCTTGGGCAGATTGCCCTCCAGCCTCTTTTACATGTTGCTTGCACAGTCTGTATTGAGTTTCTCCCTCTTTCTAGATTCTAGAGTCTTCCCCATCTTTTCCAAGCACCTGTGATGCATCCTCTCACTTCCCAGGTAGCATCTGCCTGCCTCTTCCTTAGCAGGGTCTCGCCCGCATGAAGCTCCTGCCCACAGCAGCTCCTTCGGGCAGAGGTGGCCTAAGGCAGGCTTGTTATCAGGGACCCACCTTAGGCTGCACCGTACAGTGGTTTTACCACTGAAGGGATTGGGATAATTCTGGTGTGAAGGGGATGAACCCTGTACTCCCTTGAGGGTCCAGCTTTCCCAGAAAGGGCTTCTTGCTTAGAGAAAGTGGCTTTCTGACTGTCTTCATACTGAAATGTGACTTCACTTGCAATATAATTGAAAACAACTGTTAGTCAGCTGTGTATAGAAAAACAGATGACCAAGTACCTCCCCTGTATTAATTACTGTTGGAAGAGGAGCAGTGTAGTTTTAAAGGAAAGGGTAGGTATGTGATTAAGTTGTAAACAATTAAGAGCATCATGAGAAACAATTTCTCCTTAGTATTACACCTTGCTAATTTTCATTTTATAACATTGGCAGATGGCTCATGTTGTATGAAGGAAAAAAATATTGTGCTTGTGGTGTCTCTCACAATATTTTAAATGCATACACAATAGCTATCATAATTTGAAAAAATACTTACAGGAAACTTGCTTTTATTTAGTAAAGAAATGCTATTAGCCATTCTGGCAAAGTTAGTGTAGTGTAATAAGATATCATTGTTTTGGAAGGACTGAGAAGGAATGTTTCCTAAACAGGAAGCCATGTACTTGTGTTTTGAGGTTGTTTTGCCTATTTCTCTTGAGCCAGTTTATAATAATTAGCAGATTTACAGAAAGGATCATCATTGTCTTTCAAAAAGTTCACAAAGATACACAAGCATTTATATTCTGCAGATGTGAAAACTAAGGCACACAAAAGTTGAAAAAACTCAGCCAAAGCCTAATGCAGGATCTCTGGAAGAAGTGAAAATCAAACAAGACAATGCTGATTTGAAGCTATTGCATCATCTTCATAGATTAAAGTTTGTATTTCAGTGATTTCAAATTCAGAGTTATCTTCCACTTATTTACAAATACAAGGAGTTTCTAATAGCAACATACAAATATACCACTATGTGAGAGTATAAGTATCACTTACGTTGGGTAGGTGTCCCATAGGAAGGCACCATAATTCTAAATTTTATATTCTGAACAAATTAAAGAGAGACTCAAATTTGTTCAGGGGGATCTGGAAAACAGCATAGCATAGCTCTGGATAGATAAGTCTGAGGAAATATTTAATTTGCTTTTGACCCTATTTACAGTCTTTTATACCATTAATTTCCTTGGGTTGCCTTTTTTTTTTTTTTTTTTTTGGTGTTTTGTTGGTTTTTTTTTGGCAAGGTTTCAGATGACCAGGTTTCAGATGGTTTTGTCCATGAAATGAAATATAGGGAAAGAGGTTCAGCTGAGAAAGAGGTAGATTTACCTTTTTAACTTTTTGCATTTAACCTTCTCGGAAAACTGAAGCTTTGCCGGGGCATTTCAGCCTGGTTTAAAGATGGAAAAACCATGCTAGTCAGAAAGCTGGTTTTAGTCTTTCTTGAAAATACTTGTAAGTGAATCTTATTCTGGTCATATGTGAAGCATTTTTTTTCTCTCAAAGGCTGATGGTAATAAAGGTAAGGAACTGCAACAGCTGAGCCCACTCTGTCAACCTTGATAGTAATTCTGTTTGGGCATCGTGTCACAAAACTCAGAAGATCTTTGAACTGTGTTTATTATATATGACTGTGTTTACTATATATGACAAAATCTAGGCTTCTAGCAGTGCTAACAAACAGTGTAAGTTTGTCTTTTTTGGGGGGAGGGCTGTGGGGTGGGGTAGGGAGAGATGATTCTGTTAATTAGATCAGTTAATACAGCTGGGAAGACAGTCTTTTCTACGTGAAATTCCTGCATCAGGTCTGTCTGCATACAGAAACAACACACATCTCTTGGGCCTGTTTCCTGACGTGAGTCTTTGTAGTAACTACACACACTTTTAAAAAATGGTAATATGTACATTGATGGTGGGCAAAACTTGCAGAAAATTTTTACAAAAACAGTTTTCTTCACTTTACTTGGATGTAAAAAGTTTCTGAATTAATCTAGTCATTAAAAATGGGGGGGAAAATGTCAAGTTGGTGTCAATACAATATTAAAGAAAAAGGGATGAAGCAAATAGATTTGGCTATGAATTGAACTGCACTAAAATGAGATCTGCTCTTTAAAAGTATGTGCAAGATCCTATTATCATGCTGATCATTTGGTCTCCTTATTTCAAAATTAACATGCTCTAAGTTCAAGTTAGCAAGGTTCATTTTAGGGAAAGTACAGGAACTTCATTTCATAGAGAAAAAGGGTAGGGTAAAGACAAGTATCTTACAAAAAATTAGTCACTTGGTATTGTATGTTCAGTTCATAATTTCTTAAGCTTGTTCCTTTTCATCTAAACTGTTTCTTGTGATTAATAGTTATTATTTTGAGTTCTTTCTTTGTGAAATTTAGAACAGTGGGTATTTACTTGCTCTTATTTCACTTTCATGGGTGGAACAGGGCAGAAGTTGAGTATGTTTAGGATTTTACTTGCTTATTATTTTAGAGAAGGAGTACAGCATGACTTTATCCTTCAATAGAATAAATACCATGTAGACAGTATTCATCTGGGGCATATCTGAAGAACAGTTGCACCCTTTTAACCTCAGTTCATTAGCTGGATAACTTACATGAAAGGAATATTACTTAATGGAGATAAACCATTAAAATAGTTTCAAATAACCCTTGGCTTAGTACTGCCCAATGTTTCTGAAATGCATTTTTGGAGACGGATGCTTTTACTGTTAAAGGGGAAAAGCTACTAGTCAGGCTATTTTCAGTTACAATATAGGAAAAAACTTGAAATGGAGACACTGCTCTTTTAAAAGCTTGATTCTTAATGATCTTTTTACTTCCAATTAGTATAAATAGAAGAATGGCCTCAAAGTTCTTGTCCTGGCTTTTCAATAGTGTCACCAAGTTATTGATTCCTTCACGTAGAATCAGTCATTATCTTGAGAGAGATAAAATGATCAATTAATTTCAATAATATCAGTCAAATTCATACTTATGTGTCATTCAAAATTATTACCTAGGTATTGCTTCAAAATATGAACTGTTACCTACAGCTTTATTGCTCAGAATGCTGCTCCTGTCAAAGTCAGTGGTAATTTTAAGTTCTTCAGAAAAGACTGAGTTAACAAGCTCCATGTTTTAATATTCAGACCTGCTTAGTACTTGCTAATTGTATTAAAGTGCATTGAACACAGAGATGCTCAGAACTCTTGAAAAATCAAATAACTAGAGGTTATACATCCTATGATGCAAATAATGGTGGTCAATTATTTAATACAGTCAAATCCCATTGCTTTATTTCACAAATAAAACAATTTTATCAATCATATCAATTTTTCATTTGTTACTGCAAATGTTAATGACTAGATGCTACATACTTTTGTATAATTCTTTTTGTTTTGTTACTTAAAATGTTTCGTATTGTGAACATGCAGCTGAAAGATTTGCAATAGGACTGTTTATTAAAACTGTTCATACTGATGAATTCTCACTGTGTTTGGGATCTGATTATATAAATAGTCCCCTATTGAGAAGAACATATGTTAGAATTGGGTTTTTATTAGTGGTATTAGGTGGCCATTTTCTTTCTAGTTTTTAAATACTGGGCTCACTGTGCCAGAGGCTTTCTGGATCAAATCTGTATTAACCACATTTTAAACCTGTTATATGAAAATTTTGCTTTTGGCCTTTTGCCTGATTCTTTGGTTCAGACTGATTGTATATTGGGCTCACTGTGTTTTTTAGTACAAGGTCAAGTGCTTTGTACATCTTCAGGAGTGACACAAAAATGCGTACTAGTAAGGAATTAAGTATGTTTCCATATTTTTCTTTAATATTTCCTTAATTAACAGTCTGAGTGTGTAATATACTCACGTAAGTATCTTGTATTCTACTCCTAGAACAAATGAAAGCCAGCACATTTCAAGTGCCTGCCAAAATACATTTTTAACTTTTGGTGTTGTACTTCATCCCATCATCCAAACTTGTGCAGTAAATAATTTAATTTTAAATTCATTACACATTTTTCATATTAAAATGAGTTCTAAGACTTGTACTTATATATGGATGGTTAGTATTTCATGGGAGTTAAAATGTTTCTGGTTTCATTTGTTATACCTCAGCGTTGCCCACGTATTTTATTTCATTGTATTTATTAAATGCTGTCATATACTGATGTAGACAGTACTGGATATGGAATGAGCTATCTCTTCAGTTATCTCTACAGTCTGTAGTCTGACATATACCACACAGAACCTTGTATTACATACAGTATTCAGAATACTCAACCTGGATGAAAGTGCTAAATCTGTTAGTCTTTTCATCAGACTACCCAGAGGTAACTCAGTCATTCAAAACCAGTGATTATTAGCTTGTTCTTAAATCCCAACTGTTGTCTAGATTCCACATGAGTTATCCTTTGCTTATATCATGGTTCATTGAAAGGACTTTTAAGAACATGTGTGAGCGTCTGTGGCAAAAATCTTGGCCTACTTCTCCAAGTTTGCTTATCAAAAGAGAACTAACTGTTCATATGGATATATCTTCCCCCACCATATTTATTTCCAGCATGAATGTCATCATAACCTCCCATAGCAGTTTTCCAAAACAGACATGTTCTGCTCAGCCTACCTAGTTTCAGAAGCTGTTTGTTAAATATCAATCACTTTATCACTCTCACCCTCTACATACTTCTGAAGATCCAGGTACAGTTTGGGTTCAGAAGATCAAATAACATGTTTTACAAGCAAAAAGGCTATAAATATTGCTTCACAGATTTGCCATTCTGGCAATCTTCTGTCTTTCCTCTTGTCCTTCATGACAGACAATGACTATGTTTATGCTAGGATTTCTTTGTCAGTAATGGAATACATATGGTTTTATCAGTGTAGTTTAATTATTCCCCACACAAGCAAAACAACCTGTATTAGCAGAAGCACTCCTTTTCAGGTATAAACTCTGTGTATACCAGGAGAACCAGCTGGTATAGTTAGGCTGTGCATGGCAGAAACCTCTTCACAAACCAAATTCACATGCCAGCAGGCTTGCAAATTAATTCCTTTAAACTAATCCTTGCATGCTGAGAATGTCCTGTTGACTTTGCTGGAACTGCTTGAATGCTTGTGCCATGTAAACTAAAGTGCATTAAAAGAGAAGAGGTCTTGATTTGAATTCAGTGCGAGGTTTGCCACTGCTCTCAGTAAGGTAAGGACATCACCTCAGCCGTTTGCCAGGCCAAAGCCTTGCATTTTGTGAAGTGGAAATGGCATTATACCTTCTTTTATGAAACAATTAGAGGTATAAATCAAACCTTTTTCCCATTACTACGTTAATTTCCTCAATGACTATCACAGCTTTTTCTGTGGTTACTAAAATCGATGTGGTTATTGTCACCAGAAGGAAATAGAAGGATCATATATGAAGCGGCACAAACAGAAACCTATTAGGACTGGTATGGATAAATTGATACTCTCCTGCTACTTACTGTATTTCTCTTTTGATATGCACGGTATTTAATGTGTTGCAAAGCCAGAAGATGCCCAGAATAGCTGTGCAGTGTGGAGGCTTTAGCCGTAACTCACGCAAATGAGTTGAAAGGTCATTTCAGATCATTAATATAGCCTTAAGTGTGTGTTGTCAAGGTGGCCTGGAGATGCTTTATTGAATCCATACACTTTGTTTTCATGTTGCTTTCTGTTCACCTCTTATCTTGTTTTCCCAGATACTGTTACCCATCATGTTTTACGATTGTGTATGTTGCTCTGGGACTTGTATATGATCCTTTGATCAGAGCTTCCTTGGTATTACATGTGTTTGAATCACGCAGCATGGTGAGTCCTGGAGTCCTGAGATGTTTTTGCTGACTTCTGATTGAACAAACCCTTTAGCTTCTAGCTACTACTGCTGCATATGTCTGATATGGGTTAAATTGATCAATATGTGGGTTATAAATTACTGTTTTGAAAAAGATTTCAATAATGAAACTTGTGAGGGCAGTTTTGGTACTGTGGTCCCAGTGGCACATCAGACTTGGCTCCTTGGCTGGCACGGTGGTTCCGTCGGGCCAGCTGGCAGGGCACTGCTCTGCCTTTCTTGCTCGTGGTTTTGGGCTTGGCAAGACTGTGAAAATACCTCAGGGACACGGGGTATGCTCAGTCACCCCGCCTGGGAAGCCTCACTTGGGTGGCACAGGTCAAGGTTAATAAAAGGACAAGGAGAGGTAGAGAAAGGAGATCGCAATGCAGTCAAAGCTGTGGTGGGAACCTAGAAAATCACTGTTGCTGTTAGAAATGGGAATGAGGGTTGATTATTTGGAGTTGAGCTGAAAGTAGATGTGACCACAGCCGTTTCAGAGCTTCTGTCAGTTTTTTAAAGATGAAACTCTCATGTATTTTTCTTTCTGATTTTCTCAGTTGACTTTTAGTGTTTTTTTAGTACTTGTTGCTTTCCAGTAATGTAATCAAATGATGAAAATGGATTCTTTTGCAGGCATATATATATGCCTTTAATATATTAAAAAAATCCTACTGTTTGTCAGGAGTTTGAGACACTTTTGTAAAAAAATCCAGTGCATAATTTCAGTTCCTACAATACCTCAAGTCTCAGTGGAAACTGCCGTTGAAAGAAAAGCCAGAATCAAATCCAGGCTCTAGGAACACTTGCCAGTACTCTTTCTAATGATATTTAAACATAATTTTGTATATTTCATTTTTCACCTAATTAACTGCGGTATAATTTGACTTGAGTGGAAATGAGAATTCAAAATTGCAAACCGTTAATTCAGACATTTAGTTCCCGGGCTGCAAAAATCCATCACGTTTCTTTCAAAAAGGCAGGCACTGAACGACTGCAGGGACGTTAGGCGTATTTCCACTGGTGTGCTTGTAAATTAGAGCTATTTCTGTCGATTCGGCGAAGGTGCCGATTTCTGTCGATGTTTGTTTAAATGGCGGTTATCGGCTCTTTCACTCGCCTCGGCCCCCGCCAGCGCCGCGATTTAGCCCCGCTACCGGTGCGGGCAGTGCCGAGCCTCGCTGAGGTGCGGCAGAGGCGGGGGCGCCGCAGCCGGCGGCAGCGGTCGGGACCGGCGCTGCCCGCTGCACCCCCGCCGCTCGCTGGGGCGGCGGGGCTCTCGGGGCCGGTGCCGCGCTCACCGGCCCGCCCGGGGTGGTTCGACCGACCCGCGGCCCGGTGCCGGTGACCCGTTTCGGCACCTCAGCGGTGTACCGCCGGTGCCGGTAGGGGCCGGGCCGCGGGGCTGCGCCGCTGCACGGTTAATTACGGCGGCGCCGGGGACTCCCGCGGGCGGGGCGGGGTGGGGGCGGGGCGCGCGCGCGCTGGGGATTCCCCCGCCGCCCCGCGCGGAACGTTCGGGATCGTTCCGTGACGTCACGGCAGAGGGGCTCCCGCCGGCAGGGCGGGGGCGGGGTGGCGGCCGCACCCTCGGCGGCGGGCGGGAAGCCCCGCCCCGGGGTCGCGCGGCGGCTCTCGCGAGGCTTGTGCGCGCAGAGCACCGCGGCTCGGAGCGGCGCCATTTTGGGAGCGAGGCGAGCGGGGGGGGTGGGTGTGGGGGTGTGTGTGTGTGTGTGTGGCTGCGTGCGCGCGCGGGGGGTGTGCGCGTGCAGCGCTCTCGAGCCCGTGGCCCCCGCGGCTCACGGAGAGGGGGGGGGGGGGCGGGGAGCGGTGGCCGCCTGGCCCGGGGCACACCCCCACCCCCCCCACCCAGGGGCGGGCCGGCGGCGGCGGGCCGGGGGCGCCGGGGGAAGAGGAGGCGCGGCGGGGCCGGGGCGTGTACTGGCGTGCGGGGCGCCAGGCGTTCCCTCCCCCGCCGCGCGGCCGGGCCCGCCCTCGGGGAGGGCAGGGGGAGCCGCCCCCGGTCCCTCCGGCGGCGGCGGCGGCGGCGGCGGCTGCGCGGGGGCGGTGCGGCCCCGCGGGAAGGCAGGGCGAGCGCCCGGCGCGGGCCGGTGGACCCCGTCCCGGTGGACCCCGTCCCGGTGGACCCCGTCCCGGTGCCCGCCGCCGCGCTGCAAGGCTGGTCTTGGCTGGGGAGCTGGGGCTCTGCCCGCGCAGTCGGCAGGCGGGCGGCCCCGGAGCGGCGAGGCTTCCCCCGCGGCGCGCTGGGGCTTCCCCGGGCGTCTCCCGCCACTCCCCCGGGCTGTGCTGTGCTCATGCTCGGTGTCCCCGGCCCAGGTCAGCGCCTCCCCCGCGGGGGTGCCTTGTGCGGACCAGTTCATCTTTATCAATAAAATGAGAAATGCCCCTTTCTTTCCTTTTTTTTTTTCCCTTTTTTTTTTCCTTTTTCCTTCCCTTTTTTGGGGGGGAGGTGGGAAGGGAATGCTAGGCAGGAGAACGTTTTCGCTGATAGGCTGCGTTCTCCGATAAACATGCCTGCTGCTGTCTCCGGGACGTGAGCGGAGGTTTAACCCGGGCTTCTGCACTCGGGTTCGGCTCCCTGGTTGCATGTGTGGTTGCTCTGTAAGATTCAGGTTTATGTCTTTGTCTAACGCCGGTTCGGATTTCAGAAGGGACAACTGATTGTTCTGGTTCTTTTTACCGTAGGCAGTTTGGATTACAGAGAAGAGTCCTGGATGTTTGCAGCCTTTTGCTTTAGCTGGTAGGGAGGAAAAAAGCGGAAACCGACCTGCACCAGCTGCTTGTTGTGAAAGGGGAGAAATACCGGACACTGTTCTGGGATTATTTGTCTAAGTGCTTCGTCCTGAAAAGGCTTCTGAGAAGTGAATTGGAAGTTTGAAGTCGTGAGCTTTTTCTTTCTAGCAGAGCCGAGCACCTTACCCTTGGATGCTTTTGTCGGCATGACATGGATACATGGCTAAATTTATCAAGTTCTGAATACTTCAGCTGCCAAAATAAAGTGCTTTTTTGCTTTTAGATACTTTTTTCTTCTAGTCAACATTCTGTCTTGAGTCATAGGCATAACCAGTTTTGTTAACTGGCTCCAGGTTAAATGCAGCCTGAGTCACTGTGTCATTGCTGAAAAGTTTCATGGCAGATATTTTTCCCCTTACCTTATTTTCTAGATTTTCTGCCACAGCCTTCTGACATTTTGCAGTGAGACCTATTTTCTAAATGAAGAATCTAATAGATGTTTGTTTATCATTTTTTCTTTTATATTTTATTTAATATTTTTGTTGAAAGATGTTGTTGCCAATAAGCAGTATGGAGGTATCCAGATAGCTGTTGTTTACAAATGCCTCTGTTACCCGAAGCTAGGAAATGCTGCACAGTTCAGATGTGAAATTTGGATTTTTGGCTTCACAGTTTGTGGTGTAAAAAGTGTATTTATTTCACCTGGAGCTGATGCTTCTTATTGTGATATGTACATGGAATAGACAAGAGAAGAAACTGTCAGAGATTAAAAATTAAGACAGACTTGGCAAATACTGGAAATAGCCTTGTGGAATCTGTAAGCAAGAAGGATGGGTAGCTGATTTCTGTGAGGTCAAACCTATGTCAAACAGCTACGAATGTAGTATCAACAAGAACTCGGGATATTATCTCAAGGAAAACAAACTGGAAAAATATAAATCACGCAGTGCTAACACCTTGTGCAGTCCTTTTGGATTAGGTAAGTGGTGTAGTATTTATAAATCAATTTACACTTGAATAAACATTTTACCAGTAGAATGATTAAACCAGTAACATTTACTGCCTAGAGATTGTTGTTTTGTTTGAGAACATTGAAATGAGCTTGCAGAATCTAGTTTTTACTTGCTGTTTTTAATAATGGAATAATTCCTTAAGAATTTGAAGAATATATGTACAAGGAGAAATGTGTAGGTAGGAGTGTGTTTTTTTTTTTTTTTCTGGGAGATTAAAGAATACATACATCTAGACTGAATCCATAGGTAATTTAGCCTTCATGTTAATATTGTAATCTCTGCAATGAGCTATTGTACTTATTGAACAAGTCTGCTGGATGTCTTGCACATCTCAATCTTTTCCATTTTAATTTCCTTCCACTGTTCTTTGTCACTTATGGAAAGCAGATATTTTTACCAAAACCTAATTTACTGCCCATGCAAACTAGCTTTTTAATGTGTTGGTATTTTAAGGTTGGGTTTAGAGTAATTTCCTATTCTGTATGTGAATAAATGAGTCTGACTGGTCTGGAAGTACAATATTACCAAAAACCTCCACCTTTTTGGAAGGATTCAAAACAAAATCTAGTGGTGAACTAACTAATCTTAGATGTTATTTTCAGATGTATTGCTGTGCCCTTCCTCCCATAGAGGTTAAATGTTTCTGAAGATAGATGTAGTTTAAATGTTGAAATTAATATGTTTACAATAATTTTTTGTAGGTTTGCATTCAGCTGAATTGCTACTGCCTCAAAGAAAATTAAGATGGACAGAACAACTTAATTCAAAAGTCAGTGGTAATTTTACTAAGTTCTCTCCTCCCTACCCCACTTTGATTATTCATAAGGCTTTAAACAGTTAAAGCATTATTGGGTAGATGTAAACTGAGTGTCTGGTAGAAGTGACACATTTACCTTAGTCGTCACCTTTTAAAAAACTTCTCAGGGCTTCTCCAGTACTGAAGTACTAGTAGTAGTGAGCTAATAAAAAGGAAGAGGTTTTCTCCAAGGGCAATGCAAAGATGTTTGGAAAGATGGCTCATGTTAAAGCCTTGTAGAAAAAGTAAAATTAAGCATGTGAAACTGTACCTAAAGATTATTACAGTGTTTTTTTCCCCCCCTGTAACTTGGTATTTTGACCACAAATGAAAGACTTGTGTCTTAAGTTTTTCAAATTCTCTGGCTCACTGAAGTAGTTCTGTTCTGTGTGTTGTCTTGTCAGTATCTAAAAGTTGATCTACTTTCACTATTTTGCTTGCTTTGGATGGCCTTGCTGTTTTGTTATTTTAACTGCTATTTCCGTTTTGTTGTCTTGAAAACATGGAAACTTTGGAACATGAATAGGAGGCTGTTTCTGTAATCTCTTGTGGCTGTGGCTTGTGGCTCTTCTAACATCGAGTCTCAGTGTGGCTGGGGATTGACTGAATGAACTGAGCCACGTGTGAAGGGACCAGACCAACAGAGAAGAATGATCTTCCTCATTCCTTTAGTTGGATTAATCTGTGTTCTGTTTGAAACCATTTGGTAAATTGAAAGAGTTCAGGAGTGAGTGGCCATTTCATTTGATTTTTGTCTATTGTGTGGTCATAAGCAATAGTAATACAAGTACTTTCTTCTTAACTCATAGGAAAAGTGATGTGTCTCTTTTTTCAAGCTGATAACTCTTGGTGCTGTGAGGTACTTTTACCTCCTGACAAGAGGGTCTCACTGAAATCAAGTTGCTGCATCACCCACTTACTACTTTGGGTGACATCTTTTTCTGGATGTTTTGAAGAGTTTGCTTTTTAGCTTCATTAAATTAACTCTGTCTATATCTCTGTTTGCTGGTAGGATAGTTCTTTTTTTTTTTCTTCACTGTGTTTGCATTTGGGAAGTGCATTTGTTCTTATTTGTGTGCTGTGTATTTGACAAGGATTCAGGCATGTTTTACAGCTGTGCCCTTGTACCCTAAGCAAAATTCATGCTTGGATGAGGACTATTGAGGAGAAAATGCCTAGCGCCCTGGTCCACTTTAATTCCTTCTTTAGATTTTTATTTGTGTAGTGCTGATGGTATGTTAAGTGGTTTGCAGACAACTATGAAGATAAGGTCCTTGCCCCCAAAAGTTTATACTTTAAGCCTTGA
The DNA here is from genome assembly GCF_031877795.1 of Strix aluco. Lineage (NCBI taxonomy): Eukaryota > Metazoa > Chordata > Aves > Strigiformes > Strigidae > Strix > Strix aluco. The sequence goes on from NC_133971.1 coordinate 83,348,256, forward strand.
TGTAAACATAGCTTTTGTACTGGAATAACTGTCAGCAGCTTGGCTCTTTTGCTGATGCATTTATTCTGGTAGAATCCTAAAACTGGGTACGTTTATATTGAGAAATTGTCTTGAATGGTGTAAGCTATTCTGCTGTGTGAAAAAACTGTTGGGTGGAAGCTTTTAAGAGTAAGCAGAGTTTAAACTTGAAGCAAAGCTTAAGTTGAATTACATGTGTAAAATGATATAGGGAAATAGTGTAGATATTTAGCTTTGTTAGTACTTCACAAGTTAATGTACTTTTATCCTTCCCCCCCCCTCCATTCTAATGAGATTCTTCTGTTTAAAATGTGTGGATAAAAGTGTGACAGTGACAGTTTATCAACAACTTCTGGGAAGTTCCTTTTATTTTTTAGTATGAGGAGTAAATTCTACCCTGCAAGGAGAACTGTTTGCAGACTTGAATGTAAACGAACTTAAAGGAGACTTGGCATGCTTTTTGTTTTGGTTTTTGTTACTGCATGTGATTGAGCAGTAGTATTACACAGTAACTGATGATAATGCCCTATGTGGTGTTCTCAACTCTTCCACAATCACCTTTTATGTTTTGGGTAAACATAGTCAGGGAAACTGCTGAAAGAATTGTTTTTCTGCTTTAGATGCTCAGGATATGTCAAAACCGCTGCTTTTTTCAACTTTTTTTTTTCTTCACGATTTTGTTACGTAATATGTGCTGAATGGGTGGTGATGTTGCTGCACTAACACTTCAGCTTTTGGACTTTGAACCTTGCAAAGGCCAAGATTAGCATTTTTCTAGCTTTCCGCTAAATGGTGCTGCAAGCGTGTAGGATTTCAAGCAGAAAGAACCTGGTTGTAGTTTACCGTCAAATATGAAGTTACCCTGTGTTATGAAATAGTTTGCTTATTTAAATTTACATTTAAATTAGTGCAAGAAGGAAAATCTTTGATAAAAGTGATGATGAAGGTATTTGAAGCTCTCATTAACTTTAGCTGTTTCTAAAACTTTTTATAAAAGATGTTTTGGTTGTTATGACATTAATACTCGATTCACAGAAGTGATGTAAACCCTGTTGCTTGTGAACCATATCCATGTATAGAAAGGGGACCGTGTGGTAAACAGCAGTGGTTGGGATTTTTGGAACACCAGTGTCCACCCGGGTCTGCTGACATTGTAGATCCTTATGCAGAGAAGGTGTACTTTAGTTTATTCATCCTCACACAATGAACTTGAGTCCTAAGTAGAAATGAAGGTGGGTTTTCCTTAGGTTTTTTTGTTTGTTTTTTTGCTAAGTCATGGTAAAGTTAGATTTTAGGGCTGTGGCTGTACTAGAGAATGTCTTGGCTTTCAGTGGTTAAATAATTGATTGGTACAGTTTGACTTCATACACTTCTCATACCTAGGCAATGTCACAAGTCTTCTGGAAATGTTCAGATTTGACAGAGGACCTCACTCCTTCCTCAGTGTTCTGCAGAAAGCCTTAGTTCTTATGCGTCTTTTTAAAAGATGAAGCAAGAAGGTAAATTAAAAAAACATATGGAAATTTTCTTTCATTCTTCCATATTGTCCAGTGCTAGAATACTCATCAGACTAGTTCTGTATTGGATGGTGGGGACAGCAAGACTAACACTGGAGATTTTACTTGCTCTGCAGTAGTACAGTTGAGAAAGAAGAGGCTTCAGCTGAATTGTTCAGAACTTTTTAATGTCTGTTGAACGACTGTAAAGGTCTGTTGAGAACACCTTTAAAGGTTCATCTCCCTTTCCTTTTATTGGAGGTGTTAAGTCTTTGACAATAAATTTTAGAGAAACAAACAACTTGAGAGAATTACTATATCCAAACTTAACCTTCCTTGTAAGTTACATGTCTGTAAACAGTCTTCTACATTGAAATGGGTGGGGGGGAGGCCGACATGCACACTTTCTTCTCAAAGTGTTAAAAGGTTGGTTGTAAAGAGTTAAGCTTATTGGGTTGTTGTGGCTGTGCATTTAGGTGGAGAGAAAATAAAGGAAATAAATAATCTTTAGTTCAAGTAGTTGTCATGCTTTTGCAGCAATTTGTGATAAGTAGAAATGCTTCCATTTTCAAAAATTCTATAAAGCTTGTGTGAGGGCTTGAATGTTCTCGTTTATTAACATGCAAATTTTGGATAGCAGAATAACTTGAAATAAGATTGTTTTGCTTTTTTCAAACTAAATGAATTACAGAGTAAGGAAGGTCTCTAATAAGCTGTGTCTTCAAATGGGGGATCAAAATTGAGATGTATAGGGTTTAAACAAATATTTAATGCTTACTTTTACCAACTTTAAATTAGTGCTACTCATCTGTTATCACGAGAAATTTTTTGTTTAAAAAAATGTGTTTTGTGGCAGAAAGAAACTTTTGATGGAGTGGGTTATTTTAAAGACCTGATTAGTTTGAGAAAAAAATCCTGAACGTTTCTGTTCGTGAAGAAGAGAGATGGTGTGGTCTGATGGCTAGGACTTGTGCATATAGTTTCTTTGCCTAATTCAGAACAAAATTTTGTAGTTTTTCTATGCTTGATGCTAAAGAGATGAAGTAAATATTTGAAGCTAGCCCAAAGTGAGAGAACTGAAGGGTCAATTTATTCTGTAGCTCGGTTATTTCAGAATTGCTCTGTTTTAGTGAGGACTTTGCCTGCTGCTGATGGTTCTTCAGGAAAAAAAAAAAAATTACCTTAGCAAATACCTTTTTGTTGTCATGAAATGCAGTACAGTTGGTGTTTGGCATACTCTGATAGTAAATACTCAGTTTTAATTCTGTCCTAGAAAATTGTGTCTCCTTTCCCTTCTTGTTAAATGGTCACTCTTTTCTAAGATGTCATAAAGACTTGTTTATTGGAGCCCTCTGAAATTCGTACATACGTTTCATTTGTCTTCCTGATTTGATAAGGATTTGATATACTTGCTGTAGCTCATTACCAAGAAAGCAAAGCAGCAACAGTAGCAACAAACTTGAGCCACTGAATAATAGATAACCTTTTATTTTTTTCTACTGTCATAACACTGTAGTATAGTTTGATTTTGATGGCCTACAGCCTTCTTTTAACTCATTTACAAATATTATACTAAAAATTATGGAGAGGATGAGTTGTCAAACAAGTGTGTAGCTGAGGGATGGAGTTAAGGTTCCCACATGTAGTTTGTGGTGTGCTGTATTTAGGGCAATAATAATCTATAAGGCATTAGGTAAAAGATTATAGGTATGTGCCATTTAGATATGTGTTCATGCTAATTTTAGACTTTCCTGAAAACTACGAATGTGCATATATTCATGTGCTTTTAATACTTATTCTGTTCATGGGTTTCTCTATGCAAATCAATAGACTGAATTTCTAGTCTTCAGTGAGCATCAAGAAATTTGAATTCTTACCTGCTTTCTAACTTTGGGAATTCATGGCTTGAAGCTTCCTTATTTTTTTCCCTGTTAACTGTTGCTCCACTCACAAGCTTCAAGTATTCCTAGCTATTGGAGTTTATATTGTCTTTTATTTTAATCATTTTCTGACAATCCCAGTGTCAAAGAAACTGCTTCCTGTAAAATAATGTAGGCTATCCACAGAGCACGGGAAGTACAGAAGCTAAAAATGCAAAACTGTTTTTCTTTGTCTCTAGCTTCTGGTGAGATGGGTTCAGCTGTCAGGGTTTTTTTCCTAATTTTTAGCATTAATTTAGAATTTCTTTTCCTATAAAATTTTGGTCAGCTCCATTTAAATTGGATGTCTTTATTAATATCGTAAATCTAGAAGATGGCCAAAAGCATACAATCTTTTAGTAAATTAAGTTTTTAGATTGTAGGTGTTTTGGCTATTTTACTATTATACTGACAAGCCTTTTCCTTATTATAGTGATGTCACTAATCTTATCTGTTTCTTCATAGTAGGATATTATGAAAAAACACAGCTGTTTTTATTTATTCTGGTAGTTCAGACAAATAGTGTTACCAAATGTATCTTGCCAACGGTAAGGAAACCTGCCTTAAATATTGAAGACAGCTTTCTGGGCTAGGGAAGTATTTCTATTTTGTATGCTTGAAGAGGCCTCCCTGAAGTTGGATCTCTTCAATACCAGTGGGACTGTCTTTCCTTTGCCAGCTAAATACTGGTTAGGCAAGTTAAACAACATGCCCTTAAAATTGGGCGGGGACAGTCTCTGATCTCATGTCCTTGTCATCTTAAAGTTCTGCTGTGCTTTTTTCTCCACCCTTGGTGGAGAAAGGATCAGGTTAGGGAACACTTATTTAAGATACACGTAAATCCATGGTACTTGACAGGATACTCCGATGAGTGCAGAGGGATCCAGCTGATGTCATTGCAAGGCCATTCCTTGTTATCTTTGAGAGGTCTCATGGTCATTGGGAGAGGCTCGTGAGTACTAGAAGAGAGCAAATGTCAGTCCTGTCATCAAGAGGGGTAAGAAGGAGAATCCAGGGAGCTACAGACTGCTCAGCCTCACTTCAGTCCATGGGAAGGTGGTACAGCAACTAATCCTGGAAACCATCTTCAAACACATGAAGGTCAGGACAGGAAGGTGAGTGGGAGCAGTCAGGATGGCTTTGTGAAAGGGAAATTATGCTTATCCAAACTAATAGCCCTCTGCAATGAGGTCACTAGCTGGGTAGTTGAATGGAGAGCAATGAATGGTGTTTATCTTGACTTCAGTGAGGCTTTAGACATTGTGTGCCATGACATCCTCATAGAGAAGCTGACAAAGTATGTATAGAGAAGTGAATGATGAGGTGTATCAAAAACTGGCTGAATGGCCAGGCCCAGCTCATCAGGGTTGTGGTCAGTGGCACAAAGGCCATTTGGAGGGAGCCATTATTATTGTACTCCAAGGTTCAATACTGGAGCCTGTACTATTTAACATCTTCATTGAAGTCCTGGACAGTGGGGCAGAGTTTACCCTCAGCAAGTTTGCATATGATACAAAATGGGAAGGAGTAGCTGATACACTAGATGATTGTGCTTCCATTCAGAGGATCCTGGGCAGGGTGGAGAAATGGACAGAGGATCCTCATGAAGTTCAGCAAAGGGAAAACAGGAAGTTCTGCCTCTGGGGAGTCATAGCTACACATACCAGTACATGCTGGGGGCTGACTAGCCGGTGAGCAGCTCTGCAGAGAACTCTGAGGGTCCTGTTGGACAACAAGCCAACCATGAACCAGCAATGCATCCTCATAACAAATAAGGCCAACATGTCCCTGGACTGCATTAGGAAGTGTTCTTGAGGGAAGTTCATCTTTCTCCTCTACTCAGCCCTGGTGAGGCCACATGGGAGCACTGTGTCCTGTTATAGGCTCCCTGGTATAAGAAAGCTATTGACTTAGTGGAGTGAATCAGCAAAGGACCACAAAGAAGATCAAGGGACTGGAGCATCTTTCCTATGGGGAGAGGCTGATAACTCTTTGATCTTTCAGGGATGTATGAGTTGGTCCTCAGTCTTTCAGAACATTCTCTGGATGTTAATTTTTCAGAAGATACTTTCCAGACTTAAAACTAAGCCATCAAACTGATATTTTTTTCTCATGTAAAATTCTGTGAAGGTGAAAACTCTGAACAAGTCATTATCTTTCTTAATGCTCTTGATGGGACTGCAGACTGTTGGGACAGGAGTAGAGGTATGGCCTCAGAAGGATGTTACAGGTAGCAATACTTTGTTACAAAGTGATGCTTAAAGTTCATAACCTTGTTTGTGATAGGTTTAAGAGTTGTGTTGTTGAGACATTCCTCCTATAATTTGCAATGGGTGTGGACCTGGGAAAATAAAAGGTAGGATTGCATGTTTTTACAGTTGGTTCTTATGAGTTGCAAAATTGTTATAGTGTTTAAATAAAAAATGTGATATTAATACATTTCCTCTAGTTAGAACTACTTTAAATAATGAAAATAGCCTCAAAAATCACAGCAGTTAAATGTGAATGCCTATTACCTTATATGTCATAGTCTTTTCAGGATTCTGGACTTTAATAATCAGGCTTATTCCTTATTTGACCTGTTTATAGAAAACAAAACATGGAACTAAAATTCAGAATGGTTTGATTACATCTGCTTGCTCCACACTCTGCCCAATATCCCAGAAGATCATTTCTTCCCCCCCTGCATCTGTGGACTCTCAGATGTCCACTTAGGCAGACAGTGCAGAGATTCCCTTGAGTTGAATTCTCATGGGAGTCACTCTTCCAACTCCTGAAGAGTATTGTGCACTTCCAGAGATGCTGTATGGCTATTTTTAGTGTTGTAAGTAGACAAATAGAGAGAGGGTTTCTAATGCTGGAAAGATTTGATGAGTGGAAGTGAAGCTACAAGAAATTCTGGATAAAGGATCATCTTTGTAAGGGAGCAGGAGTGATCTCTTAAATTATTTTTTGTGTAACCAGTTTATTGCAGATTTCAGTAGCCTTTGTTTTCTTGTGTTCCAGTGTTGAGTTGGAGACTTGCTTGTTTTGCTTTATTGTATAGCTTCCTAGGTCTAATTGTTTCCAGCATTTTATAGATGCCTGGCATGGGAAGAAAAAAGTCTAGGTCTGCCTTCTTGCCTTATCCTTTTGCTCCATAACTTTTGGCAGCACAACTACTTCTTGATTTACTGCTGCAGCTAAGTGGGTTAATAAATGCATCCGATTCTGTCTGTAGTGACTCTATGGTTACCCTGTCTGTATTGAGTCTGGTATGTGACTGCACTGTACTCCCATTTTTGATGTGCTACACAGATACAAGCTGGACTAACAGATGCTTGCTAGGGTTCTGCACTATGCTTAGCCTGTAATGCTCGCATACTTCACTAATGGTTAGAAACTATTGCCAGGTATTGCCAATCTGCCTATTTGATGAGATCTTTCAGGGGTGAAGGAGGATGAAGTCTGTAATTAACATAGTTGTGGTGGCAGGAATCACTAATTTAGCACAAATGATATGAGAATGAGCAAGCACCCCCCTTTTATTTTCCCCCTCCTGGTGAACATGGGGGAGCAGGGGAAAAGAGATTAAAAAAAAAAATTGCAAGAAATTAATCAAATTTTATTAAAATGTGAAGAATTGTGTTTGTTAAACCTGAGATCTATTCCATAACACTGTTTTGGATAGTTTGTTCAACTGCATCTCCTTGATTGATGTATTTTATGCGCCTGTTTTTATGTGCTAACTGCATGGATGTTCTTTGGCTTACAAACAAGCTTTGCAAACAAAACTTAAATGTTAGTCATTTTGTCTGTTCCATATTTTGTCCCAGTAATAGTGAATTAAAGGTTGCAGATAAGGTGAAAATTGTAGTGTAAGATGAAGCTTGAAGAAGCACTGTGCTCAAGTAATCTGGAAGTTAATGTGAAAGTTCGTGAATACAGGGTGTTTTCTGCTTTTGTACCATATTGAATTCTATCTGTGTTATCGTAAGGAAAAGAAAAAAATAATCTGATTTATACTTTAGCTGTGGTGGGTGGTCTTCATGCTTAGAAGGTTTGTGTTTTAAAAACTACACCGATTTCAAGTATCAGGGAAGAGAGGGGAAAAATCTTGTGGAAACAGTATTCTCATATGGTTACCACCTAAGATGGGAAAAAGTGGATTAATTATTACAGTATTATCTTTGTGTAATATTACAGTATTATCTTTATGCATTAAACTATTTAGTTACAATTATCAGTTTCTGACTTAGAAGCATAATAGGAATTGACAGATCCAAGTATTTGTTTAAGTCTTAAAGTTGTTTCAGAATCTTGTTGTTCTGATCTTCAGGACTGTGTGTCCATCCTAAATCTACTATGGTTGGTATCTTCTTGTGATTCTTACTGTGTTTTTGGATTAAGACATCTTGTTTCTTGTGGAATTTACTCCTTCATATGTTTATAACCACTGTTTAAATACATCTTAGGTCTTCATTTTGTAAGGCAAAACAGGCCAAGTAGTTTCCTTAGACTATTCTTGTCCCTGATCACTGAAATAGTTTATTATTGCACCAAGTAAAATTCTAAATTTCAGTGCTGTTATTCTAAGTGTGATTTTACTGATACCTTTTTCTGTGATTTGAAAAAGAAGAATGTAGTAGTGCAAGGAAAATTGACTATACTGTTTAATATTTTTTTTTCATTTAATTTGATAATCAAAAGCTAAACTAATGATAGTTGTTCTAGTTCATTTTTTTGTTGTTTTTGCAGAGTTTTGGGAGTTGGCTCTAGATGTTTTTCCTTAGCCTTTTCACAGAAGTCTTAACTCTTGATTCATGCAGTGACTTTCTGCTTCCCTTTTTTCAGTGTGTTACTTCTTTTTTCTAAAACAGGCAATATATTAAATTTTCAAAATGCCCCTCAGATGACACAAGTTTGTTTAAAAAGTACTGTTTCCAGCTGCTTTAAAACTAGTGAAAAAGTTTCTGTCACAAAAGGACCTTATTGACTCAACCGTAAAAAACCCCAGCCCAACCTTTTTTGGATGTTGGTTAAGCATACTTCGTGCAGTGTCCTTATTTCAGTTGCTAATGTGGCTCAGAGAGGATGACTGGGTTAAATTTATGACAAATCTCGTCACTGTGTATCATTTGGAACCAGCTGTTGATAATTCCTTGACAATCACTGCCTTAGTGAAGATCACACTTCACAAAACGACAGAATTAAGGTTTATGTAATGGAATATTGGAATAATTATTGCATGTTACCCAAAACAGAATGCTTTACAAAATTCTGTCAGATCTCTCACAAGAAATAAATTTAGAAAGAGGTTTTTCCTTTGCTGTAAACTATTCTACTGTCTACAACACAGCAAAACGTAAATTTTATCTAAATTTATGGGCTGTGGAAGACTGTCTTTTCTGAAGTCAACTACGCAGTACTTGAATCAGGCATCCTAGGCTATTGCTGAGAGGAGACTGAATATTTTGACCAGTCTGATTAAAGAAATTTAAATGCATTTCAGAGTTAATAGTATGAGGATAGCAGTATTTCAGTATCTTTTTTTAGCTTTTCTAGAATTGTGCAGCTCTGCTTCAGTAATATACTACCTGAGCCAAGTTAGCTTTTATGACACTTTGGTTAAAGAATGGCAGATATATTTTGAGTTTGTGCTGCTAGGGAATGGTGATTTAAACGTTCAGTGATAAATTTTGGGCCCACTCTTGTTACCAAGAGAGTTTCTAAAAGCAGTGGAATTGTGTTCAAATCTGTGGTGTTTACCTCAATAAAGCTTGCTTCTGATAGCTGTATTAATTCTGGGAGTAAAACAGCTGTTTTATCAGCGTTAATGAACGGTAGTTGATCCGTTGTGTGGTGTGTACATAAGAGAAGGCTTGCTAGCAGACAAATGGGTTCATCATGTCTGTCAGTACAATTAAAGCAGTTTCTTGTAAATGTTTGTATGGGTGCATACTACTGACTTTCATTCTATTCAAAAACTTTAAATGTGTGGGTTTTGGTTTTTTGTTTTTTTTTTTTTTTTTTTTTTTAAATCTAGAAGTAGTCCTATGTTTCTGAAAGGCAGAAGTGTTCTTAAACTGCTAATCAACATTACCTATTTGCCTTAGTGGCTCCTCAGTCTTTGTAAAGGCAGCTCTTGTTTGATGTCAAGCTGGAAGGATGTATCAAGTACATTTCTGAAGAACTCTCTACAGTATTTTATTTCATGATCAAAGTTATTAATAAGAGTGTACTTAGTAAATTTGTAGACAGTATGAATCTGAATAGAGGTTGCAAGTGCTTTGAGGGACACAGAATATGAAAACGTCTCTGCTGGGGAAAGCTTAGGTAATGGATGTGAATAGTAGAAAAAAAGACTTAGCTCAGACCTGGTAGGAGGAACCTTTCTAGTGATGGGATGTGTTGCAGAATAATGTGGTAGTCTCAGTTGTTGGTCTAACTTAAGTTGGAAAGCAAGCAAGGAACAAGCATGTTTGACAACCAAGCTGGACACGAAGGGTTTGAACATAATCCTTCCTGTGGCAGTAGAGTGGTCTTGCTGACATCCCATTCTCACATTCTGTGGTCTGTTTTCACTTTACCAAAAATATCTTCCTGAGAATGAAGAGTATCCTAGAGCTATTGAATATTTGCCAGATTGTCAAAACAGAGCTCGTGCTTGTAATGAAAATGTTTTTATATTAAAATACATTCTAGGACAAATGTTGACAATATCAGAAAGCTAGCATCTGTAAGAGTATTTATGAAGCCTGACGAAACATGGAATTGGCAACTTAAAGCTGGGTAGTCTATGTACTCTAAAACACATTTTTTTAAAAAAAAAGAAGTTAATATTTATCCGTTCCTGATGTGCTGTTTGTTTCCCAATTTAATTATGGCTAAGGTATTTGTGCCTGTTAGTAAGGTTTGATAATACAGATATCTGATTTTTCTGTGTCTAACTGGGAGACCAATAATACGTACAATTAGATGAAAGTGGTTTCTTGACTTTGATGTGGAGGTCAGTATCCTCAACAGTTGCTTTTCTTGGTAGTCTAACTCTAGACCTCTGAAATTGATCAGGTAATGTTCTGAAAATCTGTTCTTTTGTTACTGCTGCTCTTTTATCAAAACTAGCTGGAAGAATGATGCCTGAAAGAGTGGGGTTTTTTTATGGGCTTATTGAAATTTACAGATACTCTGTTGCTGACTTTACACTCTTGAGTATTGTGTAGTTTTGGCCCAGGCATCTCTCTTCCCACTTCACTATACTGCTTTGTAGGAAGAGATTGACTCATCCGACAGAGCAGCGCTATAAAAAACCCTTTGTAGAGCTTTTAGTTGGAGAGCTGAGAACATGAGGAAGACTTGAATCTGCTTCTAGAGTAATTTTTGCAGGAAGAAATAACCCAGTATCAGTGAGCTGTGTACAAAGCTCTGTTAAAAACACTTTACCAGTCTTTGGATACTTGGTGATCACCAAATCTCACCTAAGCCCTTGATTTATGTGCAAAAGCTAAAAGGTAGGGATGTCAGTGAGTTAAGAATAAACTCTTTTCATGGCAGTTGGATAAATAGCAGTGTTAGGAAGCTTGACTAGTTTTCTAAAAACAGTAAGATGAATTTATTAAGAAATTGTGTTGTTAGTGCCTTTGTCCCATATGTAATAGCCGATTCACCAATAACTTGGTAGTATTTCTCGGATTCTTTGTTACGTTCTTCTTTGGTACAAGCCTAATTATCTCCTTTTGTTTTTCAGACTGAGTGTGCCTTGGTCTGAAGAGTTTGTTGTTGTTGTTGTGCTGATCTTCCAGCATTGATACTTGTCTTGATCCTTTTTAAAGGTTTCTTGATTGTTCCGCTTGGACATGAGAACTGTATCTAGAGGGAAGGAGAAAAAAAAAAAATTCTTGCTGTGGTCTGTTCACATGTAATTTACTGTTTCTTAGCATCTCTTGTATTGGTTCATCTGTAAGCATACGCCGTTTCTGTACCACTGCTGAACATGATTAATCAGTTGTCATGGTTTTGGCTGGGATAGAGTTAATTTTCTTCCTAGTAGCTGGTACAGTGCTATGTTTTGGATTTAGTGTGAGAACAGTGTTGCTAATACAGAGATATTTTTGTTATTGCTGAGCAGTGCTTACACAGTCAAGGCCTTTTCTGCTTCTCACACCACCCCACCAACGTGTAGGCTGGGGCTGCATAAGAGGTTGGGAGGGGACACAGCCGGGACAGCTGACCCTAACTGACCACAGGGATATTTATTCTATACCATAGAACGTCATGTGCAGTATATAAACTGTGGGGAGTTGGCTGCGGGGTGGATTGCTGCTTGGGTATCTGTCAGTGGGTGGTGAGCAATTGCATTGCGCATTACTTGTCTTTTTGTGGGTTTTATTTCTTTCTTCTTTTTATTATATTCCATTTTGTTACTATTATTATTTTGTTATTGTTGTTATTATATTTTATTTTAGTTATTAAATCATTCTTATCTCAACCCATGAGTTTTACTTTTTTTTTCCCCGATTCCCCTCCCTATCCCACTGCAGGGGGAGGGGAGGAGTGAACAAGTGGCTGCATGGTGCTTAGCTGCTGGCTGGGGTTAAGCCACGACATCAGTAAAAGTGAACTTTTAGAGGTTCCTGTTAGAAAGAGAAGCCACTATTGTGATGGTTCTGTGACTCTTCCTTCATTTATTTTTCACTAGTCTGACGTAGTTGGATTCTTTAGAAAATTTCTCTGGAATTTTTGTTGAGGTTAATTTAGAATAGTGTTGGATGATTTCAACTGAGTAATTTATAAGAAGTTATTTTGGTGACATATATCTTTAAACTTGTCCCTATTTAATGATAGTAGGTTTTGTGCATCTTACCTTACAGTTTAACTCTGGCATTGCAGGTGCCTAAAAACCTAAGTGTGAGCTCATGGCATAAAAAAGAACTGGCAGCTCAACTAAGTGCAGTTTAAGGCTTACAGATCTGTTAGACTTCCTTTTAGAAGCTGGAACATTCTCATCTGTTACTGAAAATCTGCAATAGCCTGGTTCAGACCAGAATACAATAATAATTATCAGTTACCAAATTAAGATTCCGTGGCTCTTGCTTATGTTGCAGCAGCCTTAGATCAAAGTGAACTATATCTATGCTCTGCAGACTGACAGATCTGCACTCTCTTGTGCAGAGGTGTGGAATACACGTTTATTTGGGTCTCCCTATGAAATATATGTGGGTGTTTATGATGTTTTCACTAGCTGGCTTTCTAATAGTGTGTATATCATACTTAAAATATTTTTGAATCATTGACAATTTTGTAGTGTCTGGCTGCAGAGCTTGATTCAGGTACCCTTATAGTCAGGTAGTGTTTCATCAATTTCTTTCCTTTCTGTGCTATAGTTCAGCTTCAGGTAATATAGTTCACATTATCTTGCATTTTTTTGTTTATTGAGAGATGTTTTCCTACCAGTAGGGAGAGCATGGGGTAGAAAAAGCACTCTTGGGTTTGAATCTTAAGCCATTACCTTCTCTTGCCTGTTTTTGAACTGGAGAATTTTACTGGATTTCGATGCTGTTTCTGGACACGTGGACTCTGTTTCCATTGAATCTAGAGATAATATGGGATTTATGGTGGCCCTGAGCATCTGTTTTTTTCATAAGGAACCTTAACATGGCCTCTGAGACTTTTAGGGACTAATTTAAAAAAATCTGCTTCTTCTAGGAGGCTAATGAAATAGCTCCTGAAATCCATTCTAGATAGTACCAGAAAGTCTTTCAACAAGTTAATTTTGCCACAGCTTTCTGGGTCAGACCTTACACAAGACTCTTCATCCCATGTATGAGGAAGTAAAGCAAGGAATGTTACAGTTGTGTATTCATGATACCTGAGGTATAGTTGATTGGTGTGACAGTTTGGTAGTAAAAGCACAAATGTGATGCTATAAACGAGATGAGGATAGTTAGATTCTAAACCAGATCTGTGTGAGAAAATAATACCAGAAAACAGAAGGGAAATTATCATCAAAACACCACAAGTATAATCCTCTTGTAATATAAGCACCTGAAAAGTACTCATTTCTTGTTTTTCCAATTACAGGAACTTGCCACGAGGTGCTGAAGCCTTGTTTCATTGATTTGGGGAGACTGGACCTAAATGGCGCAGCATGACTTTGCTCCAGCCTGGCTTAATTTTCCTACTCCACCATCATCAACAAAGGTATGTTCTTTGTTCTTCTTTTGAACAGGCATTCTCGTTATTAGGGAAGTTTAAATGTCATAACCTCAATCAAAGTAAAAATGCCAATCCCTTTATGAATAGGGTGATAACAGATGATATCTAGCAAGTCTTCTTGTTGTGATTTAAGTAGTTGTACTGTGGCTGTTAAGCTTATACCTCCAGTAGAGTTTTTCGCTTGAGCAGCTGAGTTCATGGAAAGAAACATGTGCCTGGCCACATTATCAGAGCTGTTGTTGGATTAAGATTGCCGTCATCAGGAGCTTAAAATGAATTATTGTATTTTGTGCTAGAAGTACCATGATGGAGGCATGTGCTTGATGTTCTTGCTTCTGATTTTGCTCTGTGCCCTATAAATTTTACAGAAGTGTTATTCTGTCATCCAAGTGATTAAAAAAAAAATGCTTTTGAAATAGACCTTCTGAAATGGCTTTTCAGTTGCTGGTGGGATGCCTGTTACTACTGTTGAAATGTGGTGCTTTCAAATAGTTGTGCATCTTTACTGTGGTTGTTTCATCTTGATTACCATTACTTTATACAATGGGTCAGTTGGCTTGGAAACAGGAACTAGAAATCTCTGACTTGTTAGGATTTGTAAATATTCCAGGAAGTCAGGAGTATATCTATATCATGAATGTCTCTTTTTTTTCTGGCCTATCCTTCCACTCTTTCTTAATTTGTGTGAATGCAGAAGCAGAGGCAGCACTGGATATTCAAACTCCTGTCCTAAATTTCCCTATTTGTAGACCTGTCTTCTTCATTATAATCTTTTGAATGCAATATCCATATCTGCAGCTATGAGAGTGGCATTACCATACTTTAATGTATTTATGTAAGTTTCTTGTTGTCTTTCATGTGCATGAAAAATGTTTAGCCTTCATAAACTTACGGAAATAAGCTTGAGGTATTGTTTAAATGCAGTTAGCCATCAGTATTAGTGGTGTTCCCATTGCTTTGCTTACATGTGTCTACACATAAACACATACATGCATTATTTTAGTCAGGTCATCGAACGGCCTTATTCACATTGCTCTATTCGTCTATGTTCTACACTGACCTAGCTAGCTTCTTTGTTTAGTATAGTCTATCAGCAATGCTCAGTTGCTGTTCTGGGAACTTTAAGCCTATCTGTTCCAGGATGGCTCCTGTGATCTGTTTGTTTTCATTGTACTTGATTTCTGATGTATTTAATTCTTTTGATCTGCTTTTTCCAATTTAATACATTTTCAATTGGAAGAGTAATCAGAGCTTAGTTTAATTGGTGTCACAGTTAGAAAGCAGTCTTCACCACGTATTTCAGGAATCTGCTGGAAGAGCTTTACCTGCATGCTTGAAGTGTCAATATAGCAGAATAAAAGTTTTAGAACTACTCCAGTACCACTCGAATATATGAGGTATGGGTTGTATTTGTGACCTCAGAATTGTGGGAAACTTCATTGCAAGCATGTGTTGTGGATCCTCTTCTCTTCTGTGAATCTTTGCCTCAAGGCGTTTAGATAGACTTTCTTTCATCTCTTCCAAAAACTCTGTAGTTGCATGCTTCCTCCGTTATACTTTGTGCTTCATTGTTTGAAATGCAGCTTATTTGTGTTACCTCCTCCCTCAGTGATCAGCGTTCTGTGATATACAGCACATTTGGATATTAAACACTTGTAAAGTCTTTTTGGTTGTACCTGATGTGTAGCTTTTCTTGGTTTACAGAATAAGGCTTGGCCTGTCATTCCTTTGCAAGACAGGTCTCAAATGTGGCCTCCTGTCCTCTCCACTTTCTAGAATAGGTTTTTATTTCTGTTTCCCCTATATCAACAAAGCAGCTGAAGAGAAAAACAGGTAAGAGGGATAGAGATGAAGAGGAAGGATGGGGAGAGGAGGGCAAGGTGTCTCGTGTTTCATGCAGAATGGAGCTAGGGTGAGGCTATGGCATCAACATCATTTAGACTTGAGAAAGAGAAACTGAACTCTGGTCAATTTTTATTTCCCTAAAGACGCAGTTCTAGGAATTGCATCTTTAGGAGCTTGGTTTCCCCCCTCAATCCTGGATAGACGAGGCTTTTCTTTACATAGGTAGATGGCATTTGAAAAACCTGATGCTGGGACTGTGAATGAGCTTTCTTAATGTGACTGATACAGATTAGTTTAACTGAAACCCGTCTTGCCTATTGCTGATGATTTCCTTTTAAGGATAAGCTTTTATATCATATCCCTGTCACTTATATAGCAAACTCCACCTAAATAGCTGGGTATCCATTGCTCAGTAGCTTTTGTTCGGGTCTGGAACTACTATATTTGCATCAGTGCACTATTGCAGTTGGGCAAATGGAAATAGGAAGGTGTTGTGAATAGTGAAGCCATTTTGGGATATGGACAAAACTTTTCAGAAAGGGTTGCTGTAAAACCTGTATGAGAAGATTGCAGGCAGACTGGTGTACTCTGTTTTTACAAGCTTACTTTGACTTCATGTTAACCAGTAAGATTACTTCTCATACTTCGAAAAATCTGTGTTGCTTGCTTTCTTGGCTGGCTGAACCTCGACAGATAATTTCTCAATTTCCAGAAATTGCCAGTTGATTTCCTGTTGATTACAAAGTTTACTGTTGTTTCTGCCAGAAGAGGCTTGCTAGACTGATACCGCCATCATGTGGGGAAAATGCAAACTGCATGAATCCTTGCACACAATTTGGAGACTTTAGATTCATTACATGATGTGCAACTGAAACACATATATAAAATGCTGTCAGTTATACTTTGTGAAAATGTGATTGTTCTTCAACGTTCATAGAAAAAAAAAGAAAAATTACAAAGGCAATATTAGAAGATTTTCATATGTAAATGATCACATGAATCTAGGTTCTAAAATTTCATTGATGATCAACACATCTGGAGCTTTCTGAAATTTTTGGCAGCTTATTCAAAATTTGTTTAAGGATTTATTTTTTACTTAAATATTGAGATTCATTATGATAGTTTTTGAACTACTTAGATCTTCTGATATTTTCTTGTGGTTTTCTGTTTTTTCTCACTACAAGTTTGTCAAAGTAATTCACTTCTCAGGTCTCAAATTGAGAGGGCAGTCCCTTTTCATTTGACTTCTGTATGGTTTGGAAATACGTACTTTGTATCTTAAACATGTCTGTTGCTTACTTGAGTTCGAATTTTAAGCAGTGAATTTTGAACAGCACCTTGAGCTCTGCTGGGGCATTGTCAGTAGAACTTGAGTATCATTTTTCTTGGTGTGATGGTCTCATGTGGGGGCAAGGGAGGTGAGAAGGAAATTATTTTCTTCAATGTTTTAACATTTTCCAGAGGAGTTAAACCTATTACTATGGTTTCCTTTTTTTTTTCCTACTCACTTTGATCAGTGGACTATTTTTAATATTAATATAGTATGATTAGATGTTAGTGGATAATAACAGTCAAAATAAACTTGGGGTTTTAATTTTCAGACATACACTGTTACTGCTGTATTTCTTTTTCCCTGAATGTTACTCAGTCTGGAGAGGGAGTGAGCTTCAGTCAGCAAAGTTGATACTTCGGGTGCAATAAAGTTCATACTCCCTGGAATCATTAAGCTTAGTTTGCTGACACAGTACATTTTCATGCAGCTGTGCATTTATGCATTTGTAGCTCTTACGGCTCTGGGACATGTTGGTTCTCTTGTACATGTGCAATACAATGGACATATATGTGTACAGTAAGTCTACTGGGAAGGAAGGGGGCTTTGCTTCATCCGCATCAAAGGCTGTCTGTGTGGCCAGGAGGTGATGGGTAACACAGCCCTTTGCTGTTCACTGGGAGATGTGTGGTGTGAACAACAGTAAGACTAAGCACTACTTTTGCAGAATGAAAATTTATTCTTTAATTTTTAAGATGTAATGGTGAAAGAAATGTTATAGTGTTAAAATAGTAAAGCCAGATAGAACTAATAGGGAAGACATGATCTTTTTTAGTTTAATCCCCTTAGGTATGAGTTCTAGTCAGGATGTATTTTGATTTCAGAGTGCTATTCTCAACATGAAGTTTTAGTTTATAAAGTACTTCCTACTGATATATTAAAGATTTATTTCTTTCAAATTTCTACAATGCCTATTTATAAGCTGATAATTTGAAGTACATTTGTGAATCTCTATAATTTTGAGTCTAGGTTTTATTTGTATTTCTTAACTAGTTGTATTTGCCTTATTAAGTTACACTGGCAAGACTAATAAATTGGGCCTTTTTTGGGTATAGCTGCCTCTGGAAGTTACTTCTTGCTTTCTATGGAATGCGTATGAGTAGTCTCTGACCACCCAAGTTAAGATCCCAGACTTTACTTCTGCCTTCCAAACTGTGATCCTCTGTCCTTTCTTACTGTCTTTATTTTTCCTCTGCTGCAACATGTCATTTGTACTCTGTTCTGCTGCCAACACAAATGTCGTGGTTTGAACTCAGCTGGCAGCCAACCACCACACAGCCACTTGCTCACCCTTTCCCCTCACCCAGGAAAACAGGGGAGGGATAAAAAGGAAAAATACCTTGTAGGTTGAAATAAAAAACAGTTTAGTGATTGTAATGTAACAGAACAATAATGGAGAGCCCAAACAGGTAATGCACAGTGCGCTTGCTCACCACCCACGGACTGACACCCAGCCTGTGCCCCCAGGAATGATCCTGACAGAAGGGAGATTCCGCTGCGAACATCCCATTGCACTGACCTGAAGCGAGAGAACCCACCTCCTTTATGTACTGGGCATGATGTTACATGATATGGAATGCTCCAGTGGCCAGTCTGGGCCTGGCACTCCAGCTGTGCTCCCTCCCAGCTCAAGGAAAGTTAACTCTATCCTGGCCGAAATCCAGGTCAGGTACTCCGGCTATGCTCTCTCCCAGCTCTAGAAAATTAACTCTATCCCTGCTGAAACCAGGACAGTCTCCACCCCTTATTCAATACCATTTATGTTTCGCTCAGATTCCCAATACATTCTTAAGGAATCACCACCCCATTCCCTAGTCTCACAGATATTATTCCCTTAGTCTATGGGCCATTCTTCCAAAATGTCTACTGAGTTCATTTAGTCCATAACTTTGGGTTCCATCTGTCATGACAGTCTTTTAAGGCTGGAGGGATGAGGTGGAGTTGACTCAGTCAGTGAAGCAGGTGGCCTTGAATGTGGCAGGAAGATGTTGCGGGGCACCAATTGCAATAACAGGGTTATTTGACAGTTGTTCGATTCATTGGTTTTTTTTCACCTAAAATCAAATCCCCTTGAGGCACACATTGGACTTCTCTGTTCTGCATTACCCACCAAGTGCACCCAGGTCCTTGGGCAAAAGTAATCCCACATATTGGTTTACCATTACCCGATACAAGAGTAACCCAGATGGTCTTCCCCAGCATATTTTTAATGCGCGCTGCGGGGGCTTTATCCCCATCTACAGTATGTAGGAGGTTTGATTGAGCAGGACCAGCTTGCTTGGCAGATCCTCTGGTATTGACTAACCAGGTGGCTTTTGCTAAATGCACGTCCCAGTGTTTGAAAGTTCCACCACCCATTGCTCTCAGTGTAGTTTTTAGCAATCCATTGCTATCGCTCAATTTTCCCAGAGGCTGGTGCATGTTAGAGGATGTGATATATCCACTCAATTCCATGTTCTCTGGCCCAAGTGTCTATTATTTTGGAAATGCGTCCCATTATCTGACTCAATTCTTTCTGGGGTGCCATGCTGCCACAAGACTTGCTTCTTCTGGGCAGTGGCATGGGACATGGCATAAGTTTCCAACCATTCAGTGGCTGCTTCCACCATTGTAAGCACATAGCGTTTGCTGTGCCAAGTTTGTGGGAGTGTGATATAACCAATCTTCCAGGCCTCCCCATATTTATATTTTAACCATCATTCTCCATATCAAATGGCCTTTAACCGTTTGGCTTGCTTGATTGCAGCACATGTCTCACATTCATGGATTACCTGTGCAATAGCATCCATGGTTAAGTCCACCTCTTGGTCACGAGCCCATCTATACGTTTCATCTCTTCCGTGATGGCCTGAGGAGTCATGGGCCCAGCGAGCCATAGATTTTTCACCCTTATGTTGCCAGTCCAGATCCACTTGAGCCACGTTAATTTTAGCAGCTTGGTCTGCCTGTTGGTTGTTCTGATGTTCTTCAGTGGCCCGGCTCTTGGGTACATGAGCATGTACATGGTGTACTTTCACAACCAGATTTTCTACCCGAGCAGCAATATCTTGCCATAATTCAGCAGCCCAGATGGATTTGCCTCTACGCTGCCAGTTGCTCTGTTTCCACTGCTGTAACCACCCCCACAGCACATTTGCCACCATCCATGAGTCAGTATAGAGGTAGAGCACTGGCCACTTTTCTCGTTCAGCGATATTCAAGGCCAGCTGGATGGCTTTCACCTCTGCGAACTGATTGACCCTCTCCTTTGACATCTTCAGCGACCCGTCGTGTGGGGCTCCACACAGCTGCCTTCCACCTTCGGTGTTTCCCCACAATGCGACAGGACCCGTCGGTAAACAGGGCATACCGCTTCTCATTATCCAGTAGTTTATTATATGGTGGGGCCTCTTCAGCACACGTTACCTCTTCCTCTGGTGCTATTCCAAAATCTTTGCCTTCTGGCCAATTTGTAATCACTTTCAGTATTCCCGTATGGCTGGGGCTCCCTATTTGAGCCCGTTGTGTGATTAATGCAGCCCATCTACTCCACATGGCATCAGTTGCATGGTGTGTAGAGGGGACACTCCCTTTGAACATCCAGCCCAGCCCTGGCAGTCGGGGAGCCAGGAGGAGCTGTGCTTCAGTCCCAATCACCTCTGAAGCAGCTCAGACCCCTTCATATGCTGCCAATATCCCTTTTTCAGTTGAACTATAGCGGTCCTCTGATCCTCTGTATCCCCGACTCCAAAACCCCAGGGGTCGACCCCGAGTCTCCCCTGGTGCTCTCTGCCAGAGACTACAGGTAGGGCCTTTTTCCCTGGCTTCGGTGTAGAGCACATTTTTAACGTCTTGTCCTGTCAGAACCGGCCCGAGGGCCACTGCATGAACTATTTCTTGTTTAATTTGTTCAGAAGCTTGTTGTTGCTCCGGATCCCATATAAAATTAATTCTTTTTCTGGGTCAGTTGATAGACGGCTGACAATCTGACTGCAATTTGGAATGTGCAGTCTCCAGAAACCCAGAACACCTAAGAAAGCTTGCGTTTCCTTTTTGCTAGTTGGTGGGGACATAGCTGTAATTTTATTAATTGCCTCCATCAGGATCTAACGATGTCCATCTTGCCATTTTATTCCTAAAAACTGAATCTCCTGTGCAGGTCCCTTGACGTTACCCTGCTTTATGGCAAAACTGGCTCTCAGAAGGATTTGGATTATTTTCTCCCCTTTCGCAAAACCTTCTTCTGCTGTATTACCCCATATGATGATGTCATCAATGTACTGTAAGTGTTCTGGGGCTTCACCCTGTTCCAGTGCAGTCTGGATCAGTCCATGACAAATGGTGGGGCTGTGTTTCCACCCCTGGGACAGTCGATTCCAGGTGTATTGGACACTCCTCCAGGTGAAAGCAAACTGTGGACTGCACTCTACTGCCAGAGGGATGGAGAGGAATGCTGTTAGCAATATCAATTGAGGCGTACCACTTGGCTGCCTTTGACTCTAGTTCATACTGAAGTTCTAGCATGCCTGCACGGCAGCGCTCAGCGGTGGCATGACTTCATTCAGGCCACGATAGTCTACTGTCAGTCTTCACTCTCCATTAGGCTTTCATACTGGCCATATGGGGCTGTTAAAGGGTGAGCAAGTGTTGCTGATGACTCCTTGGCTCTCTGGTTGACAAATCAGTTTATGGATCAGGATTACAGAGTCTCGATTGATGTGATACTGCCGTCAGTGCACTGTTGTAGTGGCAATTGGCACCCATTGTTCTTCGACCCTCAACAATCCCACAACAGAAGGATCTTCTGAGAGACCAGGTAACACAGACAGCTGTTTAATTCCTTCTGTTTCCAAGGCAGCTATACCAAAAGCCCACCGATACCCCTTTGGGTCCTTAAAATACCCTCTCCTGAGATAATCTATACCAAGAATACATGCAGCTTCTGGGCCAGTCACAATGGGGTGTTTTTCCCACTCTTTTCCACTTAGGCTCACCTCGGCCTCCAATACAGTCAACTGTTGAGACCCCCCTGTCACTCCTGAAATACAAATGGGTTCTGCTCCTTTAAAATTTGATGGCATTAGGGTGCATTGAGCACCAGTGTCCACTAGAGCCTTATACTGCTGAGGGTCAGATGTACCAGGCCATCGAATCCACACCGTCCAGTAAACTCGGTTGTCCCTGTCCTCTGCCTGGCTGGAGACAGGACCCGTCTAATGTTGGTCATAATACCTGCTAATGGCAAATGGGTTAATGTGGTGTGCACGGGTTTCAGTCTCATCTTAATCACTCACTTGTTGTGAATACAAGTCAGAAGTTCTTCTCACAGGATCATGAGCAAAGATGACATTTCTGCTCTGATTGGGCACCTGATTACTGGAAACTGGAGCAACATTTTTCCCGAAAGAACCCTGTTTTGTACTTGTTCTTTCTTCCAACTCACCCACTTTTCTAGGAGGTCGGTAGGTTTTCCATCCCGTTTCTTCATGTCTTCTTCATGGTCACGCAGGCAATACCACAGGTTCCCCTGTGGTGTATACTGGTTCTCTTGAGTAGGGAAATGCTTCTCATAGCTGAGATCCTAGTCTGTGCAGGTGGGGAGTAGGACATCTCCTCTTTAAATTGCTGGAATTCTTGAGATAGTTCCTTCGCAGCTGTGAAGAGGGAGGAAGAGAGACTTTCTTCATGTGTCGTAGTCAGCGAGCCAGTTCATCCACTGTTGGTCCCTCTTCATCTCTCCAGTCCATTACTGTTAATGCATTGGCATATGATAATGGTGTGCTCTGTACAAACTTTTGCCATATGGGCCGGGTGCATTGGACTTCATCTGGATCTGTGGGTAGCCACACATCATCTGGGTCATAGTCCACGGCTAGCTCCCTCAAGTATTGGATACCTCTCTCCATAGTGGTCCACTTACTTGGATGACATATAACATCTTTCTTGAAGGGATACCTCTCCCACATGCTTGAGAGGAGTCACCTCCAGAGACTGAGATTTTGTGTCCTTTTTCCAATTGCTTTGTTGATGCCCCCTTCCCTAGACAGGGATTGTAGCTGCCTGGCTTCCCTACCCTCTAATTCCACACTACTGGCCTTGCTATCCTAGTATCAGAGCAGCCAGGTAATGAGGTGCTTACCTGGATGGCAGCTGATATCCTTTTGCATGTATTGAAGCTCACTCAGGGATGAGGATCAGGTGGTTACCACTGATTCTGCCTCCTCCTCCTGTTCCATGATGGCCTTGGTTCGTTGTCATCCTTCACACTGTGAGGGAATTTTCTTGCATATTTCTTCTTATGTACAGGAGCAACTGTCACGGGTTGGTTCTCTGTGTTCAGCTGCAGTGCCTGTCATCGGGGTTGGATTAGCTGCAATCCCTGTTGCCAGAGTCAGAGTGGCTTCAGCACTTGTTGCGGGCGTTGTAGTGGCTGGAGTTTCTGTTGTGAACTTTGCAGAGTGGCTGCAAGGTCTGTCATTTTGTTACCGGATCCAGAGCCCTTCTCTTCCCTTTGAGGGTA
This sequence comes from Strix aluco, assembly GCF_031877795.1. Lineage (NCBI taxonomy): Eukaryota > Metazoa > Chordata > Aves > Strigiformes > Strigidae > Strix > Strix aluco. The sequence continues at coordinate 83,371,557 of NC_133971.1, forward strand.
CTGAATAGTGTTTAACAGGACTTGGTAGACATGGGCCAGGCCCCAGCATGTTGCAGTGAGCTGTGCCTTTCTGGAATTACCCGTGTGACAACATACTTCTTTCAAATATTTTACTAGTTCTATAGGATTCTGCACCCATTTGAGAGTGAAGTTCCAATACACTGGAGGTGCCCACTGTTCTAGGTACTTGCCCATGCTATCCCACACCCCCAGCCATTCATAATTCTCCAGCCTTGGGGTAAATCTCTGGGTGATACTCTTAAATAGTTGCTTAACCCTGAACAAAGCCTGAATCACATGCAGGAACACACTGGCTCCCAGCAGTAAGACGACTATTTTAGTGTCAACATTCTAAGGATATTCAAAATTCCCAAAGATCTCAAACACATTGTAAATAGCCCCAGGACCACTGACTTCATTGTGCCATAAGTCAGCATTACATAGTACAGCAAAAACAAAATCTTAATCCAACCCTTATGGGTGGTGAGCAGCAGCATGGGGACAACGTACAGCAAATGAGGAGATAAAATCTTAAGCAGCCAAGCGATTGACATTATGACCCAATCTGTCATTATCTCAACCCTCATGCCCCATGTTGGATGCCAAAAGAACTGTCATGGTTTGAACTTGGCTGGTGACAAGGTTGAAATAAAAAACAGTTTAGTGATTGTAATGTAACAAAACAGTAACGGAAAGCCCAAACAGGTAACGCACAATGTGCTTGCTCACCACCTGCTGACCAACACCCAGCCTGTGCCCCCCGGCAGCGATGCTGACGGAAGGAAGTGCGAGAGAGAACCTGCCTCCTTTATATACCAAGCATGATGTCACATGATATGGAATGCTCTAGAGGCCAATCCAGACCCAGCACTCCAGCTGTGCCCCCTTCCCAGCTCAAGGAAAGTTAAGTCTATCCTGGCTGAAATCCAACTCTGAACATATGCATACTTGAGGACTGCTACACTGTCTGCCATTGAAAGTCCTTTTAAAAATGAATTGTGTATACCATTGTGAGAGACAACCTGTAAAAACAGCTCCTGAAAGAAACAGGCCTATGAGAAACAAAGACTTGAGAAAAACAGCCTGAGAAAGAGATGAGGGATAGCAGGGGGAGTAGAGGCTCTCTGAGCTAAGGAATGTCTGAAACACTTGAAAGTAATGAAACTATAGTCACAGGGTGGATAGTGTGGAGGTCGAAGCTGATAAGGCTGCCCAAATAGCACAGGGTGCAGCTGGAGAGGGGAGCCCTGTGGAGACAGGACAGTTCTGCTCTGGTGCACCTGGTCATATTTCAAGGGCCATCTGTCTGGTGAATGACCTTTGCTTCATTATCCACAAAATGCATATTAAAGTTAATACCCCTGAATATGGTAATGAAGATTAACAAGATCATGCTAATTACATCACCTTATGAGGAGCGGCTGAGGGAGCTGGAGTTGTTTAGTCTAGAGAAGAGGAGGCTGAGGGGAGACATCATTGCCCTCTACAGCTACCTGAAAGGAGGTTGCAGGGAGCTGGGGATGAGTCTCTTTAATGAAGTAGCAAGCAATAGGACAAGAGGTAATGGCCTCAAGTTGTGCCAGGGAAGGTTTAGACTGGATATTAGGAAGCATTTCTTTACAGAATGGGTTGTTAGGCGTTGGAATGGGCTGCCCAGGGAGGTGGTGGAGTCCCCATCCCTGGAGGTGTTTAAGGGTAGGGTTGACTTAGTACTTAGGGATATGGTGTAGCAGAGAACAGTCAGTGTTAGGTTTACAGTTGGACTAGGTGATCTTCAAGGTCTTTTCCAACCTAGATGATTCTGTGATTCTGTGAAGCACCTTACCCCTCCCCATACATGGGATACATAGATACATGGGTCAACCTAGGGGACGGACCCAAGGAAAGTGTGTACAAATTGAGGGGGGACGGGGGGGGGGTGGGTCGAAGAGTGAAGTGAAACAAAGAAGACGGCTGCCTCCTTGAACCCTCGCTGGTGGGATCAATGCAGGAACCCAGACCGGTGATCTCTATTTCTCTATTCTCTCTATCTCCCTCCTTTCCTTTTTCCCCTTTTTCTTCACTACCGTCAAGTAATGCAAGACATGCTGTGTTGCTTGCCACAACTCGTTATATACTTATCCAATTATCGTGTATCCAGTTAGTACATTGTGGGAAGTTAATAAACTTTGAACTTGTCTCACCGTTGTCCACTCCATTGGGGATTTATGAATCTAAGTCACTTGTCTCCCTTGTCTGAGTGGGGCGTGACAACCAGGAGTAATTTGCATGTTACAGTTCTGATAATTCAGTTTTGTTATGAATCAGATATCTCAGGCCTCCACTTGTGCTCCTTTACAGTCATCACTGAATTTTGAGAAACATTCTGAAAATATTTCGTGGACAGAGAATCGTTATGAAGCAAATCGTAGAAGACACAACTCTTCAGATGGGTTTGATACTAACATTGGACGGCCTAATGGAGGTATTTAGCTTTCATGGAACATTTTGAATATGTTTATATCATTGCTTTGTAGTACTAGCTAGAAAAAAAGTCCAATGATAATATCTCTCCTATGCTAAATTCTTATTCTGTAGTAAAATAGAGGTAATGGAAAGACATATCTTCTGGGAGAGAATGTGATGACTAAGGGTTGGTTAAAGTAGTGTGATTTTAGGTGTATTTCTTTTTAAGAAGAGTAAGAGTGTCAAGTTAATATTCTAGCCGACAACATACAAATGACCATCCAGAAAAGGAGATTGACTTGTCTGAATGTTGGACTATTACCCTCTTTCTCTGGCACTGTGTTGTAAGGTTGTTCCCTACTGCTTATGTGAATTAAGACTTAAGTTTACAATGCTGTCACATCCCAGAGTATAGAGCTACTGACTTAACTTCTCTAACAATTTTGCAGAAGTAGAATGTTCTTTTAAAACTGCGATTACATTTCTTTAAAATTGAAAAATCTAAGGGCATTTTGGGAGAAAAGAGAAGAATGGTTGGCGTTCACAAGGCAAAAATGGTACAGAAAACATAAACCATCGTGGGGGATACCATGGCGGAGGTTCCCGTGCTCGTTCCAGCACTTCCCACTGTGGAAAAGGCCAAGGACTGCATGAAAACAATGTACCTGATAATGAAAGTGGGAAAAAGGAAGACAAAGAAGTACCCAAACAGTTTGAAGCTGAGGATTTTGTAAGTTAATTGTAATTATAATAAACAAGGTTTTGTTTTTTCTGCAAGTGCCGTTTTGTCCATCACAAGCTACTTTATGAGATTTCACTAGCTTGAGATCATACATAAGGGACCACTCTTCCCATAGGTAAAAAGGGTGTTAGTCATTTGTCCACTAATTGTTTCTCCTTCTATATCCAATTTTTATCATTATATGTTTATTATTGTCACTTAAGCATTTAAGGGAAACTACAATTGGCTTCCAGTTCACTGTGGTATGTGTATGTATTAATTTCCACACAGTTACCTTACTGGAAATCTGAAGTACTAACAAAGTGATCTTCCTGGCAGTGGCCCTTTGAGATCCCATGCTTCAGCCTAGCACTGTAGGATGTAAGAGGAAGTCTGAGCTTCCCTCTGCTTTTTGCTTTCTCTAGACAGATCTTGTAATGGTATTGATTGCCTGAGATGTTTTGTTGGAGAAGAGAAACAAGTGAGCATTGACCTATTTGGGTCGCAGGAGGAAGTGTCTAGTCTGTCTCCATTTAAAACTCTTTGACAGCAGAGGTCACACTGCAATATTATTGTGATTCGTTTTTTCATGGGTCCCAGAATTCAAGCCTTATTTGTTTAATGATTATAAAACTTTCTTTCAGCCATCTTTGAACCCCGAATATGAGAGGGAACCAAACCAGAATAAATCTTTAGCTGCAGGTGTGTGGGGTGAGTATTTTTGATGTTTTTAAATGTAAAAATGTAACAAAGATCTGAAGTTGTTTCAAATAAAACATAGAATTTTTTTAAAATTAAAGGTATAGATTTAAATGATTAAAGGTATGGATTGAAATTGAGAAAATTTCAATATTATTATTAGAGAGGTAACACTTCTATTTGAATATCAATCTGTTGGTCTGTAGATGCAGCTACAACTAGGATTCTTTCCCAGAACAACTTTTTGTAAAGATGTCAAGAATTTATCTTCACCTTTATTTTCAAGAGGAAAGGCAATGAAGGCGGATCACCTAAAGTAGTGATGTGATTGCTAGCTGAAGACTTTGTAAAACAATGCTTCTGACTCCATTAGAGCTGTTGGAAGAGTTCGGAGAGAAACGTAGGAGGGCTGGAAAGAGCAGGTTAGCTTGCAAAGATTTAAGGTTTCCTCCTGGAAGCAAGTGTCTTAAGCTGTTGGTTGTGTTTACAAACTGCTTGTAACAAATCCAATCCTGAGAGTGGGCCTTGAACTGAACTGTAGTCTGGGACTCTACCTGATTAAATTGGCTACCGCTCTGCAATTCTGTGGGCTTTATGTAGTCAGTTGTTCACCTTTAAGAAGGTGGCAGCTTTATACCACACAGGTTTTAAAGTAATAAACTTAAAATAAAAACCTTTCTCTTTATGAAGAAACAACTTTTATTAAACATAAAAGCTACTACTTAATCTGTTGATAAAACTGAGATCTGAAACGTTGCTCATTTTAAATGGTACTTTAATTTGCTGATTATTTTTCTCATACTTCACTAGAATATTCTGCACTCTTAGGTAACACTAGATACGGGCCAAGCCCTCAATATAAATATCTAATTGCTAAGAACTTTTGCAGGAGCCTAAACAATTGGACTACTTTCAGGTTTTGTGTGTTCAGCAGCTTTCATGTAAAAGTCAGGAAATAGTTATCTTTCAATAAATTCTTTCCGAACAAAGTTGGGAAAAATTACATAGCAAATTGAGTGTTTTACAACTGCATGATGTGGCTCAGTTTGATCTGAAGGAGGGCAAGCTTTCCAGGTTTTTTTGGATATCACTCTTCACAAGTAAAGGAAGGAACAGTTTTGTTAGCTACATAATATCATAGAATGGTTTGGTTTGGAAGGGACCTTTAAAGATCATCTAGTCCAACCTGTAAGCCACAGTGCATTGGCTTGTTGTAGCTTTCAGCTCGGTATCTTACCTTGTTACAGCTCTGGTGTTGCAAACCTTGTTTTGTAATTGAAAAATTGGGATTAAGGCTGTTGTTACTCCTTTTTAAAGGAAACAGTATTCAGGACAGGAGGAATGTTACTATCCCCTTCTAATGCTTGTTAAAAAAGTATGCTTCTGTTAGATTCCATTTTACCTTGTGTATACGTGATGGGTGCATGTAAGTATTATGAAAAGTCTTTTCATAATGAGTTTAATGAGAGTTAAGTGTACAGTTACTATAAATGTTTTGTGACAGCTACCTGCTAAACAAAGCTAAAGTCACTTTTGCTTTTATGATCATTTTTTTTAAAATATAGAATATGGTGACGTGTGAAATAGAAGAAATGCTTGCAGGGAGAGGAGATAATCATGGAAAATGCTGTTAATGCAACTTTGGAATGCATGTGCAAAAAAATAATTGAAGTATTTTCACTTTTTTGAAAATTTTAGAACTGTTTTTAATAGGTGTTCTTTAAAACTTAAATGTCAGTTGCTTATTATGACAGCTGACTATGTCTCTTAGTACTCTTGAACATGGAAATGTTGTAAGTTTCAGATGTTCTGTTGTGCCCATCTGAGGCATAGAGATGGACAAACTGGTCATTGCCATGGTCTAGAGTAGTGCACATCTCTTGTCTTATGTTTATAGAGCCTTGGTGTGGAGCATTTCCCTCTAAATTGAGCTGTTAATAAATATATAAGTAATTATTCTTTTAGTAACCTTAAGGGGAAATATGAAAGCCATAATCTCTTTTGAATATTAGGTAACTGTCAACAACTAATAGTATTTGGATTTTAGATTTGCAAAGATTTGTGTAGCTGTCATCTTTGAAGAGTACCTTTACTTTCCAAAAGTAAAATTCCTGCATTGCCAAGTGAAATATTTTACAAATAGTGGTTGTAGAGAATGGAACAGAACCTGTGTTTCTCCAGGTTTGTACAGTGTGTTATTTGTGGAACTAATACTGGACAAAGTTCCTGATTTATGACTGTTTGCTCTGGCCCATGTGGCTATCCAGTACCTTCTGAACTAGAAACTTAAGATTGTATACACGTGCACACATATATATATACACTTCCTTTTTTTTCTTCCCAGAGTACCCTTTGAATCCTAAATCTAGATCTCCGAGAATGCTGGTCATTAAGAAGGGCAGTACAAAAGAACTGCAGATATCTGGATTCCCAGTAGTAGGAAGTCTTCATTCACAGCCAGTAAGGAATGGAACTGGCACAAGTGTTTATAAAGGATTAGTCCCTAAGCCTGTCACTCCACCCGCAAAGGTGAGTCTTGGCTACTGGTGGCATGAACAACATGCTGAAAAAAAACCATGCTGTTATTCTGAATGTGCTTATTTCACTCCTGAGAGTACTGTTCCTAGATGTCCTGGTTTTGGCTGAGATAACAGTTAATTTTCTCTTGGTAGCTGGTACAGTAGGTTTTGGATTTAGTGTGGGAATAATGCTGATAATTGACTGATATTTTAGTTGTTACTAAGTATGCTTATCCTAAGTTAGGGATGTTTCAGTTTGCCATGCTCAGTCAGCAAGCAGGTGCACAAGAAGTTAGGAGGGTGCATGGGCAGGACGGCTGGCCCGAACTAACCAAGCGGATGTTCCATACCACAGAACATCATGCTCAGTATAGAAACGGGGGAGTTAGGTGGAAAGGCGGTTCCTACTCAGGGACTGTCTGGGTATTTGTCAGTGGGTAGTGAGCAGTTGCGTTGTGCATAACTTCTGTGGATTTTTCTTCTTCAGTTTTATTTCTCTCTCTCTTTTTGTTATATCCCTTTTCATTACAATTATTATTATTATTGTTATTACTCTATTTTATTTTAGTTATTAAACTGTTCTTATCTTAACCCACGAGTTTTTTTTCTGATTCTCCTCCTGATCCCTCTGAGTGGGGAGGAGTGGGTGAGCAGCTGCCTGGTGCTTAGTTGCCAGCTGAGCCTAAACCACGACAATAGAGTATTACGCTTTCAATTCTTGCTAAGTGCAGCACAACCCAGAAGTGAATGGAAACAACTTTTTCTCATTTTGCTTTTTCAACTATACTGTAATTGGATCACTCTTTGTTTCTCATTTACCTTTTTTGGGAAGTGCAAAAACTGTCCAAGTGAGAGTGAAAAGGATCTTTTTAACTTACGGAATAGCAATGCCTTTTGTATACATGATTTTAACAAAGAAATAGATACTAGTGGAGAGAGATAGTTGGCATGAAAATACCTTCAAAATTTATCCCAATTATTGATAGAGATGATGTTGCAACCTGTTAGTGTCATTCTGGTCCCTTTCCAAATGAAACTTTCTGTGTTCTTCTCTTTATTTTTGTTTCAGGAATTCTTCTGCTCCTGAGAGCATGTAATGGAGTAGTTCCTAACTCTAACATTCTACATTAAAAACAATACTTTCAGCTCTTTAAGACATATTTTGATTCTTAATACCTCAAATATGATAGTCTTAATTGTTTTGAAATTTGAGTCTTTATATAAAAATTATAACCAGTATTTGAGCAGATGAATTGCTCATAAATGGTCTCTTTTCCACAAGAAAACAGGTGTTTGCACTAAAGTATGGTTGTGGTAATGATTTGCTTTTGCTTAATAATTTTTCTGAAGATTCCTGAAAATAATCATATTGTAGTTATTGACTCTTTAAATTTCTGTTTAATTTTTTATTTAGCCTACACAGTGGAAAAGTCAAGCAAAGGAAAATAAACTTGGGAATCCATTTCCTCATGAATCTGCATATGGTGTTTGCAATTTCAGTCCTTTCAGATCAACTGCCAAGGCATTTACTGTATCACAAAATTCAGTGAAAGAGGTAGGATGACAGATAAGTTTTATCAAATCTATAAAATGTTTAATTTGGTTAGATAAGGGGATCAGTAGTTTTATGCAGGTTTGTATTAAGTTCTTTTGGAAGTTAATGTATGAGAAATATGGAAGGCACATCACTGGCTTTTAAGTACTGCACAGTTTGCTTTGTATGTTTGATTTGAAATAAAAATGGTGCATTAGGAAGTATAACCTGATAGGTTTAAACGTCAAAACTGCTAATAGTATGGTGCACTTCAGAAGGTACACTGTTAGCAGTCCTTCATAAACCTGTGTCTCTGAGTTTACATGTAAGAACTATATATACTGAAATACAAATATCTTCCCTCTGCTTTGATTGTGTATATACATGAAACCTGAAACTAAGGTGCCAGGGAGTCTTTTTGTCTTTCATTCAAAGTTTTCTAATATTCTTTCTTTTTCTGATTCCCTACATTAGTGTAATCGGTCAAGTTCTTCATCCCCTGTTGACAAAGTTGGTCAGCCTCGTTTAACAAAATTGACAAGAATGCGGACTGATAAGAAGAGTGAATTTCTGAAAGCATTGAAACAAGATAAAGTGGAAGAGGAACATGAAGATGAGAATCACGCTGGGCAGGCAAAGGTAGTTTTGTTCATATCTATTGTAGATCCAGCAGTAGTAGTTTTGAGATGGACTGTGAACTACTTTTTATTTTGCTGTAAACAGCTGTTAAGTCATGATCTCAGGTCTTGAAATGAAGGAAAGGGATTGCATTTTGGTGAATTTTAAAAAGTTGTTCCGAGTACTACTCTTTCCTCAGTGTGTCTTAGTAGGTTTTTTTTCCCTGCAGTATCTGTCATACATGTTAATAACTCAGGTACATCTGTGTCTTTAGCAACAATAAAAAGAATAAATTAAGCTTAGTAGACTAACCTAATCATAGAATCGTTTAAGTTGGAAAAGATTATTAAGGTTGAGTCCAACTGCTAACCTGGCACTGCCAAATCCACCACTAAACAATATACTTCAGTGCCACATCTACACGTGTTTTCAATGCCTCCAGGGATGGTGACTCAACCACTTCCCTGGGCAGCCTGTTCCAATGCTTGATAACACTTTCAGTGAAGAAATTTTTACTAATATCCAGTTTAAGCCTCACCTGGCTCAACTTGAGACCATTTCCTCTTGTCCTATTGCTTGTTACTTGGGAGGAGACTAACACCCACCCACCTCAACCTCCTTTCAGGTAGTTGTAGACAGCAATTAAGGTCTCCCCTCAGCCTCCTTTTCTCCAGGCTAAACAACCCCAGTTCCCTCAGCCACACCTCATAAGACTTGTGCTCTAGACCCTTCACCAGCTTTGTTGCCTTTCTTGGGACTCACTCGAGCCCCTCAATGTCTTTCCTTTAGTGAGGGGCCCAAAACCAAACATGGTATTTGAGGTGCAGTCTCACCAGTGCCAAGTACAGGGGGATGATCGCTTCCCTAGTGCTGCTGGCCACACTGTTTCTAATACAAGCCAGGATGCTGTTGGCCTCCTTGGCCACCTGGGCACACTGCTGGCTCATATTTAGCTGGCTGTCGACAAACACCCCCAGCTTTTTCCCCACCGGGCAGCTTTCCAGCCACTCTTCCCCAAGCCTGTAGCATTGCGTGGTATTGTTGTGACCCAGGTGCAGGACCCGGCACTCAGCCTTGTTGGACCTCGTACAGTTGGCCTCAGTCCATCAATCCAGCCTGTCCAGATCCCTCTGTAGAGCCTTTTTACCCTCAAGCAGATCAACACTCCCGCCCAACTTGGTGTCATTTGCAACCTTATGGAAGTTGCACTTGATCCCCTAGTCCAAATCATTGATGAAGATATTAAACAGAACTGGGCCCAATACTGAGCCTTGGGGAACACAACTTGTGACTGGCTGCCAGCTGGATTTAACTCCATTCACCACCACTCTCTGGACTGGGCCATCCAGCCAGTTTGTTACCCAGTGAAGAGTATGCTCAACCAAGCCCTGAGCGGCCAGTTTCTCTGGGAGAACGCTGTGCGAAATGGTGTTACTAAAGTCCAGGTAAACAGCCTTTCCCTCATACACGAAGTGAGCCACCTTGCCATAGGAGGAGATCAGATTGCTCAAGCAGGACCTGCCTTTCATAAACCCATGCTGGCTGGGCCTGATCACCTTGTTGTCCTGTATACGCTACATGATGGGACTCAAGATGATCTGCTCCATAACCTTCCCCAGCATCGAGGTCAGACTGACAGGTCTGTAGTTCCCCAGATCCTCCTTCCGCCCCTTCTTGTAGATGGGCATCACATTTGCTAACCTCCAGTCAACTGGGACCTCCCCAGTTAGCCAGGACTGCTGATAAAGGATGGAAAGTGGCTTGGTGAGCACTTCCACCAGCTCCCTCAGCCTTGGGTGAATCTCATCCAGCCCCACAGACTTGTGGAGTGCAATGTTTCATGCCTTGGCTGTTAGTTATCCTGCAAAACAAATAATGGAAAAACTTGTCTCTGCTTCTCAAATAATTTATTTTCTAGTTACAGCGTTTAGATAGCCAGAAGTTCTCTATTCTTGGTCTAGTCATAAGAGCAATAGTCATTTTATGCGTAAGGAACCTGTTTTTACTTCCTAATTCACAGAATCACAGAATCATCTAGGTTGGAAGGGACCTTGAAGATCATCTAGTCCAACCGTTAACCTAGCACTGACAGTTCCCAACTACACCAGGTCCCTCAGCGCTATGTCAGCCTGCCTCTTGAACACCTCCAGGGATTGGGGTGCCACAACCTCCCTGGGCAGCCCATTCCAACACCTAACTACCCGTTCTGTAAAGAAATGCTTCCTAATATCTAGTCTAAACCTTCCCTGGCGCAACTTGAGGCCATTCCTATGTGTGCTATCACATTCCTATGTGTCCTATCACTTATTACTTGGTTAAAGAGACTCATCCCCAGCTCTCTGCAACCTCCTTTCAGGTAGTTTTAGGGGGCAGTGAGGTCTCCCCTCAGCCTCCTCTTCTCCAGACTAAACAACCCCAGTTCCCTCAGCCGCTCCTCGTACGACCTGTGCTCCAGACCCTTCACCAGCTTCGTTGCCCTTCTCTGGACGTGCTCGAGTAATTCCATGTCCTTTTTGTAGTGAGGGGCCCAAAACTGAACACAGGAATCGAGGTGTGGCCTCCCCAGTGCCAAGTACAGGGGTAAGATCACTTCCCTGTCCCTGCTGGCCACGCTATTGCTGATACAAGCCAGGATGCCATTGGCCTTCCTGGCCACCTGGGCACACTGCTGGCTCCTGTTCAGCCGGCTGTCAGTCAACACCCCCAGGTCCCTCTCTGACTGGCAGCTCTCCAGCCACTCCTCCCCAAGCCTGTAGCGCTGCTGGGGGTTGTTGTGGCCCAAGTGCAGCACCCGGCATTTGGCCTTATTGAAACTCCTACAGTTGGCCTCAGCCCATCGCTCCAGCCTGTCCAGGTCTCTCTGCAGAGCCTCCCTACCCTCGATCAGACCAACACTCCCACCCAACTTGGTGTCATCTGCAAACTTACTGAGGGTGCACTCGATCCCCTTGTCTAGGTCATCAATAAAGATGTTAAACAGGAGTGGCCCCAAAACCAAGCCCTGGGGGACACCACTCGTGACTGGCTGCCAACTGGATTTAACTCCGTTCACCACAACTCTTTGGGCCCGGCCATCCAGCCAGTTTTTTACCCAGCAAAGCCTGCGATCATCCAAGCCTCGAGCAGCCAGTTGAGAACTTGGAGGCCTATATTGTCTGTATGTAATGTGTTGGGTTTCTTTCAGTCTGGATGGGCTTATGCAGTGCTTGGCTGGCACCAGAGGACATTTGTGTCAGTGCTACCAGCCACCAACAACCCATAAGCATAGTTACCATACATAGTCCAAGTGAAGATAAGTATTGTATTATTGATTACAAGCCTGTTTTCTGTAAATGAGTGGTTTAAAGTGTGTTAACAATACAAAAAAAAAAATTACAAATCAGCCAGATAAATGAGTGGTTTTGGGGGTGGTTTATTCGTATTCAGAAATGTGAAAATAGAAGTGGTGCCAGTATGCATTGCTTATAAAAGAAAGATTGACTTTTCTGACCCTGTTCCTATTTCAGGCAAAATAAAATTTGCTGTAATGTGACTGTACAACTTACCTCTGTGTGTGAGTTAAGAAAGGTCTGCATCTCTCCATTAAGTATTCTGTGGCTGAGCACCTGAGATGCGTGTTAGGGGTAACGTTGTTCATGTGTTTAAGAAATTAAGAAATACACAACGATTTTGACCTAAGATTGAAAAGATACTGAGAAACACAGTCTTGAGCTTCAGAATTCTGAAAATAATATATGAACTTGGTGGAGGTTTCTGTTCCTGAAATTGTCTGGAGTCCATAATATCTTTGTGATATGTCAAATGCATTTCATTGTCCCATTGTACACAGCTGATTATCAGAAGCAAGTGAGTTTAAATTAAAAAAAGAAAAGGCTTTTAGTAGTGGAAGTTGTAATGTCATTGGACAGGTGTATGTAACATGTAGCATGGAGTAGTTGTTGGCAACTGCATGTTTCCTTTTGTGTGCTGTTGCTGTTTCACTAACAGTTGTGAAAAGATGTTAAACAAATCATGCAACTAAGTTCTAATTCCAACATTCATTTTAATGATCATCAGTAGAAGACATGGTGAGCAACTGAGTGGATGGGGAGATAACTTTAGCACAACAGTGTTCTATAATGTGATCCTGTGATGGAGTTTTAAGGCCTGCAGTAACAGATTTCACTCTGAAATAATGAGGCAAATCATAATCAGTAGCTAAATCATGCTTGGGAGAAGCTGCTTTGCCCTATAGATACTAAAATTGTTTAATATTTTTATGAATTCTGTTGATAATCTGAGATGCATTCTTCAGGTGTATGATTTAACAGCAGAATGTATTTTTACTGGGATGCTTGTTCTAAAGAAATTCTTGCTAAGCATTCTGAAATTTCTGGAGGCAGACAACAGTGAGTGGGAGGGAAATAGTGATGGTCTTGATCCTGCACTCTGAAGTATGGTTTCTTACCAGTGCAGAACTGGCTGATTGAGTGTTTGTCTCCTGCTATGGATAATGCTGTTATATACCTAGTTTTGAGATTTTGTTGTCAAAAGGATGTTAATTAGATAATGATCGTACTCTTTTTACAGTTGGTAAGACTTCTGAAGCTATTTGGTTCGTTACTACACAAGAAATACAGGTTGCTGACTGAGTAGAGTAAAAAGAAACATCTCTGGTTTATAGGATTAAAGAACTTTTAATATTTGAGTGAACCTGAACAGTCTGCTTTATAAAGAGACTTTCTTCATAGTTCTTACTTCATGGCTAGTGAGTTACAGTTGCTGTTAACAGACTGAGAAGCTGTGGTAGGTGCTTGTGTGTAGGGGAAGTTGTCTGAATTTAGAGCAGTATCCAGTCTTTCTGAGCTTGTGGCAGATGAATTTGCTGGTTGAGGTGTGGTAGCTGTGACCTGCCCCTTAGACTAAGTAACCTTGAGAACTCTTACACTTTAAACTTCTCCTGACACACATGGCTCTGATATTTAATTAGGAACATTGTTTGTAAGTTCAACAGATAACCTATTATTTCTTTAAGTATAAAAGGCAGCTTAAATAAGTTTGAATTTTAAGATATGTTTAAAACTTTGTAGAAAAGAGCTTGAGACAGAGCATGGAAGTTGCTTTCTACAAGTTTGAGACAAGTTTGAGTTTACTTGATCAGTGGCATAACTTAAGATTTCTGTAGTATCCACATACTGCAAACTCTAGAGGTATGAACAGAATTACCCCTGAAGAAGTATAGAGCATCTCCATTTAAACTTAAACAGAATCACTGAATTGCAGCACTTCCATTCACAAGTAAATGTCTGCAATTTACTTTTAAACTTCGTAATACATAATTATTTTTAACAGGATGATGAGTCCTTTAACTTGTGTAACAGCAACAGTCCTCATCGTGAGAGAGATATAAACCGAAACTTTGAAAATGAAATGCCGCAGGAGAATGGCAATTCTTCAATTACATCTCAACAGATCGTTCAATCTTCAGCTTTCCCTCAGGCAGATGTTCTTTCAAGCTCACTTGAGGCAGAGCATAGGTATGTACTTATAAAGAGTGTTCCTTCATGGTAAGTGAGCATGTCATAAATTCTTACTAGTTCAGAAGTCAGAATCTGAAAACTGAGAACAGATAAAATGTTTGATGAATACTGTCAAAGTTTAACTTTTAGACATGTACTGATTTAACATGGAATATACTTTGTTTCTACTAGACTTATGTACTGACTTAAACTTGCTATACTAAAAATTTGATGTATTTCATTATGAAGAAATAAAGCAAACTGCATAGTGACTTCATCGCTCTGATTTTGGTCTGCATGTCTGGGAGGAATAATGCATGTTATTGCTATTTGTATTAATAGTACTTTAAATGCTGACCTTACGTAAAATTCCATGGAGTTTTTTAACATCATTGTTAAAGTAGTTAATTATTTCTGTAGCTGACTATTTGACACTATTAGTGATATCACAAGACAGTGCACTGGAAAGGGAGAAGGTAACTTCAAAAAAAGATTGAAACAATTCTAGTATCTCATAAAAGTAACTGCAGTAGCAACTGGTAGAGATGAGAATCATGCTGCTGGGAAATCACAACTCAGTCTGGAGATGAGCTTGTCATGAGCTCTGTCAGATTCTTACTGTTTCTGGCAACTACAGAATTGCAGTGATAGATTGGATAGAGAGTTGTTTGGTGGTTTTTTTGGTGATAGATTATATGTATGTGCTGGACTAGACAACTTTCCCTTTTGTAGTACCAGCGGAGGAAACTTTCATGATCTCTTAAGCCCGGATGAGTATGAAAAATGAAATACACCCTCCTCCGTTCCTTTTTTGCCACCATTGGCTATGGAGACAGAAATCTTTGGCCACCAGAGGCTGCTGCTACTGATTTTTTTACTAGAAGAAAGGAGTCAAATCAAACTCTCATTTTTCAATTCAAATGACTTTGAATGGCCTTCATAGGGTTTCTGGGCAAGGGTCTTTCCTTTGTGGTATCCCAGAGAGGCTGTGTCTCCATATTGTCCCAGCCCTTTGTGGCCTTTGCATGCATGTAGACAGATGTTATGGCAAGCCTTTTTGTGGTAAATTGGACTTGAAGTGACTAGCTTAACTCACAGGATACTGGTGCATACCTAGTAACAGTATTGGAACATCTTGTACAAAATACATCTCGGGCTTCCCTTCTGCTGGGAGAGTTTCCAACATGCAGCCATCTTGTTGGTTGTGAAGTCTGCTAATCTGAAGTTCAATTTTTTTTATGTACTTCACGCTTTAAACCATTGTAGAAGCCTAGTGTCGCTTTAAAGGGACAGTGGTCCTGCTAACTTTAGACAGTGTTTCTGTAAAGTTAGTTAGCCTTTGCCCTAAATTTAATTTACATTAACAGGAGCTCTGTAACTATTCACTTTATTGTACATAATACTGTTAACATCTTAGCTTGCTTGCAGTAAAACTTTCTAACTCAAATTACTGTTGCCAAAAATATATCATTGAACTGGATTTGGCATTGCGAGTCTTTATGTGTATATAAATGCACGTATTCACTTAAAAGAGAGGTCTGAATGACTTGCATGTTATTTCTGCTGCTTCCTGAGGAATTAATTGGGCCTGGCTGTCACATTGTCCAATTTAGTGCAAATACTACAGAGGATGTAATTTTCATTTCTGTTATTGTCCTGTTAACTTTTTTTAAAACAGATTAGTGCTGTTCTCCCTTTTTCCTTCTGCAATTCCAGGCCTTTATTATGGTTTTAACAACAGTCATTGGTGCCATTGGTCACCTGCAAGTTTGCCCAATGCATGTCCATTGTATTGGGACCTAGAGTTCTTTCTAGGAGAGGGTTATGTTGAAGGGCACTTTTTGCTGACATGGCTAAATGAAGTAGCCGGCACATGACATCAACTGTGTATTCATCTTGCTTACTTGTTTTAATATATTTGCGATTCTTCAGCTCTGAGTGTCAGTATCTTCTGTCAGTTCTGGCACATACTTTAGAAACTTCTTTATTTTTTGTGAAATAGCTTTAACCTCCTTTAACATTTAAGGTCAACAGGTGTGTGGTTTGCCTGAAGAAGGTACTAATCTTTTTGGCAAAACCTGTGCAGCAAGAGACCTTACTATTTTCATTGTTAAATGTCAATGTGTCTTCAGCCTCAGATAACCCCTGTTTTCACAGCGTCTTCAGATGTAAAACCACTTTCTTTCTGCTCAGATACTGCTCTCCCACTTTTGGCACTAGGTAAAACGCGTTGATTGTTGCATCTTTGGATATCTCAAAAGCTTGAGTCACAAAGAGAAATCTGTCTTGTTTCCTTTCCTTCCCTCATCCCAAAACTCACTCCTAGTTGTAGTCTGTCTGTGCTGAAATATCAGCATCTGCTGTTGGATGAGACTCAATTGCAAAGAAGCCTGTCCTGGCTCTGACATTAGTATGTGCTAGAAAAAAGAAACTGTATGAGGTCATTGCATCCTCAGTTGGTTTCCATGGAGGGACACCACCAGTATTCCTCATGGCTGCTCTGTGATCCAGGAAAACCTGCAGGTTCCCTCAGTGTGAGTCTTTGTCTCTTCATACCGTTTTCAAGGGGGTACACTGCTGCTCCACCAGAGCAGTTATGCAAAGGAAATTCATTCTTCTTTTTCCACCTGACGCAGATTTCTTGCCTGAAAATGAAGGTACAGTTTTTACTACGTGTAGTGGTAAAACAGGGTCATCTGTGAACGACCTGAACTTCTCAACTTCTATGCCTTATGTATCTTTTGTAAGACTTTTAAACTACTTTTATGTAAGCAATTGTTTAAAAAAAATTATGGACTGATTAATCCATTTGTTACAGACCTTTACACATATATGTAGGCAGAGCTTGAAATGACTGTGTATAGCAAATTCCTTAACGTTGTCCTTTTTTATTTAAAGGTTGTTAAAGGAGATGGGCTGGCGGGAAGACAGTGAAAATGATGAAATGTGTGCTCCACTAACAGAGGATGAGATGAGGGAGTTCCGAGTTATTAGTGAACAGGTAAGACTAAGTTAATGTTCCATTATGAACTTGTAGTTGGCTACCCTAAATGCCTACCTTTGAGGAGGATCTGCAGTAATTTTGATGGTTAGAGATGTTGCTGTTTCAGTACCATTTCAGTCGTGCTTTTGGAAGAATAGTGGCTTTAAAAAGATAGGGAACTGGTATTTATTGTAGGGTAAGGCCATTCTCAAAATATCAAGGGAGGGGTAAGGGAGTGCAGTTTCCTTGGTTCTCTGAAACCTGAATTTTCTCTGTTGGAAATTGAGAGATGTTTAATTCACTAGTAACGAAGTCTGAAAAGGCAATCTAGAGTTGTTGGGTTTTTTAATTATTTTTTTATTTTATTTTTTAATTAGAAGTGTTGTATATACCTGATGGGGGTCAGTGAGGAGGAGCTGGAGGGGAGAATTTTTTTCAATGTTAAATCTGAAGATTTGATATTTCCACAAGTCTAGCCACACACATATTAATTAGACCATCTTGAATATTAATTACAGCATTTGGAATATTAATCAGAGCATTTAGAATATCAATAAAAGCATTTGAAATATTAATTCCATCTTTTGGAATATCAATTAGAGCATTTGGAATATTAAAATCCTAAATGCTTGGCAGTAATTCCTTTCTTGTTGTAGAATCGGTTGTTTCCTTTCTCTTTGGTGTCTTTGACTTTCCAACTGCATCAGGTAGACAGACTGGGATACCCATTCCTCCCTGCTGCTTCTCCTCTTCTGGGCCCCTTTCTTATTGCAGACCCTGCCCTTCTTAGCACAGATGTTTGCATCACTGTGGAAAAAGGGACTGCCTCGCAGGAGAGACCATGTGGGAGGAGGGATCAGTGGGGCAAGACGTCTGAGGAAGTGGGTGAGAAGAGGGTAAGCTTTTGTTGACTGCAGAAGCTTAACACAATTAGAGGCTCTTGGATACAGTGGCTGGCCCAGAAGTGAAGGCTCTCAGGGGAGTTTTCCTTTGTGTGTATGTATGAAAAGGTAGTGCTGTGGATCTAATGTAGCCCAGAGATGAACATGTAGAGAATGTTGAAATGCAACAGATTGTTGTGTTTGGCTTTTTCTTTCTCTAAATACATCCTGTTTTCTCATTTCAGTTAAAAAGAAATGGTCTTCGGAGAAATGGCATTTTAAAAAATGGCCTCATCTGTGATTTTAAGTTCAGCTCCTGGAAAAACAGCACTTTCAAACCTTCTCTGGAGAATGAGGATTCTGAGACAAGCAGCAGTGATACATCAGATGATGATCATGTGTGAAGACTTCGTAACGTCTGTAGAAGCCCATTTTGATCTCATGAAAATTTGGGGATGTGTTGTCCAAAAAAATTTCTAATTTATGTAGTTAAGATACCCACTAGAGGAAGAACGATGGGACTTTTCTCCGAAGAAATCGAGGAATGTTTTGTTGGTTGTGTTGAACATTACTATGATTTCTTTGTGAACAAATGTTGTAGAATGGGGACTTGGGTTGACCCAGCATTGACTTTCTTCATCACTGAAGCATTTCTGACTAGCAGTGTGACAATGTAACAAATCAGACTTTCTCATTTAATAATAAAAACACAGAATTCTGCGATGTCTGTAAAGCTCCTGTCTTAAAATGTCCAAGTCTATAAGGGAAAAAAAAGGCAGCCTGACTCAGTGTTTTGCTTGCCAAGTCATTTCTTTCTTACAGTGGAAATCCTGGAGTCCACTTTGTATGCAAAAAGGGCAATGTAGCATGTTGGCTAAAATGAGCAAAGTGCACTAAAACTCTTTTCCTTAATTGAGCTGTTGTACTGTTCTACTTCTATACATAACTGCTCTTTAGCCATTTCAAGTGTAGTTGTTGTTACTAGAATCATAGAATGATTTGGGTTGGAAGGGACCTTAAAAATCATCTAGTTCCAACCCCCCTGCCATGGGCAGGGACACCTTCCACTAGACCAGGTTGCCCAAAGGCCCGTCCAACCTGGCCTTGGACACTGCCAGGGAGGGGGCAGCCACAGCTTCTCTGGGCCACCTCTTCCAGTGTCTCACCACCCCCACAGTGAAGAATTTCTTCCTCATACCTGATCTAAATCTCTATCCTCTTTCAGTTTAAAACCATTATCCCTACACCCCCCTGATCAATAGTCCCTCCCCATCTTTCCTGTAGCCCCTTGAAGTACTGGAAGGCCACTCTAAGGTCTCCCTGGAGCCTTCTCTTCTCCAGGCTGAACAACCCCAACTCTCTCAGCCTGTCCTCATAGGGGAGGTGCTTCAGGCCTCTGATCATCTTTATGGCCTCCTCTGGACCTGCTCGAGCAGGTCCATGTCTTTCTTATGTTGGGGACTCCAGAGCTGGACACAGCACTCCGGGGGGGGGTCTCACAAGAGCAGAGGGGGAGAATCACCTCCCTCGACCTGCTGGCCACACTTCTCTTGATGCAGCCCAGGACATGGCTGGCTTCCTGGGCGGTGAGCACACATTACTGGCTCATAGTCAGTTTTCCATCCACCAGTACCCCCAAGTCCTTCTCCACAGGGCTGCTCTCAATCCACTCATCTCCCAGCCTGTATTTGTGCTTGGGATTGCCCCAACCCTTGTGCAGGTCCTTGCACTTGGCATTGTTGAACTTAATGAGTTTTTCATGAGCCCACCTCTCCAGCCTGTCCAGGTCCCTCTGGATGGCACATCCCTTCCCTCCAGCGTGTTGACCACACCACACAGCTTGGTGTCACTGGTGAACTTGCTGAGGGTGTACTCGATCCCACTGGCCATGTCTCCAACAAAGATGATAAACGTTAATGGCAAAAGACCCTGATGTTACAGTTTCAAATTTCTAGAACTAACCTTTAAATTGAAAGATTTATGGGTTTTGCATGACCCAGTGTTCTCACAAGGAACGCATTCTTGTGGGGAAAAAAAGCACTTTTATTTTACTATTCACATGCAGTAAAGGAATTACACTGGCTGGATTTGTCCACGACATGGAAAATAAATTGATTTAGAGAGTATTGTCTCAGTGCCAAGCATCAAGGGTATTGTTTTTAAATCTGGTAAGTTTTGTTCGTATTTATGTTAAATGTACTCTGGCAGCAGTGACTGCATTTAAGAATGAGGTAAACATAACTTCCATCACCAGATCTTGCTTTTATAGCAGCAGAAGTAAATCTATGCAATAAGCACCTGTTTTACTTGCTTTGTGTCAAACTTGTTCATTATGATCACACATTTAAAAACCAGTATTATTTATAGTTTTATTTGGTTCATTTTAGTTCTTCAAAGATTTTTCATAGGACTGTAGAAACTGTAGCATTAATTCGTAAGCACAACTGCTCTCAATGATGTTGCATGCATTTGTAACATAGTTTATATAGAGACATTCCCCCTTCAAGATATTTGTGAATCATGCTATTTCTTATAGTAAATAATTTGCAATTTAGAAGTCTGAAACAAAAATATTTATAAAACTGAGATTTTGTCCATATTTAATTTTAGGAAAAGACATTTTTTAATAAGGTGGTAATTATCAATTTTGGGCCTAAAATGGTATGTTTCTTTTTTTATTTCTTATTAGTTTAAATAGAGATTTCTATTCAAAAGGTCAGTTTCTGTCTTGGAACAGGGATGCAAATGTTGATGTACTTAATTTTGGCACAGTGTATTGAAATACTCCATTTTTTGGTCTAAATTTAAGAGGATAAAAATGTTTCCTGTTTTAGAGAGAAAGCTGCCATATCAGTAATGAAGTCTTTCCTACCTGTATGCCTTACACACCTTTCTCCTTCCCCTTTTCTGCCGTTTTTTTTCACTAATTTTGAAACCTTGTTGTAGTCTATTCCCTTTTTGGTTTTCACATTCTGTCAACATGATCTTCTGCCTATCTTAATTACTTAGTGATATGTGAATATGCTATTTTTGTTACTAAGTGAAAGCTTTTTTGCCTTGGTATTTCTCAAAGTGGGACACAGACTTTTTCCCCCCTATTCATTTTAGTAACAAGTATCACCTGTAATTAACCCTTTGGGGAGATGGTGATTATAGAAGACTTGTGCTATACTAAGTGTATAGACTTGGGAAACTTACAGGTTGTAATTGAGAAAATGCTCTTTAGAGAAAGTAGAAATAATAGTTATACTTGGTATGTCTGTTTTGCTAGTTTATATTCTGGAACTTGTAATGGAAGCACTGGTTATAATGATCTGCGAGCAAAGGAGGTAATGGGAATTGAGTAGTGGTTTTGCTTTGTACAATGAAACACCTTTTTACAGCCTTTGTAACTTCTTTCCTATAAATGTGTGGTTTCTTCTCTTGTATCTGCTGTGTTGTCCATCCTGACTCTATATATACAACATAATTACTCTCTACTCCTACTACACTGTGTTTGCGTTTCTGAAGTCTGGCATGTTTGATACTGTGATTTGATGTTGGTGCAGATGCATAGTCTTAATCAACTGATACCTGTGGGTTCAGTTCTAGTCCTATACAGTAGTCCATTCTGCTAGTTCAGAGATGTGTTAGAGGTCTGCATAGTCTCTAGCTTAAATGGTTATCTGCCTGCTCTGTAACTTCAGTTTGCCCTTCACTGCAATTCAGAAGTGGGGAGGCTTTGACGTTTCCACTGAGGGATCAGATTGCCGTATGATGCGTTCATATTTACTTGTGCCAAAGCTGAATAGTGCATTGGTCCTCTCTTTTGACACCTTCTGAAACCTTTTAGTCACTCACTGAGGAATTCTGTTTTCAGTTGAGATTTTGATTTTCCTGGCAGATGTCACTTGAAACAAAGTTTGGTTTTCATATTTTACTTCCATAAAATGTATGAAAGCATTCTTTTTTGCTGCCCCCTTCCTTTTGTTCAGTGCTTGAGCATGTAAAGCAGAAAGAAATCTGATTCTCTTGTATGTAACAATGCAACCTTTTCCGTGTTTGACTTTGTTCCTTTCCCAGGGCAATTTTAGTAGTTCATCAGCCTTTCTCTTCTATCATACGTAAACCACAATCCATTCCCAGGATACATTCTCTCTTGTTTTTTAGCTTGTGCAAATTAAACACCTCCAAGGAAGTCTATTTAAAGGCTTAAGAAGTTGGTGGACTAGGCTTGCCCGTTGCCTTAGTAGGTTCTAGTAAGCTTTGGATGTTAAAGAATGTCTGCTGGGCTGAAAGAGCTTGACTTCAGTGACAGTAATCACTGGTTACTGCATGCAGACGTGGCACTTTTGTATGGTTTGCAGTCACTGCCATTTCTCCTCTTCATCCTTTATTGGCAGAGAACTGTATCTTCCTGGTTCCCCTTTTCCTCCTTTTTCAAAAGGGAAGATGAGTGATGAGTCAGTCACTGATTTCCTGATCTGTTGATGATGAGGGATGCCCTCTGTGTCTGCTGCTGGTGTGGAGGGTACCTGTGTTAATGTTGGGGAGCTGGGGCTCTTTTACCTCATCTAGAATGACCAGGGGCCTTCCTCACTGACTTGCACAGGGCCTTTTTGTTCTCAACTGGTAAGACAAGCTAGTTATCTTTCCTGAAAAGAGTGTAATTACAGGAAGTTGTCCATTGATGCATATTGGACTCAATCAAGAATCTGAAGGAGATTTTTGCTGCTTGTTATCCCAGACTTTGAGAAATGTTATCAAATGTGAAGGAAATTGGTTTCTGTTCTTCTATGCAGTTGCCTGTGGGGGGAAGAAAACTTTATTTGTGATGAGGACCTCAACTTCAGTGTTTCTTCTTTAAAGAATACTGTTCTTCAGTAAATACATTTAAACGGCTGGCTGCTAGAAACTGGAAGGAGAGTTTAGTCAAGGATGTCTTTGTTTTTCCCTGTTTTCTGTTTGCTGCTGGGCAGTGGCTGAGACAGTTTACTCAGCTGCAGGGAGCTTCTGTTTTTGGGTTTTTTTTTAATTGTTGTTACGCACCAAGAATTATTGTCTGATTAGGATGATAAATATGCTGACTTGCTGGTCAGCTTTTCTTGTGGTGTTATTCATAATCATTGGTGAGCTTTATTGCAAGCTGAATGAGATCTGGTTTGTTCCCTGGATCTCTCTTAGCTTTTCCTAGAAGTAGCTGACAAGGCATTTGCTAAACCAGCACTAGCAGCTATTTGCAAGGCAGTCTGGCTCTGTGTGAGGCATAGGTGTGTATCAAAAGCTTTCCTGAGATTTCTGGAGGTTTGTGCTTCTTCAGAGATTTGTAAGCAACTTCTGAGGTCTATCTTAGTGTGTTGCCAACGAGGAAAGACCTTCAAACAGACTAAAGAAAAATCCGTATCTTCGTCCAGTTGGTCAGTGGAGTGTACTGGTCTGTTACTGAATTCAGTGCCTATCAAAGCCTGCTTCCATTGCAGTCTCTTGTGCAGATCTGATCACCTCATGGAGATGTGAGGTCTTACAGGGTCTATAGTTGCATGCATTTCTCAAATTCCTATAAAGATACCTGAGAGTATGCTTGCTATTTAGGCTTCATCCTATATATGTCTTTGGACATCCTCTTAGTATGCAGCTATTTATTCCCCTGGCAACAGCATGATTATTACAGAGAAAGGACATTTCATACTTGCAGGGCAAATGCTCATTTACTTTCCTATCTTATCTGGGTCAAAGATACAGCTTGAAGTTGAAGGGAGTATTTTTGACAACTGGTATGATTGCTGATGTCCAGAGAAGCATCTGCACATCAGGCTGATGGAACTTGGGTCAATATGAGAGAACTTGAGTTCCCCATAGCAGATGTGGGGAAATAACTGCTTCTGGTGGTACTAAGCACTACAGAGTTTCAGCTTGAGATGCAAAGAAAAGCAAACTCCTTCCACTCTACCAGGAAGCAGTCAGACTTGAGAACTGATGCAAGAAATTCCAAATGCTTGAAAGATGAACTTGGAGCATCCTGGTGGCCTGAGCTGTTGAATTTTGCTACATTACCAGACTGGCTCTGTGCTGTCCTATCATCTTCTAAGCCTATAGATTCTGAAACAGGCCTGTTTGCATCAGGTACCAACAGACAGCTCCTGACCTGCTCTGAAGCCAGACAGTATCCACTGTTGCCTTAGTTTTCTCACAGTTGGGTCAAGGAAGGTTATGTAGCTTTTCCTCCAATCTGTTACTCAGTATAGCCAAAAACAGGACATGATGTCCAGCTCTGATCCTGCTTATTCTAGTATCGTGGCTTTGGTACAGTGTCTTCCTTTTGATTCTTAGTTCTTTTTCAGTGTGACAGCTTGATATCTGGGAGCTCTGTGCTATTCTAATGCTTTCTATTCCGTTGCAAGACTGCTGAAGTGGAACCATCCTTAGCAAGTTTTGGAGCATCCTATCTGAGCTCAAGTGACTGCAACATGGACAGATGAAAGTGATTGAGCTTTGAGTCATCTGGCATGGATACACACACGCACAATTTGAATGTAATACAAGGGGACATTGTAGAATTGTTAGCAATAACTTACTTTCTACACTTGCCATTTGTACCTGTTGGTGTTATTGGTGGCTCTTGCCATGAGTATCGTGTTCTTTCCTGCTCAGGGTATACAAAACTTAAATTATAGCCGAGCTGAAGGACCCCTTCATAAATTACCAGGTTCACTTTTTTTTTCCCCCCTGTAACATTGCTTTAGGTAACAAGTTATACTCTTTGAAAGGATGATGTTTGAAATGAGCTGATCTGTAAGGAGTTGATGTGTACTGCAAGCAGCCTACTGAATCAAGCCACTCTTTATGATAAGCTGTAAACACTCAGTTACCAAAAGCTGAGAAATACTTCTGTCTGCATTGGAAAGCTGTTTCAAAAAGAAGCTTGAGTATGAATGTGAAGTACACAGATATTTTATGAAGTCCTCACATGAGCATTTTTCTCTGCTCTGATTTTTTTCATTGTCCACCTCCGAAGTGAGTGTGCACAAATAATCTTTGTACAGAATAAGAAGATTTTCTTAGTTGAGGTTAATGAATTAGTTATTCTGAAAATGAAATGTGGAAATATCTTAATGTTCTAGTTAAACTACAGATTATTATAATTTAATTTTTAGTCTTTTGTTTGATGAAACTGCTGAAAAATGAACATATCGTTGCAGGTGGTACTGGTGATACTGACTGTGGTTATGGTTATCTTGTGCTTCCACTGCAAGGATCTGTTCTCAGTCACTTAGCTGTCAAATACTTAACTTTGTTAAGTGACCCCAGTGACCAGGTCACTGAGGATGCAGCTGCAGGGTGGCAGAACCCAGCAGGTGGGCTTAAGACAGCTAAAACTGGGAAGAACTCTGGCAAAAGAGGGAAAAGAAATTTCAGTGGCAAGAATAAATGGGAGCAAACAGGAGGAGGCAGAATCTCATAATTTTGAAAAGAAAGGTCTGCAATGTGTTTCCTTCCAGATTATGTAGCTGAAAGCTAGTCTTGTCTTCTGATGCCTGTGAAGTGTTCCTCCCTGTCTCTTAGTGGCTAGTCTTGTGTTAGAAGATGACAGCCAACATTTGCTGCATGTGATGATCTCAGATTTTGCAGTTGCATTGTAAGAAAGTAAAAATCTTAGATGGTTTGTGTAGAGCTTTGATGTGGTTCTCTTAATTCTTGTATCTATTTTTTACATTTTTTTGCTTTATGTTGAGAGAACTTAAAGCTGGTCAGGACATGCCAGGTTTAAGAGTAAGTAAGAGGTTGATTTCAGTGGATGTTGGTGAAAATTTTGGTCTTAATGTTGGGTAATTTATTTACTTTGAGAAAATCAACCATACTGTGGGCTAACCACAAGGATATGAAAGTAAGTTATTGTTGGTGAAGGAGTCAAAAGTACCAAGAGTACAAGAGTACCAGAGGCACACTTAGGAGGAGGGGAGTAGTTCTGTATTTTGTGCACAATGTGGATGATGTGTTAAGTAGGTAAAAATAAAATACTGAGTAAGGCAGGTGTCCTGCCAGGTGAGTGGTATGTGCTTATGCAATTGAAGGCTAATAAGTAATATATGCCTGCAAGGCTTGTGCTTCTGGCCTTCAGTCAGGTTCTGTATTTCTCATCTTGCAAGTGCTTAACCTTAATTTTCTTTGAATACCTTTCTCTTGCTGCTTAGCAAAGGTGATCCTGATGTTAGAATAGTTTCCTGTTGTATGAGTGGGAAAATTAAGATTGAAAAAGGGGTGAGAAAAAAAATAGAGCTTCTGTAAAATCCTGAAGGGATTTTAGGAGCAGGCACAGTCCTGTGGGTGAGGATGAGGGCATCCTCCAAGTAACCTGGGGTGTAGAAGTGCCCTTACCTAAAGGGTGCATCACTGCTAGAGTAGAGCAGGGGTGGCAAAAGGCCAGACCATTCCAAGGAGGTGAGGCTGTGTGGTTTAACCTAGCAGGCACCTAAACACCACACAGCTGTTCGCTCACTCCCCCCTCAGTGGGATGGGGGAGAGAATCAGAAAAAAAATAAAACTCATGGGCTGAGATAATGGCAGCTTAATAGGACAGAAAAGGAAGGGAAAATAATAATTGTAAAAGAATATACAAAACAAGTGATGCACAATGTAATTGCACGCCACCTGCTGACTGATGCCCAGCCAGTCCCCCAGCAGTGGGCTGCCATCATGCACTGCACTCGCAAATACCTAATAGCAAGGAATCAATTTGCTGGCCAGAAGCAGAGGTTGCAGTCAGAAAAAAAGAAGGGCTGTGACCAAAGTGAAATTCCTTATGGTGGGTGGTTATTAAGAATTGCCGAAGGTCTTTGTATAGCTGTCTAGTAATCCTTGAAAAATATTTCCTACAGATGTTCCTAACTGGGTGCCTAAGACTGCTGCAGCTATTGAAGAGGAAAGGGCAATAAAGGAAATACGCTATAAATCTGGTAAGTCCAAACTTAGTCACTCTTTCCTAAACAGCAGTGCTGCCAATATAGTAAACTTTGCTGTTTGGTGGGTTCCGCCCCCCCCCCCCCCCCCCCCCCGGGGTGTGTTTAAGAGAGTACTACAGGATTCAGCCCTCTCACAAACACCAATCAACAAAAATTGTGTCTTCACCTTGGGAAAACGAGCGGTTACCCCTGGAAGATACTGACCGAGACTCACAGAAAGGCAAGTACTTTTCATCTTCTTGGACAACGTTTACCACTGTTTAAATGACTATTACAGGGAGAAACTATCGCAGAGTTTGCCCCTCCTGCCCACTTTTTAAATTTAGTGTCGATAAAAGATAGCGTATTCCAAAGAGCATAAAAACACTTCAGTAATTTTCCCCCATCTCTGTCTCTCTCTGTATATATGTATACACATATATATAGTGTCACACACGTGGTGACTACCTGTATCGATTGTAGGTGGAAAAGGTAGAAATGGGCTATTAGCCCCATGTGTGCTTTCCTGAGATACACAACATAGGTCTTGCATCTACTTGTTCTTCAAGATCAAGATTTGTGTAGCCTGGTTTTAACCGTCCTAAGGTAGGAATGTAGTTTCAATTCCCCATCAGGCCGTGCAGGCACTCTTAGGGGGCTATTTATTGCATCCTAAGACAGTGCCAAAGAGAGGTGAGACCAGTCCCTTTCCCAGAGGTGCTCTGTGCTCTCTGCTGGCTGTCTTGGGTGTCTAGATGATGAAATGCAGCCACATATCAAACTTTTCTATAACTAAATTGAGATTAAATAAATACCCCCTTCAAGTGCCTTCGAAGAGACAGTAACAAAAGAGTTCCATTTTGTTCTGAATGCTAGGCTTTATCCAACATAATGTAGGACAAAGAAATACAAATTAAGAAATATTTCTCCTTCATTCTGGAGCAAGTGGCATGACTGAAAAAAAAAAATCTGTATTCTTTTACGAATAAGCAATAGTATAATTCCATTTGAGGAGAGAGCATTATGTTCTGAAACACCAAACTCATCAGTAGATCAGTCATCAGAAATTGCTGGACAGAAATATGACCTGCTACTTTCAATTAAAAAAAAAAAAAAATTTCACAACAGTATCAATTTCAGGGATAAAATCTCACACCCAGGAGGCTTCTCCTGTCCTAGCCTGATGGATGTGGCTGCTGCTGTTCCCACGCGTGTGTTCCAAAGGTTTACACTGCATTCCAAAGAGCCAGATACACAAACACACGTGCAGACTTACACAATTGATGTAACAGCAAAACAGATTGACGCAGGCAGAGCGATGCCTTTACCAGCGCCCATGTATTCGTAACCACCACTTACATAAACATGCCGGTCCTTTTCTGCCTTTCCAGATGATCAGGATTGGATGTTTATTGGAAAACATAAATATACCTTTACTCCCTAGATTCACAAGCACAGCACGTGCGGAGATTCCTCAACTAACGGTGTGGAAATTAAGTCCGTGTAATATCCGTGCCTGCATGTCAAGCTCCTTACCCCGTCACCAGTGCAAACCGTGGGTCTTTCCAGACCTGTGTCTCCTGTGCCATGACAGAGTCCAGTTTCTACTTCACTGGTGCATTGTGCACACACAAGGATCCCACCAGTAGCTGGCCTAAGACACTGTGTTTCCCACTTCTGTGCCCGAGATCTCTAGCCCCCTATGACCAGACGTCCCTTTTTGCACTGCACACTCCCCCTCCCCTCTGACAGGCTCGGGTTCAGCCCTTCTGAGTGACTCTTTCCCTTTGTGCCCCACCTGGCTGCCTGCAGCCTCATCTAGCAGGTGCCAGGCATGGAATCCTTGCCTTGCACAGGAGACTGAATTGGACTGCAGCGTGGTGAGCTGTGAAAACTGCCAACTTTATTTCGAGAACTAAGTCACCTTCAGCATTTGTGTGCACTCAGAGGAGCGTGGTCAGGACTGAACAGGCCTTTGACACTGAGGCTGCCTTTGGATCAGCAGGCAGTGCCCCAGTAGATGGTCGTGGTATAGTGCAGCTTGAACTTTGAGCCTTTTTCCCCCTTAGGATCTGCAGGATCTTTAATCTGCAGATTAAAGAATTCCACCAGCTTCTGGCATGTTGGTATTGGCCTTGGCCTCTGAGAGGGGGTTGAGGTGAAGACTGGCCGTGGCGTTGGAGTAGCAGTTACTGCTGGCCACAGTCTCATCTGTACCACGATCCAAGGACCCAAGGAAAGTGTGTGTAAATTGAAGGGGAGCAAAACGGCAGGAGGCCTGGAGAGTGAAGAAGACGGCTGCCTCCTGGAACCCTCGCTGGCAGGATCGACGCAGGAACCCAGACCGGTGATCTCTATTCCTCTATTCCCTCCATTTCCCTCCTTTCCTTTTCCCCCTTTTCCTTCACTACCATTAAGCAATGCAAGGCATACTGTATTGCTTGCCACAACTTGTTATATACTTAGCCAATTATCGTGTGTGCAATTAGCACATTGTGGGAAGTTAACAAATGTTTGAACTTTGAGACTTGTCTCACCATTGTCCAATCTGTTGGTGATTTGTGAATCCGAGTCACTTGTCTCCCCCATCTGAGTGGGACGGGACAGTCTGACATAGTACATAGATCACTATGCGTTTCTCCTAAAGGTCGTTGATTCTTAATTCAAGTCCAGAAGTGGTCAGAGCCATGGGAAAGGAGACAGGGAGGAGGGGTTGTGGAGAACACCAGAAGAAGAAGAGAGAAGGAGGCACTAAACATCTAAGTGTAACCACTCCAAACATAAATTCAAGAACAAACTTCATCTCTTTGTTACGGAGCGGAGATGGAGCCAAGGAGTAACATTCCCTAATATAGTGCTGCCCAGACACTCACGGGCACAGGATTTCTTAAAACAAGTGCATTTATTGGGTATTTAGGGACAGAGACTATATGCAGATGCAGCATGGGAAGCAGGGACCTGGCTTGTGTTCGGCTCATCATGGGGCAGAGGAGGAAGCACAGCACATTCTCCGGCAGGTGCTCCCCAGGGATGCAGGAGTGCCTCGCCAGCAGGTCCCCCATGGTGCCCAGCTTTGGTGGAAGACGTGCCGAGGGGTGGTCTCAGGGGCACCAGCAGCAGGCGGTTGGTGATGTTGTTCTTAGTGGTGCTCAACTGTCAGTAGGTGCCGCCCCATCCATAGGCTGGATGCATCCCTGTCAGAAAAGAGTTCTTGGGAAGGGCTTGGCAGATGCAGTGGGGGTCCCCACCTTATCTAGGGGCTTGTCTTGACCCAAGGCATCACAGGGGTCTGCTTTGCCCTCCCAGTCATCCTCCTCTACCTGCTCCTCGGCACTGCTGGCGCTTGCCCACTGGCTGCCGCTGTCACAGTCAACGCTCCCCTGCCTGGGCAGCCAGTAGAGCCCAAAGATCACGAGCAGGGTTTCGGCACAGACCCAAAACCACCAGTTCTGGCAGGCAGCAAGGAGCACGCCTTCTGGAGCGAGGCCGTGCAGTTCCTGGCTCCTCTGTTCAATCTCCTCCAGTAGCCAGGTCATCTCCCAGCTCTGCTGCTCCTCATGCTGCTGCAGGAGGTCTTGTGTGGCCATGTCCACCTGCTCATCCACTCTGAGTGCATACTGCAGGATGCTCAGCAACGTCAGGATGTGGGTGATACCCACAGCCATGGTCTGGAGGAGGAGGGAGAGAAGGGCCTCAGTGGGGCTGGGTGGCAGTGAGATGGCAGCTGGGGCAGCAGGGGAGAACATGCAGGGGCCCGGGGGTGGGTGGGATAGGGGGTGAGAGAATTTGGAGACACTAAGGGGGAGGGTGGTGAGCACTGCAGGGACGGGGACATCTCCCCCACAGCCCCCGGGCACTGGCCGTGGCTGGCAGCCCCGGCACCCCTGTGCCCAGCCTCAAGGGCAGCACCTGCCCTGCCCCAGGCGCCCCCCACAGTGGCTGCGCCCTCCCCCTGGCTGTAGAACCCCCCCTCAGGGGCCAGAGCTTCTGCTCCGGCCCTCGTCCAGCCCAGCCTTCCCTCCACCGGCCTCACTCACCGCTGGCCCGAGCCGTACTGCAGCGGGTGCTGTCGACTGGCACCCTTGGTGACATCCCTCGGTGACTTCTCCTCTGTGATGTCACAGGCACCAGAGCCCCACAGGGACATGCGCCCCTTGGGCCACAGCCACTGCCCCTGGCTCTGCAGCCCCTGCAGCGGGCAAAGCACAACCCCCCTGGCAGGACAGAGCTCCTGGGGCCCCTAAACCTCCCCAGACAGCAGCGGGGCAGCACGAGGGCGTCCCTGGCTTGCACAGGGAGCTCCACGTCCCCAGCTGAGCCCTGGGGTCGGGCTCCCGGCTCCCCCCATGGCACCAGCATCACCAGCAGCAGCAGGGAGGAGCCTTTGGGGAGAAGTTATTTCTCACGCTGTCACACGTGTGCATGTAGCACACGCACCCACACCTCTGCTACTCCAACCTGCGTTGGATTGTTATACCCCTGCATTGCACCCAGAGACTCCTGACTGCCCGGCCTGTTGGGAAATCAGATACCCCCTGATCAGGAGAGTGATGGAGGCATATCTGTCAGTGGCCGTATTGCCACTGTCTAGCGAGGAAGAAAAGATCTTTTCCCCACGGCAGCAACTTCCCTTCTTTTTAACATTGTTTAGGCAGGGATAAACCGGCATGAAATGAACAAATAATTAAAGAAATGTTCATGTCTTAGAGCAGGGGAAGGGCTTCTCAATCATTTTTTCATTTACAGAAAGATTCTCCCAATAGAACACTGGAATTTCAAAGAATTCTGCTATTATAAAGGCATTTCTGTCTTCTCTAGCTTAATTTTTAAGTCTTTATATGGGAAATCTCTGGGTTTGGAAAGGGATCTCTAAGTGAACTTGGGATGCTAGCGCTCATATTAATTATCTTTAATCATCGTCCCGATGAACTTTATTACGGTGCCGGCACAGCGATGCCTCCTGTGCGTCCCCCTCTGTGACAGGCACCTGGCAGGCAGAGATGATTCTGCCCGCGCAGGCAAGTTGCCGGCTTGGGCAGCCCTCAGAGGTCGGCGTCACTGACTGAGCCGAAGGGCTGGTGTGGACAAGGAAGGACACTTGGAAATTCATTCTGAATTAGGTATTAAAGTGATGTGGTTAATCTGGGTTGAGCCCCTGATTGGACAGTCTCATAGAAAATTGTAATGACCTTAATTTGGCTTGATTTACTTTGGAAGTGATTTAAACTCATTGAATTAAACCCTGTTCAATTTTCATTGTGGCTTTCACACAGGGATTTTTTCCAGTTTAACTAAAGCACTTGTTATTTACTCAGTGTGTGAACCTGAATTAAATATCATGACTTACCCTGTTTAGAGGATATGTAAGTAAAGTCAGAAGAATTGGTTAGAGTTTCTTTCTTCATTGGTACTGATTTCAGTTGTCTGCAGACACAACACCCCCCAAACGCACACATGTACATACACGCCTAGAGATGTCTGGTTGCTTTTGGACTGACAATTTTGCAAAAGGAATTCTCCATAATTTACAAAAAAATTCAATAAAAAGCGTTTCCAAATTTGGTGAACAGTTTATATATTGCGTGCAGATGTTCTTCCTTTCTTTTATTGTGATTAGGAATGTCATGCCCCAGGAGGGCTGACAGAACCTAGAGCAGCCTGAAGTGCTGCCACGGCCTAGTGAAGGCCAGGAGAGTTCTGAGACAGAGCAACACCAGTCCCAAAATGTGACCCTACGATGAGCTTAAATACCACATCTGTTCCCAGTAGTTTGTAAGGGGCTGTGATTCCCATCTGTGCTGTGAACAGACTCGACACCCCAGGGAGGCGCCAGTCCTTGCTGAGCAGCGCTTGCGCAGCCCAAGGGCGTCTCTGCCTCTCGGGCGGCCCCGCCAGCGAGCAGGCTGGGGGTGCACAGCGGGGACATCCGACCCCAACCGACCAAAGGAATATCCCACACCAACAACGCTGTGCTCAGCCAGAAAACTGCGGGGTGGAGGTTGGCAAGGGCTGCCCTTGCTTGGGCATCGGTTGGTTGGTTGTCAGCAACTGCTTTTCTTCGCATCACTTGCTTTTCTTGGGCTTTCTTTTCCTTCTTCTTTCTTTGTTGGGGTATAAAATTGTCTTTACCTGAAGCCACGAGTTTTCTCCCTTTTCCCCCTTCTGATTCTCCCCCAGGGGCAGCGAGCTGCAGGTGATGGTGGCCCCATAAGGACCTTCAGCCCTTCCTGGCCACCGTGCCCTGCCTACGTCTTGCCCTCGCCCTGAGCTCATGGCGCTGCTCCTGGGAGAAACCCAAAACTCCCCAGGACGTGGTGCTGGGCAGCCTGCTCGAGCTGAGCCTGCTTGAGCCCAGCTTGGACCAGACGACCTGGACAGGCTCCGTCCAACCTCCACCCTCCCGCGTGACTCTGGGCTTGGGTTTCCCTCCTACAGCACCTCAACTCAGCCCTGACACCCACTGGGAAGGGTGCTGGGACAAGGCACCATCCCAAACTCCTCCCCCAGGATCCATCACAGAACAACAGCCCCCACTCCAGAATGTCTTGTGGC
The DNA here is from genome assembly GCF_031877795.1 of Strix aluco. Classification (NCBI taxonomy): domain Eukaryota; kingdom Metazoa; phylum Chordata; class Aves; order Strigiformes; family Strigidae; genus Strix; species Strix aluco. The sequence continues at coordinate 83,404,925 of NC_133971.1, forward strand.
AGACTCGGTCACAAGAGAGAAAACACCTTTTTATTCCAAAGAGCAACGCTGGGGGCCCCAAAGTCAGCGCATCAGGCGGTGACAATGAATCGGCACCTGCAAGGACAGAGTCAGAAAGCTCTGGTGAATCCCTGGCGGCAGGAAGAGGCAGGGTTGTGCTGCCCTCTCTGGGGAACACCGTGTGTGAGGAATTGCTGACAGCCCAGAGCAGAGAGCTGTTGCTGGCGCTGGCTAGGGGGTGACTCTGGCGCCTCGTCCCCCGGACAACGCCCTTCGAGCCCCGAGCGCGCGCAGAGACGCGCAGTGCCCCTGTGCCACGCCGCAGGGCTCGGCCGGGAGCCCCTGGGCCCTGCCAGGGAGTTATTTCCAGACCCCGCGCACCACCGTCCCTCGCTGTCCCTCGCCAGCGCATTGGGCTGACGCAGAGGAGTGTGGAGAGGTGTGAAAGATGGGCAGAGAGCCCGGCACGCACCTGGGCTGCCCGACCTGCTGCGCCTTCCTGCGTCTTTTCGCTGGTCCGTCGCCAGAAGCACCTTCTCTCTTCCTCCTCTTCTTTTCTGCGCAGCTTTCGCTCTCTTCTCCCCAGGTCTCTCTTCTCTTCCGGCTCCTCTTCTCCTCGTCCTGGGCAGAGCCTGCAAATCTTTCCATCCCACAGTGGGATTAGATAGGGAAAGCCACGACCCACTGGAATCAGTTCTGATTTTAACCAAAGCAAGCTCATTTTACCTTCTTTCCTCTGGAAACCTGGCCAGTTGTTCTGGGCGCCCCAGGGAGTCTGCCATGCTCTCGGGGGTGGCTGGAGGCAAAGCTGGCGGTGCCTAAATGACAAATGTCACGGTTGGCATGTGGCAAGGGGTGACCTGGAGTGGTAAGCGACTCTTTGCTAAATTGGTACCTGAGATCTCCAGAGGAGATGCCTTGGGCTGGTTTGCATCAGCCACAGTTCACACAGTCCCCCTGCTGACCCCCAAATAGACCTGAGGAAGCTCTGATGAAGTAGGGCCTGAGCAAAACCCCCCTGAAGTTGACAGCTGCTCCCCTCTGCCTCTTTGTAGGCATTTTGTGGGCCTTTGGTTTGATTAAGCACCTGCCGAGTGCATTTGAGATACAACCTTGCCCATTTCCCTTGCTATGTATCATCCCAAGGGGTGGAGGAATAACCCAAACCCACACCAGCTCTACTGCCAGGCAGAGGCACAGCAGCGACTCCCCTCCTACCCCAGACACGCTGTCACCGTGTTTGGGGAGCTGACGTACCTCTCCCACTTCAGACTCCACCGCCGTATCTCCCCCAGCTTCCGTGAGGACACCGAGCAGAGAGGGGGGTGCATGTGGCAAAGCTTCTGCCTGGTGCTCGGTGTCCACTTTGCCTGCAGGGACAATTTTCTCTTCCAAACTCAGGTCTAGAAAGCAAAAGCATGTGCAACATGGTGACTTCTTGGAAGCAAACTGAGCTAAAGCAACCCCCACCCAAAGCCCTACACTTCTGTGGTCAGCCCTCCGATGCCCTGTCTGCAGGCTTCAGCTCATCCTGCAGAGGAAAACGTTCATGTTTGGAGAGCAGTGGCCAAAGAGAGGCCACAGGACAAGCGGGGCTGAGAGGACAACACTCGATGCCCAGCCCTGTCAGAAGCAACACGGAGGTTTCTGGTGTCCCAAGCCCCAGCCGGTGCCAACCCTCAGTCCCCTCTCTCACCTCTGAATCTCTCCAGGGGGGCCGGCAGCTCCTTGTCTGCTGGGCTGGAAAGGCTGCCTGCTTCCTCCTCAAAGAGATCCCTGCAGTTCTCCACCAGAAACTCCACCAGCACGTTCTTTTTTTTTCCCCTCAATAGTGCAAGGGCAACTAATAACACAAAAAGCTATAGAAACCCAATTTACTTACTTCAGAAGTTACTCATTTATGCTTCCTTTATATTTTTTAGCAATTTGCAATACAATATTTGCATGCAATTATAAATTGCTAGCTAAGAATTGCTCTGCTGATTGAGGTTGCCAATTAAATTCAGACACCAGAGCAAAAAGAGTAGATTTATTTTACTGTTAATAATTAAAAGATATAACCAAGTAATACAGAAAATGAGCAATAAGAAAAATACAGAAGAGTACACTTAATCATTACTACATACAGTTAATTACAGAAAAATAAGAATAAGCAAGGTAATGCACCTAATCATTACTACACGATGGGGAGGATAGTGATTAAGGAAGATCCATCCCCACTTGCACCCATTCCCACCATCCAGACCTGCAGGCGCTGGGCAGCCCCGGGTGCAGCGAGGATTTATTGAGCCTTTCCCGGCGAGTGGGAAATCCTACGCGCTGCGTCATAGCTGAGGCATCCAGAGTCGCTGTGAGCGGGTCCAGCCTTATATACCCAAAAATCAGCAAGTCAGAAAGACTTGCACTTTTCTTTGAGCAGAAACATCTGGTTTCATCCTCCTGTTGGATTCCACCCAGAGCCTGGCCAGGGCTCGGCAGGGAGAACCAAGGGAGTTTCTAACAAGGCCAAACACTTGGGTTCTCAGCCTTGAACAAGGCTGAACAAGGGAAGTTGGGTACATTCTCATGACATTTCATCCTCACTACTGATTATATTCTGTCCAGGCTGCATCTGCCACTAGTGAGCATTCATATTTCATTAATGATCAGATACTAATAATTAACACTAATGGTAATGCAGATTTTACTAATTAGCAGATACTAATAATGGATAACGTTTGGTTGTGAGGTACAATGGTACAATGATTCAACGGTGAAATAGTGAACATCAGGATTACTGGGAGAATTCTACAAGAACACGTTGCCTGGTAGTTTTCTTGACAGGTTTTTCACACAGTTTCAGCCCCAAGACTTCCCTTCCCACACCAACAAAGGTAGCGACCCCAAGCTGAGATCCTCTCCCCATCTTCATGCTCCCAACCTCTCCCTGAACCACGTCCTCCTGCAGAAGCTGCACTCTCCGGGCACTGAAATCAAAGGGACATTGGATCCTTTTCTACTCACTGAGGAGGGCTGGCTGTGGGGTTTTCACCTCCAGACTGAACTATGTCCTCCCATATGCCCTGCCCTCTTCTGCTAAGGCACAGGCATGAGGGGAGGCCTCACCCTGACACCCCAGCAGGCGCTGACCCCAGGGCCACACAGGGAGGTCCCCCACACCTCCCCTTGCCCCAAACCCCCCAGCTTCCCCCCACGCCATCCCCTCTGCCACACACAGCCCCAGCTCCCCACGCCCCACGGCACCCTCCCCCCAGACCTGTCACACACAAACAACTGCCACAGCTTCCCCTGCCATGCACAGGGACCCTCGGAGCTCTCCCTGCACAGACCCCACTGTCACACGCAGGCAGCCTCCACAGCTGCCCCCACACCACCCCGGGGGGGTCTCCACAGCTCCCCCCCCCCCCCCCCCCCACTGTCAGAGAAGCTGCCTCACCGCTCCCCCCAACCAGACCTCACCATTACACACCGGAAGCCCCACAGCTCACAGCCCCCTCACACAGAAGAGGCCCCACACCTCCCCCCCCATCCTGACCCCTGTCACACACAGGCGGCCCCACATCCCCCCTCAGTCAGTCATGGTGCCACTTGCTGTATCTGCCGCTGCTTGTCTCGTTGAATGTGTCCTTTTATCTGTGACTGTACTTGTACCCTAAACTGCATCTGGAACTGTCTGTGTATCTGGAATTGTAGCTATTTTGTGCCTCATCTGCAACTGTATCTGCAATTCAGTGTGAGTCTGTGTCTGTAATTATATTGACACGGGTGATGGAGCCAGTGTCTGTATTTCTGATAGTGCCAGTATCTGTCTCTCTAATGGTGCCTGGACCTGTAACTGTACCTGTAACTGTATCTGCATTGATAATGCATCTGCAGTGGTGTCCGCAGTGCAAATCCTTTCTGTAGTTCCATCTGGAATAGTATTTGCATCTGCAGTGGTATCTGCATCCGGAATGGCATCTGCATCTGCATTTGTGTCTGAAATTGCACATGCATGGGCATGAATAAAAGAATTCCCTTTGTAATCCTGTACGTTGTGTCCCAGCCTCTCTCCTTGGTCAGCACGAGCCAGTTGCCAAATTTTGGTGACAGCTCCCCATGTAGCGGTACCAGCACCAGTTCTACCACAGTTGGGAGTGGAGAGGGAGAGGACAACACCAACCCAAAAGCACCCCAAGCCCCTGCTCATCCCCACGGATGGGGCAGGATGGGGCAGCACACACATGTCGGTATTGCAGGGCCACCAGTGCTGGCCCCATCCCTTCCCCTTGGACACAAAATTCACGTCCCCAAAAAAATCATGCTTGCGATGGGAGATTGCAGATCTGGGGAGACTGTTGGGATCGGAAACCATCACGGGGTTGAGAAATCGTCATTGACATGGGAAACCATTGTGGGGATGGGAAATACTCATTGGAGACAGGAACTCAGCAGGATGGGGAACCGCTGAGATGGGATTTGTGGTGTGAAGAAGCAAAACCCTGTAAGGCTGGCTGAAGCAGGTGCTGGTGGAATGATCACCATGGGGCCAGACCCCCAAAACCCTGTTTGCCCCAAACAGACCCCGCACTGCCCAACCACCATGGCAGATGCAGCAGCAGGCTCCTGCTCCTCCTCAGGCTCCTGCTCTCCAGGGAACTCCCCCGCCAGCTCTGCCCGCCAGGCTCTCACCCCATCACCCCTCTTCGCTTCCCCCTGCAGAGAGGTTCCCTTCCAGCTTCTGACAGCATCAGAGGTGCCCAGCGGGAGCTTCACCACCCCAGCCATGTCACCGCTGGTCCCTGCCTGAGTGCTGCCCTCTGTCATGGCGCTGCCAGTGTCCCGTGAGTCTGCCCAGGTCCATACTGTCACCTGCCAGCTGGCCCAGGCCACCACCTGGTAGGGGGTCCTCAGGGCCCCTGGGCCCCCGGGCAGGTGTGTTGTGGGTGGGTGTTTTAGATCACTTGAAGAGACACCGTGGAAGGTATTAGCAAAAAGTGATTTTAATGTGATGTTATAGAAGTGTGACTTCGCAAAGTTCGATGGCAACATTCACTCTATAACTTACTACATGGAAGAAACATACAAAGGAAAATCAAGTTAGAATTTATTTAAAATTATTTACACAGAGACCAGAGACATAAAAAGGTAAGGGAGACCCTCCTGTTGAGTCACAAAGTTCAGAATGGACCCCCTTGCTTTCTAAACTCCTTCTCAGAGAGACGTCTAGGTGAGGCTGGATCCAGGCTTAGTCGCAGACTTGGTCAACAGTTTATGTCTAATGGAAAAAATATAAAGGGTAACTCTTATTAATATAAATGGTAACTCTTGTTGAGTTATTACACCAATTTGTGGGGGAACGAGTGATTATGGATCCTACACAATTTGAGGTAGCAGCAATTAAAGATTTATTAACACTGTTACGGTAAACCACAAGATTAGATTGAACAGTTTTTAACAATATTTAATCATCAACCAATTATCAGAGTGATTTAAAAAAGTTGTTATAGTCAACACTACAAACTTCCCTAAATCGAATGCATAAACACAAACACACACACACACACATACAGAATTTAACCTATGATAGTAAATTATTGGTACCAAACGATCTTTGAAACTTTGAAGAAATCTGATTGTAGTGAATTACTCACTATTCTGCATCATCAGCATTTGTCAGCAGATGATCTTCGAACCCTTTATCTTCACTGGCATCTATCAGCAGATGATCTTGGAAATCTTCCTTTGAAATCCTCAAGAAATCTATTATTTGAAATCCTCGTGATATCTACCCTGAGAGGCATCCCAACTCAGAGATACTGGGTCACAGCCTGCTGTGATCCCGGAGAGCTCAAAGGGTCTTACTCAGGATTGCTATTTACAGGATCACAAGATGATTGACTTTGGTCAGTATTTTTTTTTCATTTTGGCCATATCGTTGTTTAAACCCGACCGACAGCCAAACACCACACAGCCGCTCACTCACCTTCTCTGCACAGGGGTTGGTGGAGGCAACTGGATGGGTAAAGGTAAGGAAACTTGTAGGTTGAGATAAAAACAATCTAAAAATTTAAATGAGATTAAAATACTTATAATAATTATAGCAATAATAGAATATACAAACAAGTGATGCACAGCGTGATTGCTCACCACCCACCGACCGATGCTCAGCCCTTCCTGGTGAGCGATCTCAGAGGAGAGAAAATCCGGGAGCTGCAACCGTGGAAGAGAGGGAGAGCAAACTTCCTGGCCAACCCTCCTCTATACACTGAGCATGACGTCGTACGATACAGAATATTTCAGTGGCCAATTTGGGTCCATCGCTATGGCTGTGCTCCCTCTCAGCTTTTTGTGCACCTGCACACGGGCAGGACATGGGACGTGGGAAAGTCCTTGATTCCTTAGCAGCAATGAAAGCATCGCTGCATTATCAACTTTATTCTCATACCAAATCCCGTACTGGATCTGAAACACAGCCCTGTTTTAGCTGCTGAGAAGAAAAATTAGCTCTGTCCCAGCTGAAACTGGGACAGTATCCACCCCTCATTCCATAACATTTACATTATGCTCAGGTTCCATGTTCGCCATTACATTCTAATTAACCATACCTCTTTTCCTTTTTTTAATGTACACACATAGATACCATTCCCTTGGGCTACTGTCAGGGAAAGCAGCTGGTTTGCCGATAACCTGGTTGAAGAAGAGTTTGACCTTGACAAGATTCCGGTGTACCCTTGAGATAAGGAAGCTTTGCTTAAAGCAGAAAACTTTCAAGGAGTTACTGACTACATAGCAGGATGAAGCATGCAGGGAGGAAACTGATCAAGGTTATCCAGTGAGAATGTTAAAAACAACTTTTTGAACAGTTACATTGTAACACTCTGGCACCTGAAATATATAAAAACGCATACTTTTAGTAATAAAAATACTAGCCGTTTCTTCACCCATGTGAGTCTGTGTGTGTCGCTTTGTCTGTCTATAAAGCGACACTGTTAGCCAGAGAAAAAGAGCCCAACTTCCTGCACTGTTCGCCAGGCAGAAAGAGCACAAATTGCTGCGCTGTTAGCCAGGGATTAAGAGCCCAACTTCCTTCGATGTGATCCAGGGATAAAGAGACCAAATTCCTGGGCTGTTAGCCAGGGATAAAGGGCCCACCTTGCTCCACTGTTAGCCGGGGATGAAGAGACCACCTTCCTACACTGCTAGAAAGAGATTAATAGCCCAAATTACAGCACTGTTAACAAGGACTAAAGAGCCCACTTACCTGCTCTGTTAGCCAGGGATAAAGAGCTGACATGCCTGCACTGTTAGCCAGAGATAAAGAGCCCAACATGCTGCACTGTTAGCCAGGGATAAAGAGCCCACCTTCCTGCGCTGGTAGCCACGGATAAAGAGACAATCTTCCTGCACTGTTAGCCTGAGATTAATAGTCCAAATTCCTACACTGTTTGCCACGGATAAAGAGCCCACCTTGCTGTGCTGTTAGCCAGGGACAAAGAGCCCACCTTGCTGCACTGCTAGCCAAGACGTAAATGGCTCATCTTGCTGCACTGTTAGCCAGAGATGAAGAGCCCAACTTGCTGCACTGTTAGCCAGGGAGAAAGAGCCTACCTTGCTGTGCTGCTAGCCAGAGATAAATAGCCCACCTTACTGCACTGTTAACAAGGGCTAAAGAGCCCACTTACCTGCTCTGTTAGCCAGGGATAAAGAGCCAAAATTCCTGCACTGTTATCCCAGGATCAGGAGCCCACCTTGCTGCACTGTTAGCAGAGATAAATAGCTCATCTTGCTGCACTGTTAGCCAGGGATAAAGAGCCCACCATCCTGCGCTGGTAGCCACGGATAAAGAGACGATCTTCCTGCACTGTTAGCCTGAGATTAATAGTCCACCTTGCTACACTGTTTGCCACGGATAAAGAGCCTAACTTGCTGCACTCTTAGCCATGGATAAATAGACCACCTTCCTGCGCTGTTAGCCAGGGACAAAGAGCCCACCTTGCTGCACTGTTAGCCAGGGATTAGGAGCCCACCTTCCTGCACTGCTAGCCAAAAGATAAATTGCTCATCTTGCTGCACTGTTAGCCAGAGGTGAAGAGCGAAACTTGCTGCGCTGTTAGCCAGGGACAAAGTGCCCACCTTGCTGCACTGTTAGCCAGGGATAAAAAGCTGACATTCCTGCACTGTTAGCCAGAGATTAGGAGCCCAACATGCTACGCTTTTTTCCCAGAATCAGGAGCCCACCTTGCTGCACTGTTTGCCAGAGATAAATAGCTCATCTTGCTGCACTGCTTGCCAGGGATAAAGAACCCACCTTCCTGCGCTGGTAGCCACGGATAAAGAGACGATCTTCCTGCACTGTTAGCCTGAGATTAATAGTCCAACTTGCTACACTGTTTGCCACGGATAAAGAGCCTAACTTGCTGCACTCTTACCTTGGATAAATAGACCACCTTCTGCAATGTTAGCCAGAGATGAAGAGCCCATCTTGGTGTACTGTTTGCCAGGGATAAAGAGCCATCTGCCTGTGCTGTTAGCCAGGGAGAAAGAGCCCACCTTCATACGCTCTTAGCCAAGGATCAGCAGCCCACCTTCCTGCAGTGTTACCCAGGGACAAAGAGCCCACTTTGCTGTGCTGTTAGGCAGGGATAATGAGCCCACCTTGCTGCGCTGCTAGCCAAGAGATAAATAGCTCATCTTGCTGCACTGTTAGCCAGAGATGAAGAGCCCAACTTGCTGTACTGTTAGCCAGGGATAAACAGCCCTCTTACCTGCCCTGTTAGCCAGGGATAAAGAGCCCACCTTTCTACGCACTTAGCCAAGGATCAGGAGTCCACCTTGCTGCGCTGTTAGCCAGGGAGTAAGAGCTCAACTTCATGCTCTGTTTGCCAGGGATAAATAGCCCGACTTGCTGTGCTGTTAGCCAGGAATTAGGAGCCCAGATTCTTGCACTGCTAGCCAGAGATTAATAGCCCAACTTGCTACACTGTTTGCCAGGGATAAAGAGCCCACGTTGTTGTGCTGTTAGCCAGGGATTAAGAGCCCACATTGCTGTGCTGCTAGCTAAGAGATCAATAGCTCATCTTTCTGCACTGTTAGCCAGAGATGAAGAGCCCAACTTGTTGCACTGTTTGCCAGGGATAATGAGCCCACCCTCCTGCACAGCTAGTCAGGGATAAAGCGCCCAACTTCCAGCGCTGTTAGCTAGGGACAAAGAGCCCACCTTCCTGCGATGGTAGCCAAGAGATAAATAGCTCATCTTGCTGCACTGCTTGCCAGGGATAAAGAGCCCACCTTCCTGCGCTGGTGGCCACGGATAAAGAGACAATCTTCCTGCACTGTTAGCCTGAGATTAATAGTCCAACTTGCTACACGGTTTGCCACGGATAAGGAGCGTAAATTGCTGCAGTCTTACCATGGATAAATACACCACCTTCCTGCACTGTTAGCAAGGAATAAAGAGCCCACCTTGATCTGCTGTTAGCCAGGGAGAAAGAGCCCAACTTGCTCGCTGTTAGCCAGGGAGAAAGAGCCTACCTTGCTGTGCTGCTAGCCAGAGATAAATAGCCTAACGCACTGCACTGTTAACAAGAGATAAAGAGCCCACTTACCTGCTCTGTTAGCCAGGGATAAAGAGCCGACATTCCTGCACTGTTAGCCAGAGATAAAGAGCCCAACTTGCTACACTGTTATCCAAGGATCAGGAGTCCACCTTCTGCACTGTTAGCCAAAGATAAATAGCTCATCTTGCAGCACTGTTAGCCAGAGATGAGGAGCCGAACTTGCTGCACTGTTTGCCAGGGAGAAAGAGCCTACCTTGCTACGCTGCTAGCCAGAGATAAAGAGCCCAACGTACTGCACTGTTAACAAGGGCTAAAGAGCCCACTTACCTGCTCTATTAGCCAGGGATAAAGAGCCCACCTACCTGCTCTGTTAGCCAGGGATAAAGAGCCCAACTTGCTGCACTGTTATCCCAGGATCAGGAGTCCACATTCTGCACTGTTAGCCAGAGATAAATAGCTCAACTTGCTGCACTGTTAGCCAGGGATAAAGAGCCCACCTTCCTGCACTGCTAGCCAACAGATAAATAGCTCATCTTGCTGCACAGTTAGCCAGAGATGAAAAGCCCAACTTGCTGCACTGGTAGCCAGGGAGATGAGCCTACCTTGCTGTGCTGCTAGCCAGGGATAAGTAGCCCAAAGCACTGCACTGTTAACAAGGGCTAAACAGCCCACTTACCTGCTCTGTTAGACAGGGCTAAAGAGCCGACATTCCTGCACTGTTAGCCTGAGATAAATAGCTCATCTTGCTGCACTGGTAGCCAGGGATAAAGAGCCCACCTTCCTGCGCTGTTTGCCAGGGATAAAGAGCAAACATTCCTACGCTCTTAGCCAAGGATCAGCAGCCCACCTTGCTGTGCTGTTAGCCAGGGATTAAGAGCCCACCTTCCTGCACTGCTAGCCAAGAGATAAACAGCTCATCTTGCTGCACTGTTAGCCAGAGATGAAGAGCCCAACTTGTTGCACTGTTTGCCACGGATAATGAGCCACACTCCTGCACAGCTAGCCATGGATAAAGAGCCCATCTTCCAGCGCTGTTAGTTAGGGAGAAATAGCCCACATTCCTGCGATGGTAGACAAGAGATAAGCAGCTCAACTTGCTGAACTGTTAGCCAGAGATGAAGAGCCCAACTTGCTACGTTGTTATCCAGGGATCAGGAGCCCACCTTGCTGCACTGTTTGCCAGAGATAAATAGCCCAACTTGCTGTGCTGTTTGCCAAGGATAAAGAGCCCACATTCCTACGCTCTTAGCCAAGGATCAGGAGCCCACCTTGCTGCACTATTAGCCAGGGATTAGGAGCCCACCTTCCTGCACTGCTAGCCAAGAGATAAATTGCTCATCTTGCTGCACTGTTTGCCAGAGGTGAAGAGACCAATTTGCTGCACTGTTTGCCAGGGATAATGAGCCCACCTTTCTACGCACTTAGCCAAGGATCAGGAGTCCACCTCGCTGCGCTGTTAGTCAGGGAGTAAGAGCCCAACTTCATGCTCTGTTAGCCAGGGATAAAGAGCCCACCTTGCTGTGCTGTTAGTAAGGGATTAAGAGCCGACCTTGCTGCGCTGCTAGCCAAGAGATAAATTGCTCATCTTGCTGCACTGTTAACCAGAGATGAAGAGCCCAACTTCCTACACTGTTTGCCAGGGATAAAGAGCCCACTTTCTTGCGATGTTAGCCAGGGACAAAGAGCCCACCTTGCTGCGCTGTTAGCCAGGGATTAGGAGCCCACCTTCCTGCACTGCTAGCCAAGAGATAAATTGCTCATCTTGCTGCACTGTTTGCCAGAGGTGAAGAGCCTAACTCTCTGCACTGTTTGCCAGGGATAATGAGCCACCCTCCTGCACAGCTAGCCATGGATAAAGAGCCCATCTTCCAGCGCTGTTAGCTAGGGTTAAAGTGCCCACCTTCCTGCGATGGTAGCCAAGAGATAAATAGCTCATCTTGCTGCACTGTTAGCCAGAGATGAAGAGCCCAACTTGTTGCTCTGTTAGCCAAGGATGAAGAGCCCAATATTCTACACTGTTATCCAATGATCAGGAGCCCAACTTGCTGCACTGTTAGCCAGAGATAAATAGCTCATCTTGCTGCACAGTTAGCCAGGGATAAAGAGCCCACTTTGCTGTGCTGTTAGCCAGGGATAAAGAGGCCACCTTGTGTGCTGTTAGCCAAGAGATAAATTGCTCATCTTGCTGCACTATTAGCCAGAGATGAAGAGCCCAACTTGCTGCACTGTTAGCCAGGGATAAAGAGCCGACATTCCTGCATTGTTAGCCAGAGATAAAGAGCCTAACTTGCTACACTGTTATCCCAGGATCAGGAGTCCACCTTCTGCACGGTTAGACAAAGATAAATAGCTCAACTTGCTGCACTGTTTGCCAGGGATAATGAGCCCACCTTGCTGCACAGATAGCCAGGGATAAAGAGCCCACCTTCCTGCGATGTTAGCCAAGTGATAAATAGCTCATCTTGCGGCACTGTTAGTCAGAGATGAAGAGCCCAACTTGCTGTTCTGTTAGCCAAGGATGAAGAGCCGACATTCCTGCACTGTTAGCCAGGGATAAAGAGCCCAACATTATACACTGTTATCCAAGGATCAGAAGCCCACCTTGCTGCAGTGTTAGCCAGGGAGAAAGAGCCCACCTTGCTGTGCTGTTAGCCAGAGACAAAGAGCCCACCTTGCTGCACTGTTAGCCAGGGATAAAGAGCCCACCTTCCTGTGCTGGTAGCCACGTATAAAGAGACGATCTTCCTGCACTGTTAGCCTGAGATTAATAGTCCAACTTGCTACACTGTTTGCCACGGATAAAGAGCCTAACTTGCTGCACTCTTAGCCATGGATAAATAGACCACCTTCCTGCGATGTTAGCCAGGGACAAAGAGCCCACCTTACTGCACTGTTAGCCAGGGATTAGGAGCCCACCTTCCTGCACTGCTAGCCAAGAGATAAATTGCTCATCTTGCTGCACTGTTAGCCAGAGATGAAGAGCCCAACTTGCTGCACTGTTAGCCAGGGAGAAAGAGCCTACCTTGCTGCACTGTTAGCCAGGGAGAAAGAGCCTACCTTGCTGTGCTGTTAGCCAGGGACAAAGAGCCCACCTTGCTGCATTGTTAGCCAGTGATTAGGAGCCCACTTTCCTGCACTGCTAGCCAAGAGATAAATTGCTCATCTTGCTGCACTGTTAGCCAGAGATGAAGAGCCCAACTTGCTGCACTGTTATCCCAGGATCAGGAGTCCATCTTCTGCACTGTTAGCCAAAGATAAATAGCTCATCTGGCTGCGCTGTTTGCCAGGGAACATGAGCCACCCTCCTGCACAGCTAGCCAGGGATAAAGAGCCCATCTTCCAGCGCTGCTAGGCAGCGATAAAGAGCCCACTTTCCTGCGCTGGTAGCCAAGAGATAAACAGCTCAACTTGCTGCACTGTTAGCCAGAGATGAAGAGCCCAACTTGCTATGTTGTTATCCAGGGATCAGGAGCCCACCTTCCTGCACTGTTAGCCAGAGGTAAAGAGCCCACATTCCTATGATCTTAGCCACGGATCAGCAGCCCACCTTGCTGTGCTGTTAGCCAGGGATTAAGAGCTCACTATGCTGCGCAGCTAGCCAAGAGATAAATAGCTCATATTGCTGCACTGTTAGCCAGGGACAAAGAGCCCAACTTGCTGCTTTGTTAGCCAAGGATGAAGAGCCCAACATTCTACACTGTTATCCAAGGATCAGGAGCCCACTTTGCTGCACTGTTAGCCAGAGATAAATAGCCCAACTTGCTGTGCGGTTAGCCAGGGATAAAGAGTCCACCTTGCTCTGATGTTAGCCAGGGATAAAGAGCCCACCTTCCTACTCTCTTAGCCAAGGATCAGCAGCCCACCTTGCTGAGCTGTTAGCCAGGGATTAAGAGCCCACCTTGCTGCGCTGCTAGCCAAGAGATAAATAGCTCATCTTGCTGCACTGTTTGCCAGAGGTGAAGAGCCCAACTTGCTGCTCCGTTAGCCAAGGATGAAGAGCTGACATTCCTGCACTGTTAGCCAGGGATAAAGAGCCCAACATTATACACTGTTATCCAAGGATCAGAAGCCCACCTTGCTGCAGTGTTAGCCAGGGATAAAGAGCCCACCTTGCTGTGCTGTTAGCCAGGGACAAAGAGCCGACCTTGCTGCACTGTTAGCCAGGGATTAGGAGCCCACCTTCCTGCACTGCTAGCCAAGAGATAAATAGCTCATCCTGCTGCACTGTTAGCTAGAGATGAAGAGTCCAACTTGCTGCACTGCTAGCCATGGAGAAAGAGCCTACCTTGCTGTGCTGTTAGCCAGAGACAAAGAGCCCACCTTCCTGCGCTGGTAGCCACGGATAAAGAGACGATCTTCCTGCACTGTTATCCTGATATTAATAGTCCAACTTGCTACACTGTTTGCCACGGATAAAGAGCCTAACTTGCTGCACTCTTAGCCATGGATAAATAGACCACCTTCCTGACATTTTAGCCAGGGACAAAGAGCCCACCTTGCTGCACTGTTAGCCACGGATTAGGAGCCCACCTTCCTGCACTGCTAGCCAAGAGATAAATTGCTCATCTTGCTGCACTGTTAGCCAGAGATGAAGAGTCCAACTTGCTGCACTGTTAGCCAGGGAGAAAGAGCCTACCTTGCTGTGCTGTTAGCCAGGGATAAAGAGCCTACCTTCGAACGTTCTTAGCCAAGGATCAGCAGCCCACCTTCCTGCGGAGCTTGCCAGGGACAAAGAGACACTTTGCTATGCTGTTAGCCAGAGATGAAGAGCCCAACTTGCTGCACGGTTAGCCAGGGAGAAAGAGCCTACCTTGCTGTGCTGCTAGCCAGAGATAAATAGCCCAACTTACTGCACAGTTAACAAGGGCTAAAGAGCCCACTTACCTGCTCTGTTAGCCAGGGATAAAGAGCCCACCTTCCTGCGCTGGTAGCCACGGATAAAGAGACGATCTTCCTGCACTGTTAGCCAGGGACAAAGAGCCCACCTTGCTGCACTGTTAGCCAGGGATTAGGAGCCCACTTCCTGCACTGCTAGCCAAGAGATAAATTGCTCATCTTGCTGGACTATTTGCCAGAGGTGAAGACATCAACTTGCTGCACTGTTAGCCAGGAATAATGAGCCCATCTTCCTGCACAGCTAGCCCTAGATGAAGAGTCCATCTTACCTGCACTGTTAGCCAGGAATAAAGAGCCCACCTTCCTGCGCTGGTAGCCACGGATAAAGAGACGATCTTCCTGCACTGTTAGCCTGAGATTAATAGTCCAACTTGCTACACCGTTTGCCACGGATAAAAAGCCTAACTTGCTGCACCCTTAGCCATGGATAAATAGACCACCATCCTGCGATGTTAGCCAGGGACAAAGAGCCCACCTTGCTGCACTGTAGGCAGGGATTAGGAGCCCACCTTCCTGCACTGCTAGCCAAGAGATAAATTGCTCATCTTGCTGCACTGTTAGCCAGGGATTAGGAGCCCACCTTTCTATGCACTTAGCCAAGGATCAGGAGTCCACCTTGATGCGCTGTTAGGCAGGGAGTTAGAGCCCAACTTCATGCTCTGTTAGCCAGGGATAAAGAGCCCACCTTGCTGTGCTGTTAGCCAGGGACTAAGAGCCCACCTTGCTGTGCTGCTAGCTAAGAGATAAATGGCTTATCTTGCTGCACTGTTAGCCAGAGATGAAGAGCCCAACTTCCTACACTGTTTTCCAGGGATAAAGAGCCCACTTACTTGCGCTGTTAGCCAGGGACAAAGAGCCCAACTTGCTGCGCTGTTAGCCAGGGATTAGGAGCCCACCTTCCTGCACTGCTAGCCAAGAGATAAATAGCTCATCCTGCTGCACTGTTAGCTAGAGATGAAGAGTCCAACTTGCTGCACTGCTAGCCATGGAGAAAGAGCCTACCTTGCTGTGCTGTTAGCCAGAGACAAAGAGCCCACCTTCCTGCGCTGGTAGCCACGGATAAAGAGACGATCTTCCTGCACTGTTATCCTGATATTAATAGTCCAACTTGCTACACTGTTTGCCACGGATAAAGAGCCTAACTTGCTGCACTCTTAGCCATGGATAAATAGACCACCTTCCTGACATTTTAGCCAGGGACAAAGAGCCCACCTTGCTGCACTGTTAGCCACGGATTAGGAGCCCACCTTCCTGCACTGCTAGCCAAGAGATAAATTGCTCATCTTGCTGCACTGTTAGCCAGAGATGAAGAGTCCAACTTGCTGCACTGTTAGCCAGGGAGAAAGAGCCTACCTTGCTGTGCTGTTAGCCAGGGATAAAGAGCCTACCTTCGAACGTTCTTAGCCAAGGATCAGCAGCCCACCTTCCTGCGGAGCTTGCCAGGGACAAAGAGACACTTTGCTATGCTGTTAGCCAGAGATGAAGAGCCCAACTTGCTGCACGGTTAGCCAGGGAGAAAGAGCCTACCTTGCTGTGCTGCTAGCCAGAGATAAATAGCCCAACTTACTGCACAGTTAACAAGGGCTAAAGAGCCCACTTACCTGCTCTGTTAGCCAGGGATAAAGAGCCCACCTTCCTGCGCTGGTAGCCACGGATAAAGAGACGATCTTCCTGCACTGTTAGCCAGGGACAAAGAGCCCACCTTGCTGCACTGTTAGCCAGGGATTAGGAGCCCACTTCCTGCACTGCTAGCCAAGAGATAAATTGCTCATCTTGCTGGACTATTTGCCAGAGGTGAAGACATCAACTTGCTGCACTGTTAGCCAGGAATAATGAGCCCATCTTCCTGCACAGCTAGCCCTAGATGAAGAGTCCATCTTACCTGCACTGTTAGCCAGGAATAAAGAGCCCACCTTCCTGCGCTGGTAGCCACGGATAAAGAGACGATCTTCCTGCACTGTTAGCCTGAGATTAATAGTCCAACTTGCTACACCGTTTGCCACGGATAAAAAGCCTAACTTGCTGCACCCTTAGCCATGGATAAATAGACCACCATCCTGCGATGTTAGCCAGGGACAAAGAGCCCACCTTGCTGCACTGTAGGCAGGGATTAGGAGCCCACCTTCCTGCACTGCTAGCCAAGAGATAAATTGCTCATCTTGCTGCACTGTTAGCCAGGGATTAGGAGCCCACCTTTCTATGCACTTAGCCAAGGATCAGGAGTCCACCTTGATGCGCTGTTAGGCAGGGAGTTAGAGCCCAACTTCATGCTCTGTTAGCCAGGGATAAAGAGCCCACCTTGCTGTGCTGTTAGCCAGGGACTAAGAGCCCACCTTGCTGTGCTGCTAGCTAAGAGATAAATGGCTTATCTTGCTGCACTGTTAGCCAGAGATGAAGAGCCCAACTTCCTACACTGTTTTCCAGGGATAAAGAGCCCACTTTCTTGCGCTGTTAGCCAGGGACAAAGAGCCCAACTTGCTGCGCTGTTAGCCAGGGATTAGGAGCCCACCTTCCTGCACTGCTAGCCAAGAGATAAATAGCTCATCCTGCTGCACTGTTAGCTAGAGATGAAGAGTCCAACTTGCTGCACTGCTAGCCATGGAGAAAGAGCCTACCTTGCTGTGCTGTTAGCCAGAGACAAAGAGCCCACCTTCCTGCGCTGGTAGCCACGGATAAAGAGACGATCTTCCTGCACTGTTATCCTGATATTAATAGTCCAACTTGCTACACTGTTTGCCACGGATAAAGAGCCTAACTTGCTGCACTCTTAGCCATGGATAAATAGACCACCTTCCTGACATTTTAGCCAGGGACAAAGAGCCCACCTTGCTGCACTGTTAGCCACGGATTAGGAGCCCACCTTCCTGCACTGCTAGCCAAGAGATAAATTGTTCATCTTGCTGCACTGTTAGCCAGAGATGAAGAGTCCAACTTGCTGCACTGTTAGCCAGGGAGAAAGAGCCTACCTTGCTGTGCTGTTAGCCAGGGATAAAGAGCCTACCTTCGAACGTTCTTAGCCAAGGATCAGCAGCCCACCTTCCTGCGGAGCTTGCCAGGGACAAAGAGACACTTTGCTATGCTGTTAGCCAGAGATGAAGAGCCCAACTTGCTGCACGGTTAGCCAGGGAGAAAGAGCCTACCTTGCTGTGCTGCTAGCCAGAGATAAATAGCCCAACTTACTGCACAGTTAACAAGGGCTAAAGAGCCCACTTACCTGCTCTGTTAGCCAGGGATAAAGAGCCCACCTTCCTGCGCTGGTAGCCACGGATAAAGAGACGATCTTCCTGCACTGTTAGCCAGGGACAAAGAGCCCACCTTGCTGCACTGTTAGCCAGGGATTAGGAGCCCACTTCCTGCACTGCTAGCCAAGAGATAAATTGCTCATCTTGCTGGACTATTTGCCAGAGGTGAAGACATCAACTTGCTGCACTGTTAGCCAGGAATAATGAGCCCATCTTCCTGCACAGCTAGCCCTAGATGAAGAGTCCATCTTACCTGCACTGTTAGCCAGGAATAAAGAACCCACCTTCCTGCGCTGGTAGCCACGGATAAAGAGACGATCTTCCTGCACTGTTAGCCTGAGATTAATAGTCCAACTTGCTACACCGTTTGCCACGGATAAAAAGCCTAACTTGCTGCACCCTTAGCCATGGATAAATAGACCACCATCCTGCGATGTTAGCCAGGGACAAAGAGCCCACCTTGCTGCACTGTAGGCAGGGATTAGGAGCCCACCTTCCTGCACTGCTAGCCAAGAGATAAATTGCTCATCTTGCTGCACTGTTAGCCAGGGATTAGGAGCCCACCTTTCTATGCACTTAGCCAAGGATCAGGAGTCCACCTTGATGCGCTGTTAGGCAGGGAGTTAGAGCCCAACTTCATGCTCTGTTAGCCAGGGATAAAGAGCCCACCTTGCTGTGCTGTTAGCCAGGGACTAAGAGCCCACCTTGCTGTGCTGCTAGCTAAGAGATAAATGGCTTATCTTGCTGCACTGTTAGCCAGAGATGAAGAGCCCAACTTCCTACACTGTTTTCCAGGGATAAAGAGCCCACTTTCTTGCGCTGTTAGCCAGGGACAAAGAGCCCAACTTGCTGCGCTGTTAGCCAGGGATTAGGAGCCCACCTTCCTCCACTGCTAGCCAAGAGATAAATTGCCCATCTTGCTGCACTGTTTGCCAGGGATAATGAGCCACTCTCCTGCACAGCTAGCCATGGATAAAGAGCCCACCTTCCTGCACTGTTAGCCAGGGATAAAGAGCCCACATTCCTACGCTCATAGCCAAGGATCAGCAGCCCACATTGCTGTGTAGTTAGCCAGGGATTAAGAGCCCACCTTGCTGCGCTGCTAGCCAAGAGATAAATAGCTCATCTTGCTGCACTGTTAGGCAGAAATGAAGAGCCCAACTTGCTGCTCTGTTAGCCAAGGATAAAGAGCCGACATTCCTGCACTGTTAGCCATGGATAAAGGGCCTAACATTCTACACTGTTATCCAAGGATCAGGAGCCCACCTTGCTGTACCGTTAGCCAGAGATAAATAGCTCATCTTGCTGCTGTGTTTGTCAGGGATAAAGAGCCCAACTTGCTACGCTGTTAGCCAGGGATAAAGAGCCCACCTTCCTACGCTGGTAGCCACGGATAAAGAGACGATCTTCCTGCACTGTTAGCCTGAGATTAATAGTCCAACTTGCTACACTGTTTGCTACGGATAAAGAGCCTAACTTGCTGCGCTCTTACCATGGATAAATAGACCACCTTCCTGCCATGTTAGCCAGGGACAAAGAGCCCACCTTGCTGCACTGTTAGCCAGAGATGAAGAGCCCATCTTGCTGTACTGTTAGCCAGGGATTAGGAGCCCACCTTCCTAGACTCTTAGCCAACGAACAGCAGCCCAACTTCCTGCAGTGTTAGCTAGGGACAAAGAGCCCACCTTGCTGTGCTGTTAGCCAGGGATAAAGAGCCCACCTTCCTGCGCTGTTAGACAGGGATAAAGAGCCTACCTTCCTATGCTCTTAGCCAAGGATCAGCAGCCCACCTTACTGTGCTGTTAGCCAGGGATGAAGAGCCTATATTGCTGGGCTGCTAGTCAGAGTTAAATAGCCTAACATAATTTGTTGTTAACAAGGGATAAAGAGCCCACCTACCTGCACTGTTAGCAAGGGATAAAGTGCCCACCTTGCTGCACTGTTAGCCAGAGATAAATAGACCACTTTGCTGTGCTGATAGCCAAGCGATAAATAGCTCATCTTGCTCCACTGTTAGCCAGAGGTGAAGAGTCCAACTTGCTGAAATGTTTGATAGGGATAATGAGCTCACCTTCCTGCACTGCTAGCTAGGGATGAAGAGCCCACCTTCCTGCACTGGTAGCCACGGATAAAGAGATGATCTTCGTGCACTGTTAGCCTGAGATTAATAGTCCAAATTGCTATAATGTTTGCCACGAATAAAGATCCTAACTTGCTGCACTATTTGGCCATGGATAAATAGACCAACTTCCCTCACTGTTCGCCAGGGATAAAGAGCCCACCTTGATACACTGTTATCCAAGGATAATGAGACCACATTGCTGCACTGTTTGCCTGGGAGAAAGAGCCCACCTTGCTGCCAGGAAATCTCTAGCTAACAGTGCAGGAAGCTGCTCTCTTTATACGTGCTATCAGCGCACGAAGGTGCATTCCTTATCCCTAGCTAACAACGCAGGAAGGTGGGCTCTTTATCCCTGGAAAACAGTTTAGCAAATTGCACTATTTATCTCTCGGCTGGCAGTGCAGGAAGGTGGACTCTTTGTCCCTAGCTAACAGTGCAGCACGATGAGCTATTTATCTCTGGCTAACATCAGAGCAATGTGGGTTCCTGATACTTGGATAACAACGTAGCAAGTTCGGCTTTTTATCTCTGGCTAACAGTGCAGGAATGTCGGCTCTTTATCCGTGGCTAACAGAGCAGGTAAGTGGGCTCTTTAGCCCTTGTTAACAGAGCAGTAAATTGGGCTATTTATCTCTGGCTAGCAGCACAGCAAGGTAGGCTCTTTCTCCCTGGCTAACAGTGCAGCAAGTTGGACTCTTCATCTCTGGCTAACAGTGCAGCAAGATGAGCAATTTATCTCTTGGCTAGCAGTGCAAGAAGGTGGGCTCCTAATCCCTGGCTAACAGCACAGCAAGGTAGGCTCTTTCTCCCTGGCTAACAGTGCAGCAAGTTGGACTCTTCATCTCTGGCTAACAGTGCAGCAAGATGAGCAATTTATCTCTTGGCTAGCAGTGCAGTTAGGTGGGCTCCTAATCCCTGGCTAACAGTGCAGCAAGGTGGGCTCTTTGTCCAAGGCTAACATCGCAGGAAGGTGGTCTATTTATCCATGGCTAACAGTGCAGCAAGTTGAGCAATTTATCCCTTGGCTAGCAGTGCAGGAAGGTGGGCTCCTAATCCCTGGCTAACAGTGCAGCAAGGTCAGCTCATTGTCCCTTGCTAACAGTGCAGTAAGTTGGACTCTTCATCTCTGGCTAACAGTGCAACAAGATGAGCAATTTATCTCTTGGCTAGCAGTGCAGGAAGGTGGGCTCCTAATCCCTGGCTAACAGTGCAGCAAGGTTGGCTCTTTGTCCCTGGCTAACAGCACAGCAAGGTGGACTCTTTATCCCTGGCTAACAGCACAGCAAAGTGGGCTCTTTGTCCCTGGCAAGCTCCGCAGGAAGGTGGACTGCTGATCCTTGGCGAAGAACGTAGGAAGGTAGGCTCTTTATCCCTGGCTAACAGTGCAGGCAGATGGGCTCTTTATCCCTGGCTAACAGTGCAGCAAGGTGGGCTCTTTGTCCCTGGCTAACAGCACAGCAAGGTAGGCTCTTTCTCCCTGGCTAACAGTGCAGCAAGTTGGACTCTTCATCTCTGGCTAACAGTACAGCAAGATGAGCAATTTATCTCTTGGCTAGCAGTGCAGTTAGGTGGGCTCCTAATCCCTGGCTAACAGCACAGCAAAGTGGGCTCTTTGTCCCTGGCAAGCTCCACAGGAAGGTGGACTGCTGATCCTAGGCGAAGAACGTAGGAAGGTGGGCTCTTTATCCCTGGCTAACAGTGCAGGCAGATGGGCTCTTTATCCCTGGCTAACAGTGCAGGCAGATGGGCTCTTTATCCCTGGCTAACAGTGCAGCAAGGTGGGCTCTTTGTCCCTGGCTAACAGCACAGCAAGGTAGGCTCTTTCTCCCTGGCTAACAGTGCAGCAAGTTGGACTCTTCATCTCTGGCTAACAGTGCAGCAAGATGAGCAATTTATCTCTTGGCTAGCAGTGCAGGAAGGTGGGCTCCTAATCCCTGGCTAACAGTGCAGCAAGGTTGGCTCTTTGTCCCTGGCTAACAGCGCAGGAAGGTGGTCTATTTATCCATGGCTAAGAGTGCAGCAAGTTAGGCTCTTTATCCGTGGCAAACAGTGTAGCAAGTTGGACTATTAATCTCAGGATAACAGTGCAGGAAGATCGTCTCTTTATCCGTGGCTACCAGCGCAGGAAGGTGGGCTCTTTATCCCTGGCTAACAGTGCAGCAAGATGAGCTATTTATCTCTGGCTAACAGTGCAGCAAGGTTGGCTCTTAATCCTGGGATAACAGTGTAGCAAGTTGGGCTCTTCATCTCTGGCTAACAGTGCAGGAATGCCGGCTCTTTATCCCTGGCTAACAGCACAGCAAGGTGGGCTCTTTGTCCCTGGCTAACAGCACAGCAAGGTAGGCTCTTTCTCCCTGGCTAACAGTGCAGCAAGTTGGACTCTTCATCTCTGGCTAACAGTACAGCAAGATGAGCAATTTATCTCTTGGCTAGCAGTGCAGGAAAGTGGGCTCCTAATCCCTGGCTAACAGCACAGCAAGGTGGACTCTTTATCCCTGGCTAACAGTGCAGCAAAGTGGGCTCTTTGTCCCTGGCAAGCTCCGCAGGAAGGTGGACTGCTGATCCTTGGCAAAGAACGTAGGAAGGTGGGCTCTTTATCCCTGGCTAACAGTGCAGGCAGATGGGCTCTTTATCCCTGGCTAACAGTGCAGCAAGGTGGGCTCTTTGTCCCTGGCTAACAGCACAGCAAGGTAGGCTCTTTCTCCCTGGCTAACAGTACAGCAAGTTGGACTCTTCATCTCTGGCTAACAGTACAGCAAGATGAGCAATTTATCTCTTGGCTAGCAGTGCAGGAAGGTGGGCTCTTTATCCCTGGCTAACAGTGCAGCAAGATGAGCTATTTATCTCTGGCTAACAGTGCATCAAGGTTGGCTCTTGATCCTGGGATAACAGTGTAGCAAGTTGGGCTCTTCATCTCTGGCTAACAGTGCAGGAATGCCGGCTCTTTATCCCTGGCTAACAGAGCAGCAAGTTGGACTCTTCATCTCTGGCTAACAGTGCAGCAAGATGAGCAATTTATCTCTTGGCTAGCAGTGCAGGAAAGTGGGCTCCTAATCCCTGGCTAACAGTGCAGCAAGGTTGGCTCTTTGTCCCTGGCTAACAGCGCAGGATGGTGGTCTATTTATCCATGGCTAAGAGTGCAGCAAGTTAGGCTCTTTATCCATGGCAAACAGTGTAGCAAGGTGGACTATTAATCTCAGGATAACAGTGCAGGAAGATCGTCTCTTTATCCGTGGCTACCAGTGCAGCAAGGTGAGCTCTTTGTCCCTGGCAAGCTCTGCAGGAAGGTGGACTGCTGATCCTTGGCTAAGAACGTAGGAAGGTGGGCTCTTTATCCCTGGCTAACAGTGCAGTAAGGTGGGCTCTTTGTCCCTGGCTAACAGCACAGCAAGGTAGGCTCTTTCTCCATGGCTAGCAGTGCAGCAAGTTGGACTCTTCATCTCTGGCTAACAGTACAGCAAGATGAGCAATTTATCTCTTGGCTAGCAGTGCAGGAAGCTGGGCTCCTAATCCCTGGCTAACAGTGCAGCAAGGTGGGCTCTTTGTCCCTGGCTCACAGCACAGCAAGGTGGGCTCTTTCTCCCTGGCTAACATGCAGGCAGATGGGCTCTTTATCCCTGGCTAACAGTGCAGCAAGATGAGCTATTTATCTCTGGCTAACAGTGCAGCAAGGTTGGCTCTTGATCCTGGGATAACAGTGTAGCAAGTTGGGCTCTTCATCTCTGGCTAACAGTGCAGGAATGTCGGCTCTTTATCCCTGGCTAACAGAGCAGGTAAGTGGGCTCTTTAGCCCTTGTTAACTGTGCAGTAAGTTGGGCTATTGATCTCTGGCTAGCAGCACAGCAAGGTAGGCTCTTCCTCCATGGCTAGCAGTGCAGCAAGTTGGACTCTTCATCTCTGGCTAACAGTGCAGCAAGATCAGCAATTTATCTCTTGGCTAGCAGTGCAGGAAAGCGGGCTCCTAATCCCTGGCTAACAGTGCAGCAAGGTGGACTCTTTATCCCTGGCTAACAGTGCAGCAAGATGAGCAATTTATATCTTGGCTAGCAGTGCAGGAAGGTGGGCTCCTAATCCCTGGCTAACAGCACAGCAAGGTGGACCCTTTATCTCTGGCTAACAGCACAGCAAATTGGGCTCTTTGTCCCTGGCAAGCTCCGCAGGAAGGTGGACTGCTGATCCTTGGCAAAGAACGTAGGAAGGTGGGCTCTTTATCCCTGGCTAACAGTGCAGCAAGGTGGGCTCTTTGTCCCTGGCTAACAGCACAGCAAGGTAGGCTCTTTTTCCCTGGCTAACAGTGCAGCAAGTTGGACTCTTCATCTCTGGCTAACAGTGCAGCAAGATGAGCAATTTATCTCTTGGCTAGCAGTGCAGGAAGGTGGCCTCTTTCTCCCTGGCTAACTGTGCAGCAAGGTGGGCTCTTTGTCCCTGGCTAACAGCACAGCAAGGTAGACTCTTTATCCCTGGCTAACAGCACAGCAAAGTGGGCTCTTTGTCCCTGGCATGCTCCGCAGGAAGGTGGACTGCTGATCCTTGGCGAAGAACGTAGGAAGGTGGGCTCTTTATCCCTGGCTAACAGTGCAGGCAGATGGGCTCTTTATCCCTGGCTAACAGTGCAGGCAGATGGGCTCTTTATCCCTGGTTAACAGTGCAGCAAGGTTGGGCTCTTTGTCCCTGGCTAACAGCACAGCAAGGTAGGCTCTTTCTCCCTGGCTAACAGTGCAGCAAGTTGGACTCTTCATCTCTGGCTAACAGTACAGCAAGATGAGCAATTTATCTCTTGGCTAGCAGTGCAGGAAGGTGGGCTCTTTATCCCTGGCTAACAGTGCAGCAAGGTTGGCTCTTTGTCCCTGGCTAACAGCACAGCAAGGTAGGCTCTTTCTCCCTGGCTAACAGTGCAGCAAGTTGGACTCTTCATCTCTGGCTAACAGTACAGCAAGATGAGCAATTTATCTCTTGGCTAGCAGTGCAGGAAGGTGGGCTCCTAATCCCTGGCTAACAGTGCAGCAAGGTTGGCTCTTTGTCCCTGGCTAACAGCGCAGGAAGGTGGTCTATTTATCCATGGCTAAGAGTGCAGCAAGTTAGGCTCTTTATCCGTGGCAAACAGTGTAGCAAGTTGGACTATTAATCTCAGGATAACAGTGCAGGAACATCGTCTCTTTATCCGTGGCTACCAGCGCAGGAAGGTGGGCTCTTTATCCCTGGCTAACAGTGCAGCAAGATGAGCTATTTATCTCTGGCTAACAGTGCAGCAAGGTTGGCTCTTGATCCTGGGATAACAGTGTAGCAAGTTGGGCTCTTCATCTCTGGCTAACAGTGCAGGAATGCCGGCTCTTTATCCCTGGCTAACAGAGCAGCAGGGTGGGCTCTTTGTCCCTGGCTAACAGCACAGCAAGGTGGACTCTTTATCCCTGGCTAACAGTGCAGCAAAGTGGGCTCTTTGTCCCTGGCAAGCTCCGCAGGAAGGTGGACTGCTGATCCTTGGCGAAGAACGTAGGAAGGTGGGCTCTTTATCCCTGGCTAACAGTGCAGGCAGATGGGCTCTTTATCCCTGGCTAACAGAGCAGCAAGGTGGGCTCTTTGTCCCTGGCTAACAGCACAGCAAGGTAGGCTCTTTCTCCCTGGCTAACAGTGCAGCAAGTTGGACTCTTCATCTCTGGCTAACAGTACAGCAAGATGAGCAATTTATCTCTTGGCTAGCAGTGCAGGAAGGTGGGCTCTTTATCCCTGGCTAACAGTGCAGCAAGGTTGGCTCTTTGTCCCTGGCTAACAGTGCAGCAAGTTGGACTCTTCATCTCTGGCTAACAGTGCAGCAAGATGAGCAATTTATCTCTTGGCTAGCAGTGCAGGAAGGTGGGCTCCTAATCCCTGGCTAACAGTGCAGCAAGGTTGGCTCTTTGTCCCTGGCTAACAGCGCAGGAAGGTGGTCTATTTATCCATGGCTAAGAGTGCAGCAAGTTAGGCTCTTTATCCGTGGCAAACAGTGTAGCAAGGTGGACTATTAATCTCAGGATAACAGTGCAGGAAGATCGTCTCTTTATCCGTGGCTACCAGTGCAGCAAGGTGAGCTCTTTGTCCCTGGCAAGCTCCGCAGGAAGGTGGACTGCTGATCCTTGGCTAAGAACGTAGGAAGGTGGGCTCTTTATCCCTGGCTAACAGTGCAGTAAGGTGGGCTCTTTGTCCCTGGCTAACAGCACAGCAAGGTAGGCTCTTTCTCCATGGCTATCAGTGCAGCAAGTTGGACTCTTCATCTCTGGCTAACAGTACAGCAAGATGAGCAATTTATCTCTTGGCTAGCAGTGCAGGAAGGTGGGCTCCTAATCCCTGGCTAACAGTGCAGCAAGGTGGGCTCTTTGTCCCTGGCTCACAGCACAGCAAGGTGGGCTCTTTCTCCCTGGCTAACATGCAGGCAGATGGGCTCTTTACCCCTGGCTAACAGTGCAGCAAGATGAGCTATTTATCTCTGGCTAACAGTGCAGCAAGGTTGGCTCTTGATCCTGGGATAACAGTGTAGCAAGTTGGGCTCTTCATCTCTGGCTAACAGTGCAGGAATGTCGGCTCTTTATCCCTGGCTAACAGAGCAGGTAAGTGGGCTCTTTAGCCCTTGTTAACTGTGCAGTAAGTTGGGCTATTGATCTCTGGCTAGCAGCACAGCAAGGTAGGCTCTTCCTCCATGGCTAGCAGTGCAGCAAGTTGGACTCTTCATCTCTGGCTAACAGTGCAGCAAGATCAGCAATTTATCTCTTGGCTAGCAGTGCAGGAAAGCGGGCTCCTAATCCCTGGCTAACAGTGCAGCAAGGTGGACTCTTTATCCCTGGCTAACAGTGCAGCAAGATGAGCAATTTATATCTTGGCTAGCAGTGCAGGAAGGTGGGCTCCTAATCCCTGGCTAACAGCACAGCAAGGTGGACCCTTTATCTCTGGCTAACAGCACAGCAAAGTGGGCTCTTTGTCCCTGGCAAGCTCCGCAGGAAGGTGGACTGCTGATCCTTGGCAAAGAACGTAGGAAGGTGGGCTCTTTATCCCTGGCTAACAGTGCAGCAAGGTGGGCTCTTTGTCCCTGGCTAACAGCACAGCAAGGTAGACTCTTTATCCCTGGCTAACAGCACAGCAAAGTGGGCTCTTTGTCCCTGGCATGCTCCGCAGGAAGGTGGACTGCTGATCCTTGGCGAAGAACGTAGGAAGGTGGGCTCTTTATCCCTGGCTAACAGTGCAGGCAGATGGGCTCTTTATCCCTGGCTAACAGTGCAGCAAGGTTGGGCTCTTTGTCCCTGGCTAACAGCACAGCAAACTAGTCTCTTTCTCCCTGGCTAACAGTGCAGCAAGTTGGACTCTTCATCTCTGGCTAACAGTACAGCAAGATGAGCAATTTATCTCTTGGCTAGCAGTGCAGGAAGGTGGGCTCTTTATCCCTGGCTAACAGTGCAGCAAGGTTGGCTCTTTGTCCCTGGCTAACAGCACAGCAAGGTAGGCTCTTTCTCCCTGGCTAACAGTGCAGCAAGTTGGACTCTTCATCTCTGGCTAACAGTGCAGCAAGATGAGCAATTTATCTCTTGGCTAGCAGTGTAGGAAGGTGGGCTCCTAATCCCTGGCTAACAGTGCAGCAAGGTTGGCTCTTTGTCCCTGGCTAACAGCGCAGGAAGGTGGTCTATTTATCCATGGCTAAGAGTGCAGCAAGTTAGGCTCTTTATCCGTGGCAAACAGTGTAGCAAGTTGGACTATTAATCTCAGGATAACAGTGCAGGAACATCGTCTCTTTATCCGTGGCTACCAGCGCAGGAAGGTGGGCTCTTTATCCCTGGCTAACAGTGCAGCAAGATGAGCTATTTATCTCTGGCTAACAGTGCAGCAAGGTTGGCTCTTGATCCTGGGATAACAGTGTAGCAAGTTGGGCTCTTCATCTCTGGCTAACAGTGCAGGAATGCCGGCTCTTTATCCCTGGCTAACAGAGCAGCAGGGTGGGCTCTTTGTCCCTGGCTAACAGCACAGCAAGGTAGGCTCTTTCTCCCTGGCTAACAGTGCAGCAAGTTGGACTCTTCATCTCTGGCTAACAGTACAGCAAGATGAGCAATTTATCTCTTGGCTAGCAGTGCAGGAAGGTGGGCTCCTAATCCCTGGCTAACAGTGCAGCAAGGTGGACTCTTCATCTCTGGCTAACAGTACAGCAAGATGAGCAATTTATCTCTTGGCTAGCAGTGCAGGAAGGTGGGCTCTTTATCCCTGGCTAACAGTGCAGCAAGGTTGGCTCTTTGTCCCTGGCTAACAGTGCAGCAAGTTGGACTCTTCATCTCTGGCTAACAGTGCAGCAAGATGAGCAATTTATCTCTTGGCTAGCAGTGCAGGAAGGTGGGCTCCTAATCCCTGGCTAACAGTGCAGCAAGGTTGGCTCTTTGTCCCTGGCTAACAGCGCAGGAAGGTGGTCTATTTATCCATGGCTAAGAGTGCAGCAAGTTAGGCTCTTTATCCGTGGCAAACAGTGTAGCAAGGTGGACTATTAATCTCAGGATAACAGTGCAGGAAGATCGTCTCTTTATCCGTGGCTACCAGTGCAGCAAGGTGAGCTCTTTGTCCCTGGCAAGCTCCGCAGGAAGGTGGACTGCTGATCCTTGGCTAAGAACGTAGGAAGGTGGGCTCTTTATCCCTGGCTAACAGTGCAGTAAGGTGGGCTCTTTGTCCCTGGCTAACAGCACAGCAAGGTAGGCTCTTTCTCCATGGCTATCAGTGCAGCAAGTTGGACTCTTCATCTCTGGCTAACAGTACAGCAAGATGAGCAATTTATCTCTTGGCTAGCAGTGCAGGAAGCTGGGCTCCTAATCCCTGGCTAACAGTGCAGCAAGGTGGGCTCTTTGTCCCTGGCTCACAGCACAGCAAGGTGGGCTCTTTCTCCCTGGCTAACATGCAGGCAGATGGGCTCTTTACCCCTGGCTAACAGTGCAGCAAGATGAGCTATTTATCTCTGGCTAACAGTGCAGCAAGGTTGGCTCTTGATCCTGGGATAACAGTGTAGCAAGTTGGGCTCTTCATCTCTGGCTAACAGTGCAGGAATGTCGGCTCTTTATCCCTGGCTAACAGAGCAGGTAAGTGGGCTCTTTAGCCCTTGTTAACTGTGCAGTAAGTTGGGCTATTGATCTCTGGCTAGCAGCACAGCAAGGTAGGCTCTTCCTCCATGGCTAGCAGTGCAGCAAGTTGGACTCTTCATCTCTGGCTAACAGTGCAGCAAGATCAGCAATTTATCTCTTGGCTAGCAGTGCAGGAAAGCGGGCTCCTAATCCCTGGCTAACAGTGCAGCAAGGTGGACTCTTTATCCCTGGCTAACAGTGCAGCAAGATGAGCAATTTATATCTTGGCTAGCAGTGCAGGAAGGTGGGCTCCTAATCCCTGGCTAACAGCACAGCAAGGTGGACCCTTTATCTCTGGCTAACAGCACAGCAAAGTGGGCTCTTTGTCCCTGGCAAGCTCCGCAGGAAGGTGGACTGCTGATCCTTGGCAAAGAACGTAGGAAGGTGGGCTCTTTATCCCTGGCTAACAGTGCAGCAAGGTGGGCTCTTTGTCCCTGGCTAACAGCACAGCAAGGTAGACTCTTTATCCCTGGCTAACAGCACAGCAAAGTGGGCTCTTTGTCCCTGGCATGCTCCGCAGGAAGGTGGACTGCTGATCCTTGGCGAAGAACGTAGGAAGGTGGGCTCTTTATCCCTGGCTAACAGTGCAGGCAGATGGGCTCTTTATCCCTGGCTAACAGTGCAGCAAGGTTGGGCTCTTTGTCCCTGGCTAACAGCACAGCAAACTAGTCTCTTTCTCCCTGGCTAACAGTGCAGCAAGTTGGACTCTTCATCTCTGGCTAACAGTACAGCAAGATGAGCAATTTATCTCTTGGCTAGCAGTGCAGGAAGGTGGGCTCTTTATCCCTGGCTAACAGTGCAGCAAGGTTGGCTCTTTGTCCCTGGCTAACAGCACAGCAAGGTAGGCTCTTTCTCCCTGGCTAACAGTGCAGCAAGTTGGACTCTTCATCTCTGGCTAACAGTGCAGCAAGATGAGCAATTTATCTCTTGGCTAGCAGTGTAGGAAGGTGGGCTCCTAATCCCTGGCTAACAGTGCAGCAAGGTTGGCTCTTTGTCCCTGGCTAACAGCGCAGGAAGGTGGTCTATTTATCCATGGCTAAGAGTGCAGCAAGTTAGGCTCTTTATCCGTGGCAAACAGTGTAGCAAGTTGGACTATTAATCTCAGGATAACAGTGCAGGAACATCGTCTCTTTATCCGTGGCTACCAGCGCAGGAAGGTGGGCTCTTTATCCCTGGCTAACAGTGCAGCAAGATGAGCTATTTATCTCTGGCTAACAGTGCAGCAAGGTTGGCTCTTGATCCTGGGATAACAGTGTAGCAAGTTGGGCTCTTCATCTCTGGCTAACAGTGCAGGAATGCCGGCTCTTTATCCCTGGCTAACAGAGCAGCAGGGTGGGCTCTTTGTCCCTGGCTAACAGCACAGCAAGGTAGGCTCTTTCTCCCTGGCTAACAGTGCAGCAAGTTGGACTCTTCATCTCTGGCTAACAGAACAGCAAGATGAGCAATTTATCTCTTGGCTAGCAGTGCAGGAAGGTGGGCTCTTTATCCCTGGCTAACAGTGCAGCAAGGTTGGCTCTTTGTCCCTGGCTAACAGTGCAGCAAGTTGGACTCTTCATCTCTGGCTAACAGTGCAGCAAGATGAGCAATTTATCTCTTGGCTAGCAGTGCAGGAAGGTGGGCTCCTAATCCCTGGCTAACAGTGCAGCAAGGTTGGCTCTTTGTCCCTGGCTAACAGCGCAGGAAGGTGGTCTATTTATCCATGGCTAAGAGTGCAGCAAGTTAGGCTCTTTATCCGTGGCAAACAGTGTAGCAAGGTGGACTATTAATCTCAGGATAACAGTGCAGGAAGATCGTCTCTTTATCCGTGGCTACCAGTGCAGCAAGGTGAGCTCTTTGTCCCTGGCAAGCTCCGCAGGAAGGTGGACTGCTGATCCTTGGCTAAGAACGTAGGAAGGTGGGCTCTTTATCCCTGGCTAACAGTGCAGTAAGGTGGGCTCTTTGTCCCTGGCTAACAGCACAGCAAGGTAGGCTCTTTCTCCATGGCTATCAGTGCAGCAAGTTGGACTCTTCATCTCTGGCTAACAGTACAGCAAGATGAGCAATTTATCTCTTGGCTAGCAGTGCAGGAAGCTGGGCTCCTAATCCCTGGCTAACAGTGCAGCAAGGTGGGCTCTTTGTCCCTGGCTCACAGCACAGCAAGGTGGGCTCTTTCTCCCTGGCTAACATGCAGGCAGATGGGCTCTTTACCCCTGGCTAACAGTGCAGCAAGATGAGCTATTTATCTCTGGCTAACAGTGCAGCAAGGTTGGCTCTTGATCCTGGGATAACAGTGTAGCAAGTTGGGCTCTTCATCTCTGGCTAACAGTGCAGGAATGTCGGCTCTTTATCCCTGGCTAACAGAGCAGGTAAGTGGGCTCTTTAGCCCTTGTTAACTGTGCAGTAAGTTGGGCTATTGATCTCTGGCTAGCAGCACAGCAAGGTAGGCTCTTCCTCCATGGCTAGCAGTGCAGCAAGTTGGACTCTTCATCTCTGGCTAACAGTGCAGCAAGATCAGCAATTTATCTCTTGGCTAGCAGTGCAGGAAAGCGGGCTCCTAATCCCTGGCTAACAGTGCAGCAAGGTGGACTCTTTATCCCTGGCTAACAGTGCAGCAAGATGAGCAATTTATATCTTGGCTAGCAGTGCAGGAAGGTGGGCTCCTAATCCCTGGCTAACAGCACAGCAAGGTGGACCCTTTATCTCTGGCTAACAGCACAGCAAAGTGGGCTCTTTGTCCCTGGCAAGCTCCGCAGGAAGGTGGACTGCTGATCCTTGGCAAAGAACGTAGGAAGGTGGGCTCTTTATCCCTGGCTAACAGTGCAGCAAGGTGGGCTCTTTGTCCCTGGCTAACAGCACAGCAAGGTAGACTCTTTATCCCTGGCTAACAGCACAGCAAAGTGGGCTCTTTGTCCCTGGCATGCTCCGCAGGAAGGTGGACTGCTGATCCTTGGCGAAGAACGTAGGAAGGTGGGCTCTTTATCCCTGGCTAACAGTGCAGGCAGATGGGCTCTTTATCCCTGGCTAACAGTGCAGCAAGGTTGGGCTCTTTGTCCCTGGCTAACAGCACAGCAAACTAGTCTCTTTCTCCCTGGCTAACAGTGCAGCAAGTTGGACTCTTCATCTCTGGCTAACAGTACAGCAAGATGAGCAATTTATCTCTTGGCTAGCAGTGCAGGAAGGTGGGCTCTTTATCCCTGGCTAACAGTGCAGCAAGGTTGGCTCTTTGTCCCTGGCTAACAGCACAGCAAGGTAGGCTCTTTCTCCCTGGCTAACAGTGCAGCAAGTTGGACTCTTCATCTCTGGCTAACAGTGCAGCAAGATGAGCAATTTATCTCTTGGCTAGCAGTGTAGGAAGGTGGGCTCCTAATCCCTGGCTAACAGTGCAGCAAGGTTGGCTCTTTGTCCCTGGCTAACAGCGCAGGAAGGTGGTCTATTTATCCATGGCTAAGAGTGCAGCAAGTTAGGCTCTTTATCCGTGGCAAACAGTGTAGCAAGTTGGACTATTAATCTCAGGATAACAGTGCAGGAACATCGTCTCTTTATCCGTGGCTACCAGCGCAGGAAGGTGGGCTCTTTATCCCTGGCTAACAGTGCAGCAAGATGAGCTATTTATCTCTGGCTAACAGTGCAGCAAGGTTGGCTCTTGATCCTGGGATAACAGTGTAGCAAGTTGGGCTCTTCATCTCTGGCTAACAGTGCAGGAATGCCGGCTCTTTATCCCTGGCTAACAGAGCAGCAGGGTGGGCTCTTTGTCCCTGGCTAACAGCACAGCAAGGTAGGCTCTTTCTCCCTGGCTAACAGTGCAGCAAGTTGGACTCTTCATCTCTGGCTAACAGAACAGCAAGATGAGCAATTTATCTCTTGGCTAGCAGTGCAGGAAGGTGGGCTCCTAATCCCTGGCTAACAGTGCAGCAAGGTGGGCTCTTTGTCCCTGGCTAACAGCACAGCAAGGTGGACTCTTTATCCCTGGCTAACAGTGCAGCAAGTTGGGCTCTTCATCTCTGGCTAACAGTGCAGCAAGATGAGCAATTTATCTCTTGGCTAGCAGTGCAGGATGGTGGGCTCCTAATCCCTGGCTAACAGTGCAGCAAGGTCAGCTCTTTGTCCCTGGCTAACAGCACAGTAAGGTGGACACTTTATCCCTGGCTAATAGTGCAGGCAGATGGGCTCTTTATCCCTGGCTAACAGAGAGGTAGGTGGGCTCTTTAGCCCTTGTTAACTGTGCAGTAAGTTGGGCTATTGATCTCTGGCTAGCAGCACAGCAAGGTAGGCTCTTTCTCCCTGGCTAACAGTGCAGCAATTTGGGCTCTTCTTCTCTGGCTAACAGTGCAGCAAGATGAGCAATTTATCTCTTGGCTAGCAGTGCAGGAAGGTGGGCTCCTAATCCCTGGCTAACAGTGCAGCAAGGTGGGCTCTTTGTCCCTGGTTAACAGTGCAGGAACGTGGTCTATTTATCCATGGCTAAGAGTGCAGCAAGTTAGGCTCTTTATCCATGGCAAACAGTGTAGCAAGTTGGACTATTAATCTCAGGCTAACAGTACAGTAAGATCGTCCCTTTATCCGTGGCTACCTGCACAGGTATCTGGGCTCCTTATCCCTGGCAAACAGTGCAGCAAGTTGAGCTCTTCATGTTTGGCTAACAGTGCAGCAAGATGAGGTATTTATTTCTTGGCTAGCAGCGCAGCAAGGTGGTCTATTTATCCATGGCTAACAGTGCAGCAAGGTGGGCTCTGGGCTTTCCCTGAATCAACACAGTTCCCCCCCACAGCACCATGACAGCCCCCTCCAACAGAAGCACGGCAGCTAAGAGGTGGGGAGGTGGTGCCTGGCTCCAAAGCGCCCTGACAACAGGAGGGGAAGTCAGAGTAGGGACAGGGGCAGCTTCCAGCCTTAACCCAACTCCTACCCGGCCCCCAGCAGGTACTTACAGTCACATGCTGCTCTGCCTCTCTGACCAGCTTCAGATAACCACTTACTGCCACCTTACCCTGGTGTCCATCAGCCATTTTGGAAGATCCCATGGACCGATGAATCTTGCCAGTGGCCATGACTAGGCAAACCTGGAAGGAGTAACAATGAGACTTTGAAAATCCAGAATCCCATTCACAGCAGACCCAAAGGATACACCTGTGTCTCCAGGCTGTGGCATCCTTCCTAAGTGGAGAACATAAGGCCGTTCCAAACTGTTTCGTGATTAGACCATATTTAAGTGGCAGAGATAAGATTAATATAAGTAAAACTCCATAAAATATTCCCTGAGGCAGAAAAGCCTTTTCCTGTGGCTGCAGTTCCATGAGCCACAACTATTTCTTTTCATGAACTTTATCTGTCAGCTGACAGTGAGATGCACCAAGGGTCCCTTCCAAGGGTCTGCTGGAGAGTCCCCAGCTCCACATACTATCATTTACTGCTGCGGCTCCCGCCTTAGGTATTTACAGCACCATCTTCCCCTTCCCAGCATCCGATCTCTGCTATCCTGGCTTGGCAACTTGGCATCTCCCTTTTCATTTATGCTTTTTCTGGCATCTGGACCACATTTCATAGAATCATTTAGGCTGGAAAAGACCTTTAAGATCATCAAGTGCAACTGTAGACCTAGCACTGCCAAGCCCACCACTGCTTTCCCTGGATGTACGCAAGAACTGCTGCTCAGAAAATCACCTACAGATTGCAAATGCAAGGAGAGGACAGGGAGGGGGAGTTGGCTTTGCAGTCCCTCCCAGCTAGGCCACCTGCTGCATTTTTCATCCTCAGCCTCCACAGCATTTTCTAGACAGAGCAAGAAGAAGCTAAGCTCTCACATACACACCGTGCAAAA
Organism: Strix aluco; assembly: GCF_031877795.1. Taxonomy (NCBI): domain Eukaryota; kingdom Metazoa; phylum Chordata; class Aves; order Strigiformes; family Strigidae; genus Strix; species Strix aluco. Next base: position 83,439,637 of record NC_133971.1, read on the forward strand.
CAGATTCCAGGCCAAAACAGCCCAAAGGCCCTGTGCAAACCAAGGCGGGCAAGGCCAGCGGCACGAGGCAGGCAGCCCCCCTCCCTCCACGTTTCACCCACAGCCCGCGTGCACTCACGGCCGCAGCCCCGGGGGAGAAAGGGAGACAGGCCGGCACTTTCTCTCTCCGGGAGCAAAGCTTGCTCCCTGCCCAGCTCCGCTCGGGGGGAGAAGGGGCTCCAGCTCCCAGCCCCTGACAGGGAAAGTGCTTCATCCTCCAGGTGCCTCTTGCCCAGCACAAGAGCCCCCCTGCCCTGTGCTCTGGGGGCAACCTCCCCCCTCAGACCCTCCCCAGACCAGCAGCTGCCGTGCAGGGACACAGATCCCACAGGAGGGCGAGCGCAGCCCGCGGCCAGCAGAGCTTGGGCAGGACCGAGGGCCCCCTGCCCCGGGCACCCCCCTGCCCCAGTGTCACCACCCACCCCCCCCAGGCTCCCCTGGACCCCGGGTCCCTGCTCCACAAGGCTCCCAAGCCCCCCCCCGCCCGCCCGCGGCTGAGCGGCCCGGCAGCACCGGCACCCAGAGCCGCCATCCGGCTTTCGGCCGGGGTGGGGACGCAGACACCACCCCCCCATCATCCCTCACCTCTCCTTCTCTGCGGGGGCCGTGGGGACACACTCACGGGAGGATCCCCGATGCCAGACAGACTGTTGTCCCCGTTGCCAGGGCAACTGGGCATGCCAGCTGGCCCCAACACTGCCATGGCAACGCCGGGGAGGGGGTGGGGAGGGGGTGGGGGACGGGAGGGACAGCTCCGGGACATGGGGGCAGAGGGGACAGGGATGCTCAGCGCCCAAAGCCCCCAGTGAGACCAGCAAGCAGGCCCTGAAACCGCCTCCAGCACACCCACCGGGCTCCAGCACAGCTGCAGCCCCGGGTGCGTTACCCCGGCACGGGGCAGCGGCTACAGACAGTCCCGGCAGAACCCAAAGGGCTTCTCCCGGATCGAACAACGCGAGCCCACGGGCAGTGTAGGGTTAATTAACTGCTGTGGAGAGAGCCACAGGCCACCGGGGAACACCCAGAGGGGCAACAGAGCCTCCAAAGCCACTCACACACAACCCACAGCGGTGCCAGCACCCCCCTCCACAGGGACGAGCTGCTTCCTGCTCCCCACGCTTGGTCCTAACCCGGATCCCAGTTCCACCCGCTCAGCTGCTTTGCTGCCACCTCACACCTCCCAGCCCGCCCGCGGCAGGGCTCTGGCACGGGCCCACACTGATGCACAAACAGCACAACCACCCCTGTCCCTCTCGGGAACGCCCTGTCATAAATTAACCCTGCCAAGCGCAGCCCGACAGGCACAGCACTAACTCCTGACTGAACCCCGGCTCCCCCCACGCCCTCACCCAGCAGCTCCACCCCCTGGGCTCCGCTCAGCAGATGCATCGCACCCCAGTGCCTCTGCCCAGTGCCCTTGTGCAGGGGCTGGCACGGGGCTAAGGGGAGGTCAGGCCTTGCTGAGCTTGGCTCAGATCCCTCGTGTTCATTCCAAGGCCAGAGATGCTTCTGCAACCAGGAAAACCGGACGGCTTGGCTGGCTGGCCAGAGCACAGCGGAGAACGAGCCACGGTCGAGCCACAAAACACACACCAGGGCCTGCTGGCACTTCGCACCTTCCCCCCGCTTCCATTCCTTTTGGAACCCCATTTACTGGGATTATGAACTAAATCGCTATTAATATCCAAACTCTCCTTTATCACTCTTTAATTTTTTTTGGTGGGAACACAAGGAAGGTAAACGTCACTTAGCTGCTTCACTTCACGAGAGCAGCTGACCCGACGTGACTTTGTGCCTGACCTTACTAAGTGCTCAGAATATTAGGAACACCCTCAAACCCAGGGATCGCTGCTGCTCCGAGTGTTAACAAAATCAGAACACTTTCCTGCTTTGCAAACCAACAAAAATCAAAGATAAACATGTACATTTACTAAGCACTACTCTGGACTAGAAATCATTTTCCCTCCCTTTCTGCCTAACTGGACCAAGGAACAGATGGATTTGCCCCACTTATTTTCTGGGACTTGAAAGACCAGCGCCCTCAAACACAGCTCTACTCTAAAATTTTTTACATCCTGACATTGAGTAAAATCACAGATCATATTTCCTCCTGCTTCCTCTGTTCCACATCATCTATGCAAAGATTAACATTCCCTTCCCCTCAACTTTTACACACACCCTGCAAGCAAGGCAGTAACTTCACTCCTTCACTCCCAAAACAGCTGCAGCGTTGTACATGCCCGAGGTACTGGGCCCTTTACAGTTTCAGGAAAGGACGAGGTTCCTTTTGTGTTTGCAAGAAACCCCAGAGCACAGCCCTGTCCTATGGACACAAGGCCATGCTGCAGCAAGAGCTGGGATTAAAGGCCTTCAGGGCCCGGGAGCTTGGCAAAAGCTGTGCTGAGGAAGAAGCTGATGTGAGCACTTCCATACGGCCCTCAGGCACCCAAATCCCTTTGTGCATGTGTCCAACAGCTTCCCTCGGTAAAATAAACCTGAACAGAGCTCTGGTGAGACTGTGCTGACAGGGACGGGAAATTAAGAATAAACAGCAGAGTGCTTAAAGGACATGAAGAACAAAAAGGCAAGTTCCATGTAGAGGCACAGCTCCGTGCCTGTACAGATCCTGTGGCTGTCCAGCACAGCCGCAGCCCCGGGTGCGTTACCCCGGCACATGGCAGCAGCTACAGACAGTCCCTTGCTGACCCCGCTCCGCTCTCTGACCCAGTCCTGGGTCTCACCATGCCTGGAGATGGAAAAGTCCTCAGACAGACCCCCCGCTCTCACAGAGCTCCCTGCCCAGGTACACGGGTGCAGCTGAGACAGGGAAGTCGAGGGAGGACCAAGTCTCTTCCAGGCTTCTTCCCAATGCCTGGGCTTATCGGTTCCAAGAAGGCTTGCAAGCCAGCCACAAAAGGAAGCATCAGCCACCGCCCCCAGCGGAGACCCACGCTTTCAAAAAGAGAGCCCAGAAGCTGAAATTTCACCACCATGGATGCTCAGGACCATGGAGTCAGAGGAGGTATGGGGTTTATATCGCTGCCCCCTCTCCATTCCTGGGGTTGGACATACCCACCTCTGCTCCCTCAGGGACCAACAAGCCCCTCTTCCCTTGCCAACACTCCCTCTGCCCCATGAGCTCCCCTCTGCTTTCCTGCACAATATCCAACTGTTACCAGTAAGCTCAGCTTGGAGCCATCATTCCCAACTCACACTTGGCTCTCAGCTGGCTGCCTGCGTTTCTGACTCCAAGACGACACATGTGGAGCAGCCCAGGGCATGGAGGGGGGATCACACTGGCACACAGCCCAGCACAGAAGCAAGCCAGCCCCCTCAGCACTTCAGACAAGCCACCCTCCTCCATCCTAGCAGGGTCTGACCGAAGCAGGCTGCTGGCCCTGCTCTCTTCAGAGGCACAGGGAACTGTTGGTTCATGCAGGGAGCCGCTCTACAGGGCTGAAAATCCTTCCCCCATCCCCTGGGAAATGCTGCTGACGGCTCTCATCCTCCTGCAGAAACACACGAGCGTACAGCCAAGGCCAGCAGCAGGCATGTGGCTCTCTTGCTGCAGTGCCAGAAGGACACAGGGCACCATCAGCCTGCATCCCCCCACAGCCCTGCTGCAGGGTTCTGAGACAAAGCCCCAGCACAGGCACTGCCCAGCTTCTGGACACCAGGACCAGAGCCCCTGGCGGGTGACACAGCCACATCAGAAACATCTTTCCTGGCATCAGTGCTGCACTCACCAGATCGAACCCACAGAGTATCTGGGCACAGCTGGTGGCTTGCAGAGGACATGGAGCTACAGCAAAGGCAAAGACAAGGGCTGCAGTGAGGCCCCAGGGAGAGGAGGGCAGTGCTGGCACAGACAGCTTACACCATCCATGGGAGAATTCCCTTCCCCCGTTTTAACGCATGAAGGAAGAACTCCAGCGCTCAACGAAGGGACTGACTGCGACACTCAAACCGTTTTAGATGCTATCAAAAGGTTTCCTACCAAATAACTGCAGTGAGATCACTTACCCAGCTGCATCGTCATGAAGTCCCAGACATGAATTCCCAAATGGGCAGCCCATAATCCTCTCTCATCCAAGCAGGGTTTTCTTGTTTTCTTCTGAGAAAGAAGGGAAATAAAGTTGGTTCCTTTCAGACATGTTTCCCCTGCCTTCCTCTGGGCAATGCAATCCCACATTGCAGGGGAGAACATTGATTTTTTTGGTAGCACACACCTCAACACACAGCCCTGGGTTTGCTTTCTCCCTTTTTATTCCCATGTTCGGAATCAATTTTTTTCCTCACTTTCTGTTTATTTTACATCTCACTTCCAAACCCTGAGCTGGTTCTCTACTCCTTTTCTAAATCAAGACAGTATCTCAAATGTCTACATTTTGCACACCCTGACATTAGCGGTGCAACCATGAAATCCAAAAAGAGTAAACTCGTTTCTCCCCACTGCTTTTTGAAACAAATCAAAGTCCTTGGCCCCAACAAATGTAATGCCTCCTAGGTTTTCTTTTTCTGTAATACTATGAAACCATTTAATCCAGACAGCCGTCTTTGTGTAAATGCAGAAGAAAATTTACAAGCCTCAAGGAGTTAATCACAGCTCGAGGGGAATCTCTGACATGGAGGTTAGCAAGGCAGTAACTGTGAGGCTGTGACTGCCAGGAGACAATGCCACAGGAAGATGGGTTGATTCTGGATGGAGGTTCAGGCCTGACTCAGCAGGGTACTGCCCTTAGGCATCTCAGCCTAAACAAGAAAGTGGACAGTTGTCAAGGGCACTGATCACCTACACAGTTACAGGATGCTTCGATAGCTGTTCTGGGGCTCACTCTACCTTAATCCCAACTCTCCTGGCCTTGTGTGTCCTCTGGCAGCCAAAAGCCACCTAAGTCCCCACCATATTGAGGGCAGAAACACACTGCAGTACCAGTGCACTGTAGGAGCAGGGCTTAGTGGCCTTTCACAGTCACAGAGGCAGAGCAGGGGTCAGTCTCTCCTCCTCCACACCCAGCTCTTCTCCTCAGCTGGCAGGGTCCTGCCAGGGCATTCTCCATCCCACCCCGTGCCATGGGGCACCACAGGCTGGGGAGCACCAGGCCCTCCTCTCCTCCACCCAAGGAGGGCACAGAGCCTCCTTCAGAGCCCAAGCACATGGCAGCTCTCTACCACTGGACATCTCATGCATTTAAAACCATGGCAATACCTGAGCACCCACAGCCCAGCAAGATCCTCCCGTGGTCAGCTCCAAGGACCATGCTAAATGCCACAAGTGGTCCTTCCCTCCAACTTCTCCAGGACAAGAAAAAAAACCAATGTGCTTTACCTGGTCCACCACAGCTTGATTGGCATTTGCAGCTTCTGGCATCACTTGGCAGCTCCATTTGCAGTGGGACAGGTCTCCTTGGCTCCTGGTTTCACAGCAAATTGGTCATCCAAAGCCCCAGCAGGTCCAGTACCTCTTCTGCAGGGCACTTTCAAACACCAACATCTGGTTCTGTGATTTGAAGCAAAGGAGACGAAGATTAGAAAAAACAAGAGCTGTAAGTGGGACACAGGGAAGGGACAAACCCAGCCCGTGACATGCATTTCAGCCTCAGCCCACAGGAGCCCCAGGCACAGTCACGGCAGCTACAAAGCACCACAGCGTGTTCAGAAGCAGTGCTGGGAAAGGAGCAGCTTGCTTTCTTTATGCCTTGTGAAGCACTGAAGGGACAAGCTGGTCTCCTTGCCGCTGCCAGGCCAGCGGGTGCAGCTCCCTGCGGCACATGGGCTGTGCCAAGAGGTGCTGGGGCAGCCTGAAGGCACCAGCTCTGCTGGGCGAGGAAGTTACAGTGTGAGCAGGCATCAAGAAAAAAGCCAAAGTGGAATGTGGCTTTACCTGCTCTGGGCAGTTGCCTTCATAGGCTTAATACAACCATGCAACAGCCACAACTGCTGAGTTTGAACTCAAGCAAAATCCCAAAGCAATTGCTGGATTAGTCAAATATTTGACTGCATTTGTATCCAAAAGTCTTTTGCCAAAAAAAATGGGCATTTTGTTAAAGAACAGCCACACAGAGGCCGTCCTGGGCTGGAACCTGAACCAGGGCTTTATGATTTTTAAACAGGGCACCTACTGCACCCCACAAAAGAGCCTCTGCTCTCTGCCGTGGAAGTACTGTCAGACTCCACAGCTTTGACGTGATCGAGGTCTCCATGCTGACTCCCAGCACATCACATCCTGGCAGTGGGAGCAGAAGGGCAAGTTTTCATTTTCCACATAGAGATCGTCCAAGCTGAACTGTTAAACGAGCTCCTCGGGTTCTTCCTTTGAACCTCTTCCCACCCTTCACACATCCCAAGAACTACCATGAATCAAAGAGCCAGCAACAAAACCAGCCCCAAACATCTGCAGATTCTCCTTGAGAGAAACCTTCCCACTCGTGAAAAAACAGCTTTGTAATAAGCACACGGCCTCAAAAGCAGAGGGGAAAACCCTTCAAAACACAAAGCAGGAGTGGAGCCACTCATGAAATCAGACTGGTTGATCAGAAATGCTGATCAGTCTGTGCAGGGAGCACCAAAGGCCTGAAAGAATGAATCCGCAAGCCACTGATATCATTTAAAACAGCTGGGATTTTAGAAGACAAGACAGTAGCCACATTTAAAAAAAAAAAAAAAAAAAAAAGAGGATAAAAAATTAAAAGATAGGCACCCCAGTGGGTCCAGAAACAGCCATGTTTGCATTTCAGTGACCACCAGCACAAGCATCTCTGAGTTTCAAAGCTCAGCGTTGCAGGACAGACCCACCCAAGCCGGAGCTGTCAGCCTCACGGCAGAGCTTTTGTTTCCCATTACCAGGTCTGTTATAGGAGCAGCTCAAGAGGGTGCAGGTTTGGTTTGAGCAGCCTCTCTCTGCCAAGGATGAAAACAGGGACCTGAGTACCCCACTTGTGACTTCCTCTCACACTGAGAAGTCTTCCTAGTGCACCCTGGCACCTGATCTCATTAAAAGGGAAGAGGGGAGCAGATGGAAACCAAAAGCAGCTGTCAGCTGCCAACCACTGACCCCATCCGACTCCATCCCTCGCCCCACTGCGGCAGAGGCACAACTGGCTGCTCCTGGAAGGACAACAACAAGGCCAGCAGGAGGCAAGGAGGATTTCAGGTGGGCAATAAACAGCAGGAGCAGATGAAATCTTTGTTATTTAATGAACTTCAGCTGTCCGCTGACAGTGAGATGCACCAAGGGTCCCTCCAAGGGTCTGCTGGAGAGTCCCCAGCTCCACATACTATCATTTACTGCTGCGGCTCCCGCCTTAGGTATTTACAGCACCATCTTCCCCTTCCCAGCATCCGATCTCTGCTATCCTGGCTTGGCAACTTGGCATCTCCCTTTTCATTTATGCTTTTTCTGGCATCTGGACCACATTTCATAGAATCATTTAGGCTGGAAAAGACCTTTAAGATCATCAAGTGCAACTGTAGACCTAGCACTGCCAAGCCCACCACTGCTTTCCCTGGATGTACGCAAGAACTGCTGCTCAGAAAATCACCTACAGATTGCAAATGCAAGGAGAGGACAGGGAGGGGGAGTTGGCTTTGCAGTCCCTCCCAGCTAGGCCACCTGCTGCATTTTTCATCCTCAGCCTCCACAGCATTTTCTAGACAGAGCAAGAAGAAGCTAAGCTCTCACATACACACCGTGCAAAACAGATTCCAGGCCAAAACAGCCCAAAGGCCCTGTGCAAACCAAGGCGGGCAAGGCCAGCGGCACGAGGCAGGCAGCCCCCCTCCCTCCACGTTTCACCCACAGCCCGCGTGCACTCACGGCCGCAGCCCCGGGGGAGAAAGGGAGACAGGCCGGCACTTTCTCTCTCCGGGAGCAAAGCTTGCTCCCTGCCCAGCTCCGCTCGGGGGGAGAAGGGGCTCCAGCTCCCAGCCCCTGACAGGGAAAGTGCTTCATCCTCCAGGTGCCTCTCGCTCAGCACAAGAGCCCCCCTGCCCTGTGCTCTGGGGGCAACCTCCCCCCTCAGACCCTCCCCAGACCAGCAGCTGCCGTGCAGGGACACAGATCCCACAGGAGGGCGAGCGCAGCCCGCGGCCAGCAGAGCTTGGGCAGGACCGAGGGCCCCCTGCCCCGGGCACCCCCCTGCCCCAGTGTCACCACCCACCCCCCCCAGGCTCCCCTGGACCCCGGGTCCCTGCTCCACAAGGCTCCCAAGCCCCCCCCCGCCCGCCCGCGGCTGAGCGGCCCGGCAGCACCGGCACCCAGAGCCGCCATCCGGCTTTCGGCCGGGGTGGGGACGCAGACACCACCCCCCCATCATCCCTCACCTCTCCTTCTCTGCGGGGGCCGTGGGGACACACTCACGGGAGGATCCCCGATGCCAGACAGACTGTTGTCCCCGTTGCCAGGGCAACTGGGCATGCCAGCTGGCCCCAACACTGCCATGGCAACGCCGGGGAGGGGGTGGGGAGGGGGTGGGGGACGGGAGGGACAGCTCCGGGACATGGGGGCAGAGGGGACAGGGATGCTCAGCGCCCAAAGCCCCCAGTGAGACCAGCAAGCAGGCCCTGAAACCGCCTCCAGCACACCCACCGGGCTCCAGCACAGCTGCAGCCCCGGGTGCGTTACCCCGGCACGGGGCAGCGGCTACAGACAGTCCCGGCAGAACCCAAAGGGCTTCTCCCGGATCGAACAACGCGAGCCCACGGGCAGTGTAGGGTTAATTAACTGCTGTGGAGAGAGCCACAGGCCACCGGGGAACACCCAGAGGGGCAACAGAGCCTCCAAAGCCACTCACACACAACCCACAGCGGTGCCAGCACCCCCCTCCACAGGGACGAGCTGCTTCCTGCTCCCCACGCTTGGTCCTAACCCGGATCCCAGTTCCACCCGCTCAGCTGCTTTGCTGCCACCTCACACCTCCCAGCCCGCCCGCGGCAGGGCTCTGGCACGGGCCCACACTGATGCACAAACAGCACAACCACCCCTGTCCCTCTCGGGAACGCCCTGTCATAAATTAACCCTGCCAAGCGCAGCCCGACAGGCACAGCACTAACTCCTGACTGAACCCCGGCTCCCCCCACGCCCTCACCCAGCAGCTCCACCCCCTGGGCTCCGCTCAGCAGATGCATCGCACCCCAGTGCCTCTGCCCAGTGCCCTTGTGCAGGGGCTGGCACGGGGCTAAGGGGAGGTCAGGCCTTGCTGAGCTTGGCTCAGATCCCTCGTGTTCATTCCAAGGCCAGAGATGCTTCTGCAACCAGGAAAACCGGACGGCTTGGCTGGCTGGCCAGAGCACAGCGGAGAACGAGCCACGGTCGAGCCACAAAACACACACCAGGGCCTGCTGGCACTTCGCACCTTCCCCCCGCTTCCATTCCTTTTGGAACCCCATTTACTGGGATTATGAACTAAATCGCTATTAATATCCAAACTCTCCTTTATCACTCTTTAATTTTTTTTGGTGGGAACACAAGGAAGGTAAACGTCACTTAGCTGCTTCACTTCACGAGAGCAGCTGACCCGACGTGACTTTGTGCCTGACCTTACTAAGTGCTCAGAATATTAGGAACACCCTCAAACCCAGGGATCGCTGCTGCTCCGAGTGTTAACAAAATCAGAACACTTTCCTGCTTTGCAAACCAACAAAAATCAAAGATAAACATGTACATTTACTAAGCACTACTCTGGACTAGAAATCATTTTCCCTCCCTTTCTGCCTAACTGGACCAAGGAACAGATGGATTTGCCCCACTTATTTTCTGGGACTTGAAAGACCAGCGCCCTCAAACACAGCTCTACTCTAAAATTTTTTACATCCTGACATTGAGTAAAATCACAGATCATATTTCCTCCTGCTTCCTCTGTTCCACATCATCTATGCAAAGATTAACATTCCCTTCCCCTCAACTTTTACACACACCCTGCAAGCAAGGCAGTAACTTCACTCCTTCACTCCCAAAACAGCTGCAGCGTTGTACATGCCCGAGGTACTGGGCCCTTTACAGTTTCAGGAAAGGACGAGGTTCCTTTTGTGTTTGCAAGAAACCCCAGAGCACAGCCCTGTCCTATGGACACAAGGCCATGCTGCAGCAAGAGCTGGGATTAAAGGCCTTCAGGGCCCGGGAGCTTGGCAAAAGCTGTGCTGAGGAAGAAGCTGATGTGAGCACTTCCATACGGCCCTCAGGCACCCAAATCCCTTTGTGCATGTGTCCAACAGCTTCCCTCGGTAAAATAAACCTGAACAGAGCTCTGGTGAGACTGTGCTGACAGGGACGGGAAATTAAGAATAAACAGCAGAGTGCTTAAAGGACATGAAGAACAAAAAGGCAAGTTCCATGTAGAGGCACAGCTCCGTGCCTGTACAGATCCTGTGGCTGTCCAGCACAGCCGCAGCCCCGGGTGCGTTACCCCGGCACATGGCAGCAGCTACAGACAGTCCCTTGCTGACCCCGCTCCGCTCTCTGACCCAGTCCTGGGTCTCACCATGCCTGGAGATGGAAAAGTCCTCAGACAGACCCCCCGCTCTCACAGAGCTCCCTGCCCAGGTACACGGGTGCAGCTGAGACAGGGAAGTCGAGGGAGGACCAAGTCTCTTCCAGGCTTCTTCCCAATGCCTGGGCTTATCGGTTCCAAGAAGGCTTGCAAGCCAGCCACAAAAGGAAGCATCAGCCACCGCCCCCAGCGGAGACCCACGCTTTCAAAAAGAGAGCCCAGAAGCTGAAATTTCACCACCATGGATGCTCAGGACCATGGAGTCAGAGGAGGTATGGGGTTTATATCGCTGCCCCCTCTCCATTCCTGGGGTTGGACATACCCACCTCTGCTCCCTCAGGGACCAACAAGCCCCTCTTCCCTTGCCAACACTCCCTCTGCCCCATGAGCTCCCCTCTGCTTTCCTGCACAATATCCAACTGTTACCAGTAAGCTCAGCTTGGAGCCATCATTCCCAACTCACACTTGGCTCTCAGCTGGCTGCCTGCGTTTCTGACTCCAAGACGACACATGTGGAGCAGCCCAGGGCATGGAGGGGGGATCACACTGGCACACAGCCCAGCACAGAAGCAAGCCAGCCCCCTCAGCACTTCAGACAAGCCACCCTCCTCCATCCTAGCAGGGTCTGACCGAAGCAGGCTGCTGGCCCTGCTCTCTTCAGAGGCACAGGGAACTGTTGGTTCATGCAGGGAGCCGCTCTACAGGGCTGAAAATCCTTCCCCCATCCCCTGGGAAATGCTGCTGACGGCTCTCATCCTCCTGCAGAAACACACGAGCGTACAGCCAAGGCCAGCAGCAGGCGTGTGGCTCTCTTGCTGCAGTGCCAGAAGGACACAGGGCACCATCAGCCTGCATCCCCCCACAGCCCTGCTGCAGGGTTCTGAGACAAAGCCCCAGCACAGGCACTGCCCAGCTTCTGGACACCAGGACCAGAGCCCCTGGCGGGTGACACAGCCACATCAGAAACATCTTTCCTGGCATCAGTGCTGCACTCACCAGATCGAACCCACAGAGTATCTGGGCACAGCTGGTGGCTTGCAGAGGACATGGAGCTACAGCAAAGGCAAAGACAAGGGCTGCAGTGAGGCCCCAGGGAGAGGAGGGCAGTGCTGGCACAGACAGCTTACACCATCCATGGGAGAATTCCCTTCCCCCGTTTTAACGCATGAAGGAAGAACTCCAGCGCTCAACGAAGGGACTGACTGCGACACTCAAACCGTTTTAGATGCTATCAAAAGGTTTCCTACCAAATAACTGCAGTGAGATCACTTACCCAGCTGCATCGTCATGAAGTCCCAGACATGAATTCCCAAATGGGCAGCCCATAATCCTCTCTCATCCAAGCAGGGTTTTCTTGTTTTCTTCTGAGAAAGAAGGGAAATAAAGTTGGTTCCTTTCAGACATGTTTCCCCTGCCTTCCTCTGGGCAATGCAATCCCACATTGCAGGGGAGAACATTGATTTTTTTGGTAGCACACACCTCAACACACAGCCCTGGGTTTGCTTTCTCCCTTTTTATTCCCATGTTCGGAATCAATTTTTTTCCTCACTTTCTGTTTATTTTACATCTCACTTCCAAACCCTGAGCTGGTTCTCTACTCCTTTTCTAAATCAAGACAGTATCTCAAATGTCTACATTTTGCACACCCTGACATTAGCGGTGCAACCATGAAATCCAAAAAGAGTAAACTCGTTTCTCCCCACTGCTTTTTGAAACAAATCAAAGTCCTTGGCCCCAACAAATGTAATGCCTCCTAGGTTTTCTTTTTCTGTAATACTATGAAACCATTTAATCCAGACAGCCGTCTTTGTGTAAATGCAGAAGAAAATTTACAAGCCTCAAGGAGTTAATCACAGCTCGAGGGGAATCTCTGACATGGAGGTTAGCAAGGCAGTAACTGTGAGGCTGTGACTGCCAGGAGACAATGCCACAGGAAGATGGGTTGATTCTGGATGGAGGTTCAGGCCTGACTCAGCAGGGTACTGCCCTTAGGCATCTCAGCCTAAACAAGAAAGTGGACAGTTGTCAAGGGCACTGATCACCTACACAGTTACAGGATGCTTCGATAGCTGTTCTGGGGCTCACTCTACCTTAATCCCAACTCTCCTGGCCTTGTGTGTCCTCTGGCAGCCAAAAGCCACCTAAGTCCCCACCATATTGAGGGCAGAAACACACTGCAGTACCAGTGCACTGTAGGAGCAGGGCTTAGTGGCCTTTCACAGTCACAGAGGCAGAGCAGGGGTCAGTCTCTCCTCCTCCACACCCAGCTCTTCTCCTCAGCTGGCAGGGTCCTGCCAGGGCATTCTCCATCCCACCCCGTGCCATGGGGCACCACAGGCTGGGGAGCACCAGGCCCTCCTCTCCTCCACCCAAGGAGGGCACAGAGCCTCCTTCAGAGCCCAAGCACATGGCAGCTCTCTACCACTGGACATCTCATGCATTTAAAACCATGGCAATACCTGAGCACCCACAGCCCAGCAAGATCCTCCCGTGGTCAGCTCCAAGGACCATGCTAAATGCCACAAGTGGTCCTTCCCTCCAACTTCTCCAGGACAAGAAAAAAAACCAATGTGCTTTACCTGGTCCACCACAGCTTGATTGGCATTTGCAGCTTCTGGCATCACTTGGCAGCTCCATTTGCAGTGGGACAGGTCTCCTTGGCTCCTGGTTTCACAGCAAATTGGTCATCCAAAGCCCCAGCAGGTCCAGTACCTCTTCTGCAGGGCACTTTCAAACACCAACATCTGGTTCTGTGATTTGAAGCAAAGGAGACGAAGATTAGAAAAAACAAGAGCTGTAAGTGGGACACAGGGAAGGGACAAACCCAGCCCGTGACATGCATTTCAGCCTCAGCCCACAGGAGCCCCAGGCACAGTCACGGCAGCTACAAAGCACCACAGCGTGTTCAGAAGCAGTGCTGGGAAAGGAGCAGCTTGCTTTCTTTATGCCTTGTGAAGCACTGAAGGGACAAGCTGGTCTCCTTGCCGCTGCCAGGCCAGCGGGTGCAGCTCCCTGCGGCACATGGGCTGTGCCAAGAGGTGCTGGGGCAGCCTGAAGGCACCAGCTCTGCTGGGCGAGGAAGTTACAGTGTGAGCAGGCATCGAGAAAAAAGCCAAAGTGGAATGTGGCTTTACCTGCTCTGGGCAGTTGCCTTCATAGGCTTAATACAACCATGCAACAGCCACAACTGCTGAGTTTGAACTCAAGCAAAATCCCAAAGCAATTGCTGGATTAGTCAAATATTTGACTGCATTTGTATCCAAAAGTCTTTTGCCAAAAAAAATGGGCATTTTGTTAAAGAACAGCCACACAGAGGCCGTCCTGGGCTGGAACCTGAGCCAGGGCTTTATGATTTTTAAACAGGGCACCTAGTGCACCCCACAAAAGAGCCTCTGCTCTCTGCCGTGGAAGTACTGTCAGACTCCACAGCTTTGGCGTGATCGAGGTCTCCATGCTGACTCCCAGCACATCACATCCTGGCAGTGGGAGCAGAAGGGCAAGTTTTCATTTTCCACATAGAGATCGTCCAAGCTGAACTGTTAAACGAGCTCCTCGGGTTCTTCCTTTGAACCTCTTCCCACCCTTCACACATCCCAAGAACTACCATGAATCAAAGAGCCAGCAACAAAACCAGCCCCAAACATCTGCAGATTCTCCTTGAGAGAAACCTTCCCACTCGTGAAAAAACAGCTTTGTAATAAGCACACGGCCTCAAAAGCAGAGGGGAAAACCCTTCAAAACACAAAGCAGGAGTGGAGCCACTCATGAAATCAGACTGGTTGATCAGAAATGCTGATCAGTCTGTGCAGGGAGCACCAAAGGCCTGAAAGAATGAATCTGCAAGCCACTGATATCATTTAAAACAGCTGGGATTTTAGAAGACAAGACAGTAGCCACATTTAAAAAAAAAAAAAAAAAAAAAAAAGAGGATAAAAAATTAAAAGATAGGCACCCCAGTGGGTCCAGAAACAGCCATGTTTGCATTTCAGTGACCACCAGCACAAGCATCTCTGAGCTTCAAGGCTCAGCGTTGCAGGACAGACCCACCCAAGCCGGAGCTGTCAGCCTCACGGCAGAGCTTTTGTTTCCCATTACCAGGTCTGTTATAGGAGCAGCTCAAGAGGGTGCAGGTTTGGTTTGAGCAGCCTCTCTCTGCCAAGGATGAAAACAGGGACCTGAGTACCCCACTTGTGACTTCCTCTCACACTGAGAAGTCTTCCTAGTGCACCCTGGCACCTGATCTCATTAAAAGGGAAGAGGGGAGCAGATGGAAACCAAAAGCAGCTGTCAGCTGCCAACCACTGACCCCATCCGACTCCATCCCTCGCCCCACTGCGGCAGAGGCACAACTGGCTGCTCCTGGAAGGACAACAACAAGGCCAGCAGGAGGCAAGGAGGATTTCAGGTGGGCAATAAACAGCAGGAGCAGATGAAATCTTTGTTATTTAATGAACTTCAGCTGTCCGCTGACAGTGAGATGCACCAAGGGTCCCTCCAAGGGTCTGCTGGAGAGTCCCCAGCTCCACATACTATCATTTACTGCTGCGGCTCCCGCCTTAGGTATTTACAGCACCATCTTCCCCTTCCCAGCATCCGATCTCTGCTATCCTGGCTTGGCAACTTGGCATCTCCCTTTTCATTTATGCTTTTTCTGGCATCTGGACCACATTTCATAGAATCATTTAGGCTGGAAAAGACCTTTAAGATCATCAAGTGCAACTGTAGACCTAGCACTGCCAAGCCCACCACTGCTTTCCCTGGATGTACGCAAGAACTGCTGCTCAGAAAATCACCTACAGATTGCAAATGCAAGGAGAGGACAGGGAGGGGGAGTTGGCTTTGCAGTCCCTCCCAGCTAGGCCACCTGCTGCATTTTTCATCCTCAGCCTCCACAGCATTTTCTAGACAGAGCAAGAAGAAGCTAAGCTCTCACATACACACCGTGCAAAACAGATTCCAGGCCAAAACAGCCCAAAGGCCCTGTGCAAACCAAGGCGGGCAAGGCCAGCGGCACGAGGCAGGCAGCCCCCCTCCCTCCACGTTTCACCCACAGCCCGCGTGCACTCACGGCCGCAGCCCCGGGGGAGAAAGGGAGACAGGCCGGCACTTTCTCTCTCCGGGAGCAAAGCTTGCTCCCTGCCCAGCTCCGCTCGGGGGGAGAAGGGGCTCCAGCTCCCAGCCCCTGACAGGGAAAGTGCTTCATCCTCCAGGTGCCTCTCGCTCAGCACAAGAGCCCCCCTGCCCTGTGCTCTGGGGGCAACCTCCCCCCTCAGACCCTCCCCAGACCAGCAGCTGCCGTGCAGGGACACAGATCCCACAGGAGGGCGAGCGCAGCCCGCGGCCAGCAGAGCTTGGGCAGGACCGAGGGCCCCCTGCCCCGGGCACCCCCCTGCCCCAGTGTCACCACCCACCCCCCCCAGGCTCCCCTGGACCCCGGGTCCCTGCTCCACAAGGCTCCCAAGCCCCCCCCCGCCCGCCCGCGGCTGAGCGGCCCGGCAGCACCGGCACCCAGAGCCGCCATCCGGCTTTCGGCCGGGGTGGGGACGCAGACACCACCCCCCCATCATCCCTCACCTCTCCTTCTCTGCGGGGGCCGTGGGGACACACTCACGGGAGGATCCCCGATGCCAGACAGACTGTTGTCCCCGTTGCCAGGGCAACTGGGCATGCCAGCTGGCCCCAACACTGCCATGGCAACGCCGGGGAGGGGGTGGGGAGGGGGTGGGGGACGGGAGGGACAGCTCCGGGACATGGGGGCAGAGGGGACAGGGATGCTCAGCGCCCAAAGCCCCCAGTGAGACCAGCAAGCAGGCCCTGAAACCGCCTCCAGCACACCCACCGGGCTCCAGCACAGCTGCAGCCCCGGGTGCGTTACCCCGGCACGGGGCAGCGGCTACAGACAGTCCCGGCAGAACCCAAAGGGCTTCTCCCGGATCGAACAACGCGAGCCCACGGGCAGTGTAGGGTTAATTAACTGCTGTGGAGAGAGCCACAGGCCACCGGGGAACACCCAGAGGGGCAACAGAGCCTCCAAAGCCACTCACACACAACCCACAGCGGTGCCAGCACCCCCCTCCACAGGGACGAGCTGCTTCCTGCTCCCCACGCTTGGTCCTAACCCGGATCCCAGTTCCACCCGCTCAGCTGCTTTGCTGCCACCTCACACCTCCCAGCCCGCCCGCGGCAGGGCTCTGGCACGGGCCCACACTGATGCACAAACAGCACAACCACCCCTGTCCCTCTCGGGAACGCCCTGTCATAAATTAACCCTGCCAAGCGCAGCCCGACAGGCACAGCACTAACTCCTGACTGAACCCCGGCTCCCCCCACGCCCTCACCCAGCAGCTCCACCCCCTGGGCTCCGCTCAGCAGATGCATCGCACCCCAGTGCCTCTGCCCAGTGCCCTTGTGCAGGGGCTGGCACGGGGCTAAGGGGAGGTCAGGCCTTGCTGAGCTTGGCTCAGATCCCTCGTGTTCATTCCAAGGCCAGAGATGCTTCTGCAACCAGGAAAACCGGACGGCTTGGCTGGCTGGCCAGAGCACAGCGGAGAACGAGCCACGGTCGAGCCACAAAACACACACCAGGGCCTGCTGGCACTTCGCACCTTCCCCCCGCTTCCATTCCTTTTGGAACCCCATTTACTGGGATTATGAACTAAATCGCTATTAATATCCAAACTCTCCTTTATCACTCTTTAATTTTTTTTGGTGGGAACACAAGGAAGGTAAACGTCACTTAGCTGCTTCACTTCACGAGAGCAGCTGACCCGACGTGACTTTGTGCCTGACCTTACTAAGTGCTCAGAATATTAGGAACACCCTCAAACCCAGGGATCGCTGCTGCTCCGAGTGTTAACAAAATCAGAACACTTTCCTGCTTTGCAAACCAACAAAAATCAAAGATAAACATGTACATTTACTAAGCACTACTCTGGACTAGAAATCATTTTCCCTCCCTTTCTGCCTAACTGGACCAAGGAACAGATGGATTTGCCCCACTTATTTTCTGGGACTTGAAAGACCAGCGCCCTCAAACACAGCTCTACTCTAAAATTTTTTACATCCTGACATTGAGTAAAATCACAGATCATATTTCCTCCTGCTTCCTCTGTTCCACATCATCTATGCAAAGATTAACATTCCCTTCCCCTCAACTTTTACACACACCCTGCAAGCAAGGCAGTAACTTCACTCCTTCACTCCCAAAACAGCTGCAGCGTTGTACATGCCCGAGGTACTGGGCCCTTTACAGTTTCAGGAAAGGACGAGGTTCCTTTTGTGTTTGCAAGAAACCCCAGAGCACAGCCCTGTCCTATGGACACAAGGCCATGCTGCAGCAAGAGCTGGGATTAAAGGCCTTCAGGGCCCGGGAGCTTGGCAAAAGCTGTGCTGAGGAAGAAGCTGATGTGAGCACTTCCATACGGCCCTCAGGCACCCAAATCCCTTTGTGCATGTGTCCAACAGCTTCCCTCGGTAAAATAAACCTGAACAGAGCTCTGGTGAGACTGTGCTGACAGGGACGGGAAATTAAGAATAAACAGCAGAGTGCTTAAAGGACATGAAGAACAAAAAGGCAAGTTCCATGTAGAGGCACAGCTCCGTGCCTGTACAGATCCTGTGGCTGTCCAGCACAGCCGCAGCCCCGGGTGCGTTACCCCGGCACATGGCAGCAGCTACAGACAGTCCCTTGCTGACCCCGCTCCGCTCTCTGACCCAGTCCTGGGTCTCACCATGCCTGGAGATGGAAAAGTCCTCAGACAGACCCCCCGCTCTCACAGAGCTCCCTGCCCAGGTACACGGGTGCAGCTGAGACAGGGAAGTCGAGGGAGGACCAAGTCTCTTCCAGGCTTCTTCCCAATGCCTGGGCTTATCGGTTCCAAGAAGGCTTGCAAGCCAGCCACAAAAGGAAGCATCAGCCACCGCCCCCAGCGGAGACCCACGCTTTCAAAAAGAGAGCCCAGAAGCTGAAATTTCACCACCATGGATGCTCAGGACCATGGAGTCAGAGGAGGTATGGGGTTTATATCGCTGCCCCCTCTCCATTCCTGGGGTTGGACATACCCACCTCTGCTCCCTCAGGGACCAACAAGCCCCTCTTCCCTTGCCAACACTCCCTCTGCCCCATGAGCTCCCCTCTGCTTTCCTGCACAATATCCAACTGTTACCAGTAAGCTCAGCTTGGAGCCATCATTCCCAACTCACACTTGGCTCTCAGCTGGCTGCCTGCGTTTCTGACTCCAAGACGACACATGTGGAGCAGCCCAGGGCATGGAGGGGGGATCACACTGGCACACAGCCCAGCACAGAAGCAAGCCAGCCCCCTCAGCACTTCAGACAAGCCACCCTCCTCCATCCTAGCAGGGTCTGACCGAAGCAGGCTGCTGGCCCTGCTCTCTTCAGAGGCACAGGGAACTGTTGGTTCATGCAGGGAGCCGCTCTACAGGGCTGAAAATCCTTCCCCCATCCCCTGGGAAATGCTGCTGACGGCTCTCATCCTCCTGCAGAAACACACGAGCGTACAGCCAAGGCCAGCAGCAGGCGTGTGGCTCTCTTGCTGCAGTGCCAGAAGGACACAGGGCACCATCAGCCTGCATCCCCCCACAGCCCTGCTGCAGGGTTCTGAGACAAAGCCCCAGCACAGGCACTGCCCAGCTTCTGGACACCAGGACCAGAGCCCCTGGCGGGTGACACAGCCACATCAGAAACATCTTTCCTGGCATCAGTGCTGCACTCACCAGATCGAACCCACAGAGTATCTGGGCACAGCTGGTGGCTTGCAGAGGACATGGAGCTACAGCAAAGGCAAAGACAAGGGCTGCAGTGAGGCCCCAGGGAGAGGAGGGCAGTGCTGGCACAGACAGCTTACACCATCCATGGGAGAATTCCCTTCCCCCGTTTTAACGCATGAAGGAAGAACTCCAGCGCTCAACGAAGGGACTGACTGCGACACTCAAACCGTTTTAGATGCTATCAAAAGGTTTCCTACCAAATAACTGCAGTGAGATCACTTACCCAGCTGCATCGTCATGAAGTCCCAGACATGAATTCCCAAATGGGCAGCCCATAATCCTCTCTCATCCAAGCAGGGTTTTCTTGTTTTCTTCTGAGAAAGAAGGGAAATAAAGTTGGTTCCTTTCAGACATGTTTCCCCTGCCTTCCTCTGGGCAATGCAATCCCACATTGCAGGGGAGAACATTGATTTTTTTGGTAGCACACACCTCAACACACAGCCCTGGGTTTGCTTTCTCCCTTTTTATTCCCATGTTCGGAATCAATTTTTTTCCTCACTTTCTGTTTATTTTACATCTCACTTCCAAACCCTGAGCTGGTTCTCTACTCCTTTTCTAAATCAAGACAGTATCTCAAATGTCTACATTTTGCACACCCTGACATTAGCGGTGCAACCATGAAATCCAAAAAGAGTAAACTCGTTTCTCCCCACTGCTTTTTGAAACAAATCAAAGTCCTTGGCCCCAACAAATGTAATGCCTCCTAGGTTTTCTTTTTCTGTAATACTATGAAACCATTTAATCCAGACAGCCGTCTTTGTGTAAATGCAGAAGAAAATTTACAAGCCTCAAGGAGTTAATCACAGCTCGAGGGGAATCTCTGACATGGAGGTTAGCAAGGCAGTAACTGTGAGGCTGTGACTGCCAGGAGACAATGCCACAGGAAGATGGGTTGATTCTGGATGGAGGTTCAGGCCTGACTCAGCAGGGTACTGCCCTTAGGCATCTCAGCCTAAACAAGAAAGTGGACAGTTGTCAAGGGCACTGATCACCTACACAGTTACAGGATGCTTCGATAGCTGTTCTGGGGCTCACTCTACCTTAATCCCAACTCTCCTGGCCTTGTGTGTCCTCTGGCAGCCAAAAGCCACCTAAGTCCCCACCATATTGAGGGCAGAAACACACTGCAGTACCAGTGCACTGTAGGAGCAGGGCTTAGTGGCCTTTCACAGTCACAGAGGCAGAGCAGGGGTCAGTCTCTCCTCCTCCACACCCAGCTCTTCTCCTCAGCTGGCAGGGTCCTGCCAGGGCATTCTCCATCCCACCCCGTGCCATGGGGCACCACAGGCTGGGGAGCACCAGGCCCTCCTCTCCTCCACCCAAGGAGGGCACAGAGCCTCCTTCAGAGCCCAAGCACATGGCAGCTCTCTACCACTGGACATCTCATGCATTTAAAACCATGGCAATACCTGAGCACCCACAGCCCAGCAAGATCCTCCCGTGGTCAGCTCCAAGGACCATGCTAAATGCCACAAGTGGTCCTTCCCTCCAACTTCTCCAGGACAAGAAAAAAAACCAATGTGCTTTACCTGGTCCACCACAGCTTGATTGGCATTTGCAGCTTCTGGCATCACTTGGCAGCTCCATTTGCAGTGGGACAGGTCTCCTTGGCTCCTGGTTTCACAGCAAATTGGTCATCCAAAGCCCCAGCAGGTCCAGTACCTCTTCTGCAGGGCACTTTCAAACACCAACATCTGGTTCTGTGATTTGAAGCAAAGGAGACGAAGATTAGAAAAAACAAGAGCTGTAAGTGGGACACAGGGAAGGGACAAACCCAGCCCGTGACATGCATTTCAGCCTCAGCCCACAGGAGCCCCAGGCACAGTCACGGCAGCTACAAAGCACCACAGCGTGTTCAGAAGCAGTGCTGGGAAAGGAGCAGCTTGCTTTCTTTATGCCTTGTGAAGCACTGAAGGGACAAGCTGGTCTCCTTGCCGCTGCCAGGCCAGCGGGTGCAGCTCCCTGCGGCACATGGGCTGTGCCAAGAGGTGCTGGGGCAGCCTGAAGGCACCAGCTCTGCTGGGCGAGGAAGTTACAGTGTGAGCAGGCATCGAGAAAAAAGCCAAAGTGGAATGTGGCTTTACCTGCTCTGGGCAGTTGCCTTCATAGGCTTAATACAACCATGCAACAGCCACAACTGCTGAGTTTGAACTCAAGCAAAATCCCAAAGCAATTGCTGGATTAGTCAAATATTTGACTGCATTTGTATCCAAAAGTCTTTTGCCAAAAAAAATGGGCATTTTGTTAAAGAACAGCCACACAGAGGCCGTCCTGGGCTGGAACCTGAGCCAGGGCTTTATGATTTTTAAACAGGGCACCTAGTGCACCCCACAAAAGAGCCTCTGCTCTCTGCCGTGGAAGTACTGTCAGACTCCACAGCTTTGGCGTGATCGAGGTCTCCATGCTGACTCCCAGCACATCACATCCTGGCAGTGGGAGCAGAAGGGCAAGTTTTCATTTTCCACATAGAGATCGTCCAAGCTGAACTGTTAAACGAGCTCCTCGGGTTCTTCCTTTGAACCTCTTCCCACCCTTCACACATCCCAAGAACTACCATGAATCAAAGAGCCAGCAACAAAACCAGCCCCAAACATCTGCAGATTCTCCTTGAGAGAAACCTTCCCACTCGTGAAAAAACAGCTTTGTAATAAGCACACGGCCTCAAAAGCAGAGGGGAAAACCCTTCAAAACACAAAGCAGGAGTGGAGCCACTCATGAAATCAGACTGGTTGATCAGAAATGCTGATCAGTCTGTGCAGGGAGCACCAAAGGCCTGAAAGAATGAATCTGCAAGCCACTGATATCATTTAAAACAGCTGGGATTTTAGAAGACAAGACAGTAGCCACATTTAAAAAAAAAAAAAAAAAAAAAAAAAGAGGATAAAAAATTAAAAGATAGGCACCCCAGTGGGTCCAGAAACAGCCATGTTTGCATTTCAGTGACCACCAGCACAAGCATCTCTGAGCTTCAAGGCTCAGCGTTGCAGGACAGACCCACCCAAGCCGGAGCTGTCAGCCTCACGGCAGAGCTTTTGTTTCCCATTACCAGGTCTGTTATAGGAGCAGCTCAAGAGGGTGCAGGTTTGGTTTGAGCAGCCTCTCTCTGCCAAGGATGAAAACAGGGACCTGAGTACCCCACTTGTGACTTCCTCTCACACTGAGAAGTCTTCCTAGTGCACCCTGGCACCTGATCTCATTAAAAGGGAAGAGGGGAGCAGATGGAAACCAAAAGCAGCTGTCAGCTGCCAACCACTGACCCCATCCGACTCCATCCCTCGCCCCACTGCGGCAGAGGCACAACTGGCTGCTCCTGGAAGGACAACAACAAGGCCAGCAGGAGGCAAGGAGGATTTCAGGTGGGCAATAAACAGCAGGAGCAGATGAAATCTTTGTTATTTAATGAACTTCAGCTGTCCGCTGACAGTGAGATGCACCAAGGGTCCCTCCAAGGGTCTGCTGGAGAGTCCCCAGCTCCACATACTATCATTTACTGCTGCGGCTCCCGCCTTAGGTATTTACAGCACCATCTTCCCCTTCCCAGCATCCGATCTCTGCTATCCTGGCTTGGCAACTTGGCATCTCCCTTTTCATTTATGCTTTTTCTGGCATCTGGACCACATTTCATAGAATCATTTAGGCTGGAAAAGACCTTTAAGATCATCAAGTGCAACTGTAGACCTAGCACTGCCAAGCCCACCACTGCTTTCCCTGGATGTACGCAAGAACTGCTGCTCAGAAAATCACCTACAGATTGCAAATGCAAGGAGAGGACAGGGAGGGGGAGTTGGCTTTGCAGTCCCTCCCAGCTAGGCCACCTGCTGCATTTTTCATCCTCAGCCTCCACAGCATTTTCTAGACAGAGCAAGAAGAAGCTAAGCTCTCACATACACACCGTGCAAAACAGATTCCAGGCCAAAACAGCCCAAAGGCCCTGTGCAAACCAAGGCGGGCAAGGCCAGCGGCACGAGGCAGGCAGCCCCCCTCCCTCCACGTTTCACCCACAGCCCGCGTGCACTCACGGCTGCAGCCCCGGGGGAGAAAGGGAGACAGGCCGGCACTTTCTCTCTCCGGGAGCAAAGCTTGCTCCCTGCCCAGCTCCGCTCGGGGGGAGAAGGGGCTCCAGCTCCCAGCCCCTGACAGGGAAAGTGCTTCATCCTCCAGGTGCCTCTCGCTCAGCACAAGAGCCCCCCTGCCCTGTGCTCTGGGGGCAACCTCCCCCCTCAGACCCTCCCCAGACCAGCAGCTGCCGTGCAGGGACACAGATCCCACAGGAGGGCGAGCGCAGCCCGCGGCCAGCAGAGCTTGGGCAGGACCGAGGGCCCCCTGCCCCGGGCACCCCCCTGCCCCAGTGTCACCACCCACCCCCCCCAGGCTCCCCTGGACCCCGGGTCCCTGCTCCACAAGGCTCCCAAGCCCCCCCCCGCCCGCCCGCGGCTGAGCGGCCCGGCAGCACCGGCACCCAGAGCCGCCATCCGGCTTTCGGCCGGGGTGGGGACGCAGACACCACCCCCCCATCATCCCTCACCTCTCCTTCTCTGCGGGGGCCGTGGGGACACACTCACGGGAGGATCCCCGATGCCAGACAGGCTGTTGTCCCCGTTGCCAGGGCAACTGGGCATGCCAGCTGGCCCCAACACTGCCATGGCAACGCCGGGGAGGGGGTGGGGAGGGGGTGGGGGACGGGAGGGACAGCTCCGGGACATGGGGGCAGAGGGGACAGGGATGCTCAGCGCCCAAAGCCCCCAGTGAGACCAGCAAGCAGGCCCTGAAACCGCCTCCAGCACACCCACCGGGCTCCAGCACAGCTGCAGCCCCGGGTGCGTTACCCCGGCACGGGGCAGCGGCTACAGACAGTCCCGGCAGAACCCAAAGGGCTTCTCCCGGATCGAACAACGCGAGCCCACGGGCAGTGTAGGGTTAATTAACTGCTGTGGAGAGAGCCACAGGCCACCGGGGAACACCCAGAGGGGCAACAGAGCCTCCAAAGCCACTCACACACAACCCACAGCGGTGCCAGCACCCCCCTCCACAGGGACGAGCTGCTTCCTGCTCCCCACGCTTGGTCCTAACCCGGATCCCAGTTCCACCCGCTCAGCTGCTTTGCTGCCACCTCACACCTCCCAGCCCGCCCGCGGCAGGGCTCTGGCACGGGCCCACACTGATGCACAAACAGCACAACCACCCCTGTCCCTCTCGGGAACGCCCTGTCATAAATTAACCCTGCCAAGCGCAGCCCGACAGGCACAGCACTAACTCCTGACTGAACCCCGGCTCCCCCCACGCCCTCACCCAGCAGCTCCACCCCCTGGGCTCTGCTCAGCAGATGCATCGCACCCCAGTGCCTCTGCCCAGTGCCCTTGTGCAGGGGCTGGCACGGGGCTAAGGGGAGGTCAGGCCTTGCTGAGCTTGGCTCAGACCCCTCGTGTTCATTCCAAGGCCAGAGATGCTTCTGCAACCAGGAAAACCGGACGGCTTGGCTGGCTGGCCAGAGCACAGCGGAGAACGAGCCACGGTCGAGCCACAAAACACACACCAGGGCCTGCTGGCACTTCGCACCTTCCCCCCGCTTCCATTCCTTTTGGAACCCCATTTACTGGGATTATGAACTAAATCGCTATTAATATCCAAACTCTCCTTTATCACTCTTTAATTTTTTTTGGTGGGAACACAAGGAAGGTAAACGTCACTTAGCTGCTTCACTTCACGAGAGCAGCTGACCCGACGTGACTTTGTGCCTGACCTTACTAAGTGCTCAGAATATTAGGAACACCCTCAAACCCAGGGATCGCTGCTGCTCCGAGTGTTAACAAAATCAGAACACTTTCCTGCTTTGCAAACCAACAAAAATCAAAGATAAACATGTACATTTACTAAGCACTACTCTGGACTAGAAATCATTTTCCCTCCCTTTCTGCCTAACTGGACCAAGGAACAGATGGATTTGCCCCACTTATTTTCTGGGACTTGAAAGACCAGCGCCCTCAAACACAGCTCTACTCTAAAATTTTTTACATCCTGACATTGAGTAAAATCACAGATCATATTTCCTCCTGCTTCCTCTGTTCCACATCATCTATGCAAAGATTAACATTCCCTTCCCCTCAACTTTTACACACACCCTGCAAGCAAGGCAGTAACTTCACTCCTTCACTCCCAAAACAGCTGCAGCGTTGTACATGCCCGAGGTACTGGGCCCTTTACAGTTTCAGGAAAGGACGAGGTTCCTTTTGTGTTTGCAAGAAACCCCAGAGCACAGCCCTGTCCTATGGACACAAGGCCATGCTGCAGCAAGAGCTGGGATTAAAGGCCTTCAGGGCCCGGGAGCTTGGCAAAAGCTGTGCTGAGGAAGAAGCTGATGTGAGCACTTCCATACGGCCCTCAGGCACCCAAATCCCTTTGTGCATGTGTCCAACAGCTTCCCTCGGTAAAATAAACCTGAACAGAGCTCTGGTGAGACTGTGCTGACAGGGACGGGAAATTAAGAATAAACAGCAGAGTGCTTAAAGGACATGAAGAACAAAAAGGCAAGTTCCATGTAGAGGCACAGCTCCGTGCCTGTACAGATCCTGTGGCTGTCCAGCACAGCCGCAGCCCCGGGTGCGTTACCCCGGCACATGGCAGCAGCTACAGACAGTCCCTTGCTGACCCCGCTCCGCTCTCTGACCCAGTCCTGGGTCTCACCATGCCTGGAGATGGAAAAGTCCTCAGACAGACCCCCCGCTCTCACAGAGCTCCCTGCCCAGGTACACGGGTGCAGCTGAGACAGGGAAGTCGAGGGAGGACCAAGTCTCTTCCAGGCTTCTTCCCAATGCCTGGGCTTATCGGTTCCAAGAAGGCTTGCAAGCCAGCCACAAAAGGAAGCATCAGCCACCGCCCCCAGCGGAGACCCACGCTTTCAAAAAGAGAGCCCAGAAGCTGAAATTTCACCACCATGGATGCTCAGGACCATGGAGTCAGAGGAGGTATGGGGTTTATATCGCTGCCCCCTCTCCATTCCTGGGGTTGGACATACCCACCTCTGCTCCCTCAGGGACCAACAAGCCCCTCTTCCCTTGCCAACACTCCCTCTGCCCCATGAGCTCCCCTCTGCTTTCCTGCACAATATCCAACTGTTACCAGTAAGCTCAGCTTGGAGCCATCATTCCCAACTCACACTTGGCTCTCAGCTGGCTGCCTGCGTTTCTGACTCCAAGACGACACATGTGGAGCAGCCCAGGGCATGGAGGGGGGATCACACTGGCACACAGCCCAGCACAGAAGCAAGCCAGCCCCCTCAGCACTTCAGACAAGCCACCCTCCTCCATCCTAGCAGGGTCTGACCGAAGCAGGCTGCTGGCCCTGCTCTCTTCAGAGGCACAGGGAACTGTTGGTTCATGCAGGGAGCCGCTCTACAGGGCTGAAAATCCTTCCCCCATCCCCTGGGAAATGCTGCTGACGGCTCTCATCCTCCTGCAGAAACACACGAGCGTACAGCCAAGGCCAGCAGCAGGCGTGTGGCTCTCTTGCTGCAGTGCCAGAAGGACACAGGGCACCATCAGCCTGCATCCCCCCACAGCCCTGCTGCAGGGTTCTGAGACAAAGCCCCAGCACAGGCACTGCCCAGCTTCTGGACACCAGGACCAGAGCCCCTGGCGGGTGACACAGCCACATCAGAAACATCTTTCCTGGCATCAGTGCTGCACTCACCAGATCGAACCCACAGAGTATCTGGGCACAGCTGGTGGCTTGCAGAGGACATGGAGCTACAGCAAAGGCAAAGACAAGGGCTGCAGTGAGGCCCCAGGGAGAGGAGGGCAGTGCTGGCACAGACAGCTTACACCATCCATGGGAGAATTCCCTTCCCCCGTTTTAACGCATGAAGGAAGAACTCCAGCGCTCAACGAAGGGACTGACTGCGACACTCAAACCGTTTTAGATGCTATCAAAAGGTTTCCTACCAAATAACTGCAGTGAGATCACTTACCCAGCTGCATCGTCATGAAGTCCCAGACATGAATTCCCAAATGGGCAGCCCATAATCCTCTCTCATCCAAGCAGGGTTTTCTTGTTTTCTTCTGAGAAAGAAGGGAAATAAAGTTGGTTCCTTTCAGACATGTTTCCCCTGCCTTCCTCTGGGCAATGCAATCCCACATTGCAGGGGAGAACATTGATTTTTTTGGTAGCACACACCTCAACACACAGCCCTGGGTTTGCTTTCTCCCTTTTTATTCCCATGTTCGGAATCAATTTTTTTCCTCACTTTCTGTTTATTTTACATCTCACTTCCAAACCCTGAGCTGGTTCTCTACTCCTTTTCTAAATCAAGACAGTATCTCAAATGTCTACATTTTGCACACCCTGACATTAGCGGTGCAACCATGAAATCCAAAAAGAGTAAACTCGTTTCTCCCCACTGCTTTTTGAAACAAATCAAAGTCCTTGGCCCCAACAAATGTAATGCCTCCTAGGTTTTCTTTTTCTGTAATACTATGAAACCATTTAATCCAGACAGCCGTCTTTGTGTAAATGCAGAAGAAAATTTACAAGCCTCAAGGAGTTAATCACAGCTCGAGGGGAATCTCTGACATGGAGGTTAGCAAGGCAGTAACTGTGAGGCTGTGACTGCCAGGAGACAATGCCACAGGAAGATGGGTTGATTCTGGATGGAGGTTCAGGCCTGACTCAGCAGGGTACTGCCCTTAGGCATCTCAGCCTAAACAAGAAAGTGGACAGTTGTCAAGGGCACTGATCACCTACACAGTTACAGGATGCTTCGATAGCTGTTCTGGGGCTCACTCTACCTTAATCCCAACTCTCCTGGCCTTGTGTGTCCTCTGGCAGCCAAAAGCCACCTAAGTCCCCACCATATTGAGGGCAGAAACACACTGCAGTACCAGTGCACTGTAGGAGCAGGGCTTAGTGGCCTTTCACAGTCACAGAGGCAGAGCAGGGGTCAGTCTCTCCTCCTCCACACCCAGCTCTTCTCCTCAGCTGGCAGGGTCCTGCCAGGGCATTCTCCATCCCACCCCGTGCCATGGGGCACCACAGGCTGGGGAGCACCAGGCCCTCCTCTCCTCCACCCAAGGAGGGCACAGAGCCTCCTTCAGAGCCCAAGCACATGGCAGCTCTCTACCACTGGACATCTCATGCATTTAAAACCATGGCAATACCTGAGCACCCACAGCCCAGCAAGATCCTCCCGTGGTCAGCTCCAAGGACCATGCTAAATGCCACAAGTGGTCCTTCCCTCCAACTTCTCCAGGACAAGAAAAAAAACCAATGTGCTTTACCTGGTCCACCACAGCTTGATTGGCATTTGCAGCTTCTGGCATCACTTGGCAGCTCCATTTGCAGTGGGACAGGTCTCCTTGGCTCCTGGTTTCACAGCAAATCGGTCATCCAAAGCCCCAGCAGGTCCAGTACCTCTTCTGCAGGGCACTTTCAAACACCAACATCTGGTTCTGTGATTTGAAGCAAAGGAGATGAAGATTAGAAAAAACAAGAGCTGTAAGTGGGACACAGGGAAGGGACAAACCCAGCCCGTGACATGCATTTCAGCCTCAGCCCACAGGAGCCCCAGGCACAGTCACGGCAGCTACAAAGCACCACAGCGTGTTCAGAAGCAGTGCTGGGAAAGGAGCAGCTTGCTTTCTTTATGCCTTGTGAAGCACTGAAGGGACAAGCTGGTCTCCTTGCCGCTGCCAGGCCAGCGGGTGCAGCTCCCTGCGGCACATGGGCTGTGCCAAGAGGTGCTGGGGCAGCCTGAAGGCACCAGCTCTGCTGGGCGAGGAAGTTACAGTGTGAGCAGGCATCGAGAAAAAAGCCAAAGTGGAATGTGGCTTTACCTGCTCTGGGCAGTTGCCTTCATAGGCTTAATACAACCATGCAACAGCCACAACTGCTGAGTTTGAACTCAAGCAAAATCCCAAAGCAATTGCTGGATTAGTCAAATATTTGACTGCATTTGTATCCAAAAGTCTTTTGCCAAAAAAAATGGGCATTTTGTTAAAGAACAGCCACACAGAGGCCGTCCTGGGCTGGAACCTGAACCAGGGCTTTATGATTTTTAAACAGGGCACCTACTGCACCCCACAAAAGAGCCTCTGCTCTCTGCCGTGGAAGTACTGTCAGACTCCACAGCTTTGACGTGATCGAGGTCTCCATGCTGACTCCCAGCACATCACATCCTGGCAGTGGGAGCAGAAGGGCAAGTTTTCATTTTCCACATAGAGATCGTCCAAGCTGAACTGTTAAACGAGCTCCTCGGGTTCTTCCTTTGAACCTCTTCCCACCCTTCACACATCCCAAGAACTACCATGAATCAAAGAGCCAGCAACAAAACCAGCCCCAAACATCTGCAGATTCTCCTTGAGAGAAACCTTCCCACTCGTGAAAAAACAGCTTTGTAATAAGCACACGGCCTCAAAAGCAGAGGGGAAAACCCTTCAAAACACAAAGCAGGAGTGGAGCCACTCATGAAATCAGACTGGTTGATCAGAAATGCTGATCAGTCTGTGCAGGGAGCACCAAAGGCCTGAAAGAATGAATCCGCAAGCCACTGATATCATTTAAAACAGCTGGGATTTTAGAAGACAAGACAGTAGCCACATTTAAAAAAAAAAAAAAAAAAAAAAGAGGATAAAAAATTAAAAGATAGGCACCCCAGTGGGTCCAGAAACAGCCATGTTTGCATTTCAGTGACCACCAGCACAAGCATCTCTGAGTTTCAAAGCTCAGCGTTGCAGGACAGACCCACCCAAGCCGGAGCTGTCAGCCTCACGGCAGAGCTTTTGTTTCCCATTACCAGGTCTGTTATAGGAGCAGCTCAAGAGGGTGCAGGTTTGGTTTGAGCAGCCTCTCTCTGCCAAGGATGAAAACAGGGACCTGAGTACCCCACTTGTGACTTCCTCTCACACTGAGAAGTCTTCCTAGTGCACCCTGGCACCTGATCTCATTAAAAGGGAAGAGGGGAGCAGATGGAAACCAAAAGCAGCTGTCAGCTGCCAACCACTGACCCCATCCGACTCCATCCCTCGCCCCACTGCGGCAGAGGCACAACTGGCTGCTCCTGGAAGGACAACAACAAGGCCAGCAGGAGGCAAGGAGGATTTCAGGTGGGCAATAAACAGCAGGAGCAGATGAAATCTTTGTTATTTAATGAACTTCAGCTGTCCGCTGACAGTGAGATGCACCAAGGGTCCCTTCCAAGGGTCTGCTGGAGAGTCCCCAGCTCCACATACTATCATTTACTGCTGCGGCTCCCGCCTTAGGTATTTACAGCACCATCTTCCCCTTCCCAGCATCCGATCTCTGCTATCCTGGCTTGGCAACTTGGCATCTCCCTTTTCATTTATGCTTTTTCTGGCATCTGGACCACATTTCATAGAATCATTTAGGCTGGAAAAGACCTTTAAGATCATCAAGTGCAACTGTAGACCTAGCACTGCCAAGCCCACCACTGCTTTCCCTGGATGTACGCAAGAACTGCTGCTCAGAAAATCACCTACAGATTGCAAATGCAAGGAGAGGACAGGGAGGGGGAGTTGGCTTTGCAGTCCCTCCCAGCTAGGCCACCTGCTGCATTTTTCATCCTCAGCCTCCACAGCATTTTCTAGACAGAGCAAGAAGAAGCTAAGCTCTCACATACACACCGTGCAAAACAGATTCCAGGCCAAAACAGCCCAAAGGCCCTGTGCAAACCAAGGCGGGCAAGGCCAGCGGCACGAGGCAGGCAGCCCCCCTCCCTCCACGTTTCACCCACAGCCCGCGTGCACTCACGGCCGCAGCCCCGGGGGAGAAAGGGAGACAGGCCGGCACTTTCTCTCTCCGGGAGCAAAGCTTGCTCCCTGCCCAGCTCCGCTCGGGGGGAGAAGGGGCTCCAGCTCCCAGCCCCTGACAGGGAAAGTGCTTCATCCTCCAGGTGCCTCTCGCTCAGCACAAGAGCCCCCCTGCCCTGTGCTCTGGGGGCAACCTCCCCCCTCAGACCCTCCCCAGACCAGCAGCTGCCGTGCAGGGACACAGATCCCACAGGAGGGCGAGCGCAGCCCGCGGCCAGCAGAGCTTGGGCAGGACCGAGGGCCCCCTGCCCCGGGCACCCCCCTGCCCCAGTGTCACCACCCACCCCCCCCAGGCTCCCCTGGACCCCGGGTCCCTGCTCCACAAGGCTCCCAAGCCCCCCCCCGCCCGCCCGCGGCTGAGCGGCCCGGCAGCACCGGCACCCAGAGCCGCCATCCGGCTTTCGGCCGGGGTGGGGACGCAGACACCACCCCTCCATCATCCCTCACCTCTCCTTCTCTGCGGGGGCCGTGGGGACACACTCACGGGAGGATCCCCGATGCCAGACAGGCTGTTGTCCCCGTTGCCAGGGCAACTGGGCATGCCAGCTGGCCCCAACACTGCCATGGCAACGCCGGGGAGGGGGTGGGGAGGGGGTGGGGGACGGGAGGGACAGCTCCGGGACATGGGGGCAGAGGGGACAGGGATGCTCAGCGCCCAAAGCCCCCAGTGAGACCAGCAAGCAGGCCCTGAAACCGCCTCCAGCACACCCACCGGGCTCCAGCACAGCTGCAGCCCCGGGTGCGTTACCCCGGCACGGGGCAGCGGCTACAGACAGTCCCGGCAGAACCCAAAGGGCTTCTCCCGGATCGAACAACGCGAGCCCACGGGCAGTGTAGGGTTAATTAACTGCTGTGGAGAGAGCCACAGGCCACCGGGGAACACCCAGAGGGGCAACAGAGCCTCCAAAGCCACTCACACACAACCCACAGCGGTGCCAGCACCCCCCTCCACAGGGACGAGCTGCTTCCTGCTCCCCACGCTTGGTCCTAACCCGGATCCCAGTTCCACCCGCTCAGCTGCTTTGCTGCCACCTCACACCTCCCAGCCCGCCCGCGGCAGGGCTCTGGCACGGGCCCACACTGATGCACAAACAGCACAACCACCCCTGTCCCTCTCGGGAACGCCCTGTCATAAATTAACCCTGCCAAGCGCAGCCCGACAGGCACAGCACTAACTCCTGACTGAACCCCGGCTCCCCCCACGCCCTCACCCAGCAGCTCCACCCCCTGGGCTCTGCTCAGCAGATGCATCGCACCCCAGTGCCTCTGCCCAGTGCCCTTGTGCAGGGGCTGGCACGGGGCTAAGGGGAGGTCAGGCCTTGCTGAGCTTGGCTCAGATCCCTCGTGTTCATTCCAAGGCCAGAGATGCTTCTGCAACCAGGAAAACCGGACGGCTTGGCTGGCTGGCCAGAGCACAGCGGAGAACGAGCCACGGTCGAGCCACAAAACACACACCAGGGCCTGCTGGCACTTCGCACCTTCCCCCCGCTTCCATTCCTTTTGGAACCCCATTTACTGGGATTATGAACTAAATCGCTATTAATATCCAAACTCTCCTTTATCACTCTTTAATTTTTTTTGGTGGGAACACAAGGAAGGTAAACGTCACTTAGCTGCTTCACTTCACGAGAGCAGCTGACCCGACGTGACTTTGTGCCTGACCTTACTAAGTGCTCAGAATATTAGGAACACCCTCAAACCCAGGGATCGCTGCTGCTCCGAGTGTTAACAAAATCAGAACACTTTCCTGCTTTGCAAACCAACAAAAATCAAAGATAAACATGTACATTTACTAAGCACTACTCTGGACTAGAAATCATTTTCCCTCCCTTTCTGCCTAACTGGACCAAGGAACAGATGGATTTGCCCCACTTATTTTCTGGGACTTGAAAGACCAGCGCCCTCAAACACAGCTCTACTCTAAAATTTTTTACATCCTGACATTGAGTAAAATCACAGATCATATTTCCTCCTGCTTCCTCTGTTCCACATCATCTATGCAAAGATTAACATTCCCTTCCCCTCAACTTTTACACACACCCTGCAAGCAAGGCAGTAACTTCACTCCTTCACTCCCAAAACAGCTGCAGCGTTGTACATGCCCGAGGTACTGGGCCCTTTACAGTTTCAGGAAAGGACGAGGTTCCTTTTGTGTTTGCAAGAAACCCCAGAGCACAGCCCTGTCCTATGGACACAAGGCCATGCTGCAGCAAGAGCTGGGATTAAAGGCCTTCAGGGCCCGGGAGCTTGGCAAAAGCTGTGCTGAGGAAGAAGCTGATGTGAGCACTTCCATACGGCCCTCAGGCACCCAAATCCCTTTGTGCATGTGTCCAACAGCTTCCCTCGGTAAAATAAACCTGAACAGAGCTCTGGTGAGACTGTGCTGACAGGGACGGGAAATTAAGAATAAACAGCAGAGTGCTTAAAGGACATGAAGAACAAAAAGGCAAGTTCCATGTAGAGGCACAGCTCCGTGCCTGTACAGATCCTGTGGCTGTCCAGCACAGCCGCAGCCCCGGGTGCGTTACCCCGGCACATGGCAGCAGCTACAGACAGTCCCTTGCTGACCCCGCTCCGCTCTCTGACCCAGTCCTGGGTCTCACCATGCCTGGAGATGGAAAAGTCCTCAGACAGACCCCCCGCTCTCACAGAGCTCCCTGCCCAGGTACACGGGTGCAGCTGAGACAGGGAAGTCGAGGGAGGACCAAGTCTCTTCCAGGCTTCTTCCCAATGCCTGGGCTTATCGGTTCCAAGAAGGCTTGCAAGCCAGCCACAAAAGGAAGCATCAGCCACCGCCCCCAGCGGAGACCCACGCTTTCAAAAAGAGAGCCCAGAAGCTGAAATTTCACCACCATGGATGCTCAGGACCATGGAGTCAGAGGAGGTATGGGGTTTATATCGCTGCCCCCTCTCCATTCCTGGGGTTGGACATACCCACCTCTGCTCCCTCAGGGACCAACAAGCCCCTCTTCCCTTGCCAACACTCCCTCTGCCCCATGAGCTCCCCTCTGCTTTCCTGCACAATATCCAACTGTTACCAGTAAGCTCAGCTTGGAGCCATCATTCCCAACTCACACTTGGCTCTCAGCTGGCTGCCTGCGTTTCTGACTCCAAGACGACACATGTGGAGCAGCCCAGGGCATGGAGGGGGGATCACACTGGCACACAGCCCAGCACAGAAGCAAGCCAGCCCCCTCAGCACTTCAGACAAGCCACCCTCCTCCATCCTAGCAGGGTCTGACCGAAGCAGGCTGCTGGCCCTGCTCTCTTCAGAGGCACAGGGAACTGTTGGTTCATGCAGGGAGCCGCTCTACAGGGCTGAAAATCCTTCCCCCATCCCCTGGGAAATGCTGCTGACGGCTCTCATCCTCCTGCAGAAACACACGAGCGTACAGCCAAGGCCAGCAGCAGGCGTGTGGCTCTCTTGCTGCAGTGCCAGAAGGACACAGGGCACCATCAGCCTGCATCCCCCCACAGCCCTGCTGCAGGGTTCTGAGACAAAGCCCCAGCACAGGCACTGCCCAGCTTCTGGACACCAGGACCAGAGCCCCTGGCGGGTGACACAGCCACATCAGAAACATCTTTCCTGGCATCAGTGCTGCACTCACCAGATCGAACCCACAGAGTATCTGGGCACAGCTGGTGGCTTGCAGAGGACATGGAGCTACAGCAAAGGCAAAGACAAGGGCTGCAGTGAGGCCCCAGGGAGAGGAGGGCAGTGCTGGCACAGACAGCTTACACCATCCATGGGAGAATTCCCTTCCCCCGTTTTAACGCATGAAGGAAGAACTCCAGCGCTCAACGAAGGGACTGACTGCGACACTCAAACCGTTTTAGATGCTATCAAAAGGTTTCCTACCAAATAACTGCAGTGAGATCACTTACCCAGCTGCATCGTCATGAAGTCCCAGACATGAATTCCCAAATGGGCAGCCCATAATCCTCTCTCATCCAAGCAGGGTTTTCTTGTTTTCTTCTGAGAAAGAAGGGAAATAAAGTTGGTTCCTTTCAGACATGTTTCCCCTGCCTTCCTCTGGGCAATGCAATCCCACATTGCAGGGGAGAACATTGATTTTTTTGGTAGCACACACCTCAACACACAGCCCTGGGTTTGCTTTCTCCCTTTTTATTCCCATGTTCGGAATCAATTTTTTTCCTCACTTTCTGTTTATTTTACATCTCACTTCCAAACCCTGAGCTGGTTCTCTACTCCTTTTCTAAATCAAGACAGTATCTCAAATGTCTACATTTTGCACACCCTGACATTAGCGGTGCAACCATGAAATCCAAAAAGAGTAAACTCGTTTCTCCCCACTGCTTTTTGAAACAAATCAAAGTCCTTGGCCCCAACAAATGTAATGCCTCCTAGGTTTTCTTTTTCTGTAATACTATGAAACCATTTAATCCAGACAGCCGTCTTTGTGTAAATGCAGAAGAAAATTTACAAGCCTCAAGGAGTTAATCACAGCTCGAGGGGAATCTCTGACATGGAGGTTAGCAAGGCAGTAACTGTGAGGCTGTGACTGCCAGGAGACAATGCCACAGGAAGATGGGTTGATTCTGGATGGAGGTTCAGGCCTGACTCAGCAGGGTACTGCCCTTAGGCATCTCAGCCTAAACAAGAAAGTGGACAGTTGTCAAGGGCACTGATCACCTACACAGTTACAGGATGCTTCGATAGCTGTTCTGGGGCTCACTCTACCTTAATCCCAACTTTCCTGGCCTTGTGTGTCCTCTGGCAGCCAAAAGCCACCTAAGTCCCCACCATATTGAGGGCAGAAACACACTGCAGTACCAGTGCACTGTAGGAGCAGGGCTTAGTGGCCTTTCACAGTCACAGAGGCAGAGCAGGGGTCAGTCTCTCCTCCTCCACACCCAGCTCTTCTCCTCAGCTGGCAGGGTCCTGCCAGGGCATTCTCCATCCCACCCCGTGCCATGGGGCACCACAGGCTGGGGAGCACCAGGCCCTCCTCTCCTCCACCCAAGGAGGGCACAGAGCCTCCTTCAGAGCCCAAGCACATGGCAGCTCTCTACCACTGGACATCTCATGCATTTAAAACCATGGCAATACCTGAGCACCCACAGCCCAGCAAGATCCTCCCGTGGTCAGCTCCAAGGACCATGCTAAATGCCACAAGTGGTCCTTCCCTCCAACTTCTCCAGGACAAGAAAAAAAACCAATGTGCTTTACCTGGTCCACCACAGCTTGATTGGCATTTGCAGCTTCTGGCATCACTTGGCAGCTCCATTTGCAGTGGGACAGGTCTCCTTGGCTCCTGGTTTCACAGCAAATCGGTCATCCAAAGCCCCAGCAGGTCCAGTACCTCTTCTGCAGGGCACTTTCAAACACCAACATCTGGTTCTGTGATTTGAAGCAAAGGAGATGAAGATTAGAAAAAACAAGAGCTGTAAGTGGGACACAGGGAAGGGACAAACCCAGCCCGTGACATGCATTTCAGCCTCAGCCCACAGGAGCCCCAGGCACAGTCACGGCAGCTACAAAGCACCACAGCGTGTTCAGAAGCAGTGCTGGGAAAGGAGCAGCTTGCTTTCTTTATGCCTTGTGAAGCACTGAAGGGACAAGCTGGTCTCCTTGCCGCTGCCAGGCCAGCGGGTGCAGCTCCCTGCGGCACATGGGCTGTGTCAAGAGGTGCTGGGGCAGCCTGAAGGCACCAGCTCTGCTGGGCGAGGAAGTTACAGTGTGAGCAGGCATCGAGAAAAAAGCCAAAGTGGAATGTGGCTTTACCTGCTCTGGGCAGTTGCCTTCATAGGCTTAATACAACCATGCAACAGCCACAACTGCTGAGTTTGAACTCAAGCAAAATCCCAAAGCAATTGCTGGATTAGTCAAATATTTGACTGCATTTGTATCCAAAAGTCTTTTGCCAAAAAAAATGGGCATTTTGTTAAAGAACAGCCACACAGAGGCCGTCCTGGGCTGGAACCTGAACCAGGGCTTTATGATTTTTAAACAGGGCACCTACTGCACCCCACAAAAGAGCCTCTGCTCTCTGCCGTGGAAGTACTGTCAGACTCCACAGCTTTGACGTGATCGAGGTCTCCATGCTGACTCCCAGCACATCACATCCTGGCAGTGGGAGCAGAAGGGCAAGTTTTCATTTTCCACATAGAGATCGTCCAAGCTGAACTGTTAAACGAGCTCCTCGGGTTCTTCCTTTGAACCTCTTCCCACCCTTCACACATCCCAAGAACTACCATGAATCAAAGAGCCAGCAACAAAACCAGCCCCAAACATCTGCAGATTCTCCTTGAGAGAAACCTTCCCACTCGTGAAAAAACAGCTTTGTAATAAGCACACGGCCTCAAAAGCAGAGGGGAAAACCCTTCAAAACACAAAGCAGGAGTGGAGCCACTCATGAAATCAGACTGGTTGATCAGAAATGCTGATCAGTCTGTGCAGAGAGCACCAAAGGCCTGAAAGAATGAATCTGCAAGCCACTGATATCATTTAAAACAGCTGGGATTTTAGAAGACAAGACAGTAGCCACATTTAAAAAAAAAAAAAAAAAAAAAAAAAGAGGATAAAAAATTAAAAGATAGGCACCCCAGTGGGTCCAGAAACAGCCATGTTTGCATTTCAGTGACCACCAGCACAAGCATCTCTGAGCTTCAAGGCTCAGCGTTGCAGGACAGACCCACCCAAGCCGGAGCTGTCAGCCTCACGGCAGAGCTTTTGTTTCCCATTACCAGGTCTGTTATAGGAGCAGCTCAAGAGGGTGCAGGTTTGGTTTGAGCAGCCTCTCTCTGCCAAGGATGAAAACAGGGACCTGAGTACCCCACTTGTGACTTCCTCTCACACTGAGAAGTCTTCCTAGTGCACCCTGGCACCTGATCTCATTAAAAGGGAAGAGGGGAGCAGATGGAAACCAAAAGCAGCTGTCAGCTGCCAACCACTGACCCCATCCGACTCCATCCCTCGCCCCACTGCGGCAGAGGCACAACTGGCTGCTCCTGGAAGGACAACAACAAGGCCAGCAGGAGGCAAGGAGGATTTCAGGTGGGCAATAAACAGCAGGAGCAGATGAAATCTTTGTTATTTAATGAACTTCAGCTGTCCGCTGACAGTGAGATGCACCAAGGGTCCCTTCCAAGGGTCTGCTGGAGAGTCCCCAGCTCCACATACTATCATTTACTGCTGCGGCTCCCGCCTTAGGTATTTACAGCACCATCTTCCCCTTCCCAGCATCCGATCTCTGCTATCCTGGCTTGGCAACTTGGCATCTCCCTTTTCATTTATGCTTTTTCTGGCATCTGGACCACATTTCATAGAATCATTTAGGCTGGAAAAGACCTTTAAGATCATCAAGTGCAACTGTAGACCTAGCACTGCCAAGCCCACCACTGCTTTCCCTGGATGTACGCAAGAACTGCTGCTCAGAAAATCACCTACAGATTGCAAATGCAAGGAGAGGACAGGGAGGGGGAGTTGGCTTTGCAGTCCCTCCCAGCTAGGCCACCTGCTGCATTTTTCATCCTCAGCCTCCACAGCATTTTCTAGACAGAGCAAGAAGAAGCTAAGCTCTCACATACACACCGTGCAAAACAGATTCCAGGCCAAAACAGCCCAAAGGCCCTGTGCAAACCAAGGCGGGCAAGGCCAGCGGCACGAGGCAGGCAGCCCCCCTCCCTCCACGTTTCACCCACAGCCCGCGTGCACTCACGGCCACAGCCCCGGGGGAGAAAGGGAGACAGGCCGGCACTTTCTCTCTCCGGGAGCAAAGCTTGCTCCCTGCCCAGCTCCGCTCGGGGGGAGAAGGGGCTCCAGCTCCCAGCCCCTGACAGGGAAAGTGCTTCATCCTCCAGGTGCCTCTCGCTCAGCACAAGAGCCCCCCTGCCCTGTGCTCTGGGGGCAACCTCCCCCCTCAGACCCTCCCCAGACCAGCAGCTGCCGTGCAGGGACACAGATCCCACAGGAGGGCGAGCGCAGCCCGCGGCCAGCAGAGCTTGGGCAGGACCGAGGGCCCCCTGCCCCGGGCACCCCCCTGCCCCAGTGTCACCACCCACCCCCCCCAGGCTCCCCTGGACCCCGGGTCCCTGCTCCACAAGGCTCCCAAGCCCCCCCCCGCCCGCCCGCGGCTGAGCGGCCCGGCAGCACCGGCACCCAGAGCCGCCATCCGGCTTTCGGCCGGGGAGGGGATGCAGACACCACCCCTCCATCATCCCTCACCTCTCCTTCTCTGCGGGGGCCGTGGGGACACACTCACGGGAGGATCCCCGATGCCAGACAGGCTGTTGTCCCCGTTGCCAGGGCAACTGGGCATGCCAGCTGGCCCCAACACTGCCATGGCAACGCCGGGGAGGGGGTGGGGAGGGGGTGGGGGACGGGAGGGACAGCTCCGGGACATGGGGGCAGAGGGGACAGGGATGCTCAGCGCCCAAAGCCCCCAGTGAGACCAGCAAGCAGGCCCTGAAACCGCCTCCAGCACACCCACCGGGCTCCAGCACAGCTGCAGCCCCGGGTGCGTTACCCCGGCACGGGGCAGCGGCTACAGACAGTCCCGGCAGAACCCAAAGGGCTTCTCCCGGATCGAACAACGCGAGCCCACGGGCAGTGTAGGGTTAATTAACTGCTGTGGAGAGAGCCACAGGCCACCGGGGAACACCCAGAGGGGCAACAGAGCCTCCAAAGCCACTCACACACAACCCACAGCGGTGCCAGCACCCCCCTCCACAGGGACGAGCTGCTTCCTGCTCCCCACGCTTGGTCCTAACCCGGATCCCAGTTCCACCCGCTCAGCTGCTTTGCTGCCACCTCACACCTCCCAGCCCGCCCGCGGCAGGGCTCTGGCACGGGCCCACACTGATGCACAAACAGCACAACCACCCCTGTCCCTCTCGGGAACGCCCTGTCATAAATTAACCCTGCCAAGCGCAGCCCGACAGGCACAGCACTAACTCCTGACTGAACCCCGGCTCCCCCCACGCCCTCACCCAGCAGCTCCACCCCCTGGGCTCTGCTCAGCAGATGCATCGCACCCCAGTGCCTCTGCCCAGTGCCCTTGTGCAGGGGCTGGCACGGGGCTAAGGGGAGGTCAGGCCTTGCTGAGCTTGGCTCAGACCCCTCGTGTTCATTCCAAGGCCAGAGATGCTTCTGCAACCAGGAAAACCGGACGGCTTGGCTGGCTGGCCAGAGCACAGCGGAGAACGAGCCACGGTCGAGCCACAAAACACACACCAGGGCCTGCTGGCACTTCGCACCTTCCCCCCGCTTCCATTCCTTTTGGAACCCCATTTACTGGGATTATGAACTAAATCGCTATTAATATCCAAACTCTCCTTTATCACTCTTTAATTTTTTTTGGTGGGAACACAAGGAAGGTAAACGTCACTTAGCTGCTTCACTTCACGAGAGCAGCTGACCCGACGTGACTTTGTGCCTGACCTTACTAAGTGCTCAGAATATTAGGAACACCCTCAAACCCAGGGATCGCTGCTGCTCCGAGTGTTAACAAAATCAGAACACTTTCCTGCTTTGCAAACCAACAAAAATCAAAGATAAACATGTACATTTACTAAGCACTACTCTGGACTAGAAATCATTTTCCCTCCCTTTCTGCCTAACTGGACCAAGGAACAGATGGATTTGCCCCACTTATTTTCTGGGACTTGAAAGACCAGCGCCCTCAAACACAGCTCTACTCTAAAATTTTTTACATCCTGACATTGAGTAAAATCACAGATCATATTTCCTCCTGCTTCCTCTGTTCCACATCATCTATGCAAAGATTAACATTCCCTTCCCCTCAACTTTTACACACACCCTGCAAGCAAGGCAGTAACTTCACTCCTTCACTCCCAAAACAGCTGCAGCGTTGTACATGCCCGAGGTACTGGGCCCTTTACAGTTTCAGGAAAGGACGAGGTTCCTTTTGTGTTTGCAAGAAACCCCAGAGCACAGCCCTGTCCTATGGACACAAGGCCATGCTGCAGCAAGAGCTGGGATTAAAGGCCTTCAGGGCCCGGGAGCTTGGCAAAAGCTGTGCTGAGGAAGAAGCTGATGTGAGCACTTCCATACGGCCCTCAGGCACCCAAATCCCTTTGTGCATGTGTCCAACAGCTTCCCTCGGTAAAATAAACCTGAACAGAGCTCTGGTGAGACTGTGCTGACAGGGACGGGAAATTAAGAATAAACAGCAGAGTGCTTAAAGGACATGAAGAACAAAAAGGCAAGTTCCATGTAGAGGCACAGCTCCGTGCCTGTACAGATCCTGTGGCTGTCCAGCACAGCCGCAGCCCCGGGTGCGTTACCCCGGCACATGGCAGCAGCTACAGACAGTCCCTTGCTGACCCCGCTCCGCTCTCTGACCCAGTCCTGGGT
The DNA here is from genome assembly GCF_031877795.1 of Strix aluco. Lineage (NCBI taxonomy): Eukaryota > Metazoa > Chordata > Aves > Strigiformes > Strigidae > Strix > Strix aluco. Next base: position 83,481,107 of record NC_133971.1, read on the forward strand.
CTCACCATGCCTGGAGATGGAAAAGTCCTCAGACAGACCCCCCGCTCTCACAGAGCTCCCTGCCCAGGTACACGGGTGCAGCTGAGACAGGGAAGTCGAGGGAGGACCAAGTCTCTTCCAGGCTTCTTCCCAATGCCTGGGCTTATCGGTTCCAAGAAGGCTTGCAAGCCAGCCACAAAAGGAAGCATCAGCCACCGCCCCCAGCGGAGACCCACGCTTTCAAAAAGAGAGCCCAGAAGCTGAAATTTCACCACCATGGATGCTCAGGACCATGGAGTCAGAGGAGGTATGGGGTTTATATCGCTGCCCCCTCTCCATTCCTGGGGTTGGACATACCCACCTCTGCTCCCTCAGGGACCAACAAGCCCCTCTTCCCTTGCCAACACTCCCTCTGCCCCATGAGCTCCCCTCTGCTTTCCTGCACAATATCCAACTGTTACCAGTAAGCTCAGCTTGGAGCCATCATTCCCAACTCACACTTGGCTCTCAGCTGGCTGCCTGCGTTTCTGACTCCAAGACGACACATGTGGAGCAGCCCAGGGCATGGAGGGGGGATCACACTGGCACACAGCCCAGCACAGAAGCAAGCCAGCCCCCTCAGCACTTCAGACAAGCCACCCTCCTCCATCCTAGCAGGGTCTGACCGAAGCAGGCTGCTGGCCCTGCTCTCTTCAGAGGCACAGGGAACTGTTGGTTCATGCAGGGAGCCGCTCTACAGGGCTGAAAATCCTTCCCCCATCCCCTGGGAAATGCTGCTGACGGCTCTCATCCTCCTGCAGAAACACACGAGCGTACAGCCAAGGCCAGCAGCAGGCATGTGGCTCTCTTGCTGCAGTGCCAGAAGGACACAGGGCACCATCAGCCTGCATCCCCCCACAGCCCTGCTGCAGGGTTCTGAGACAAAGCCCCAGCACAGGCACTGCCCAGCTTCTGGACACCAGGACCAGAGCCCCTGGCGGGTGACACAGCCACATCAGAAACATCTTTCCTGGCATCAGTGCTGCACTCACCAGATCGAACCCACAGAGTATCTGGGCACAGCTGGTGGCTTGCAGAGGACATGGAGCTACAGCAAAGGCAAAGACAAGGGCTGCAGTGAGGCCCCAGGGAGAGGAGGGCAGTGCTGGCACAGACAGCTTACACCATCCATGGGAGAATTCCCTTCCCCCGTTTTAACGCATGAAGGAAGAACTCCAGCGCTCAACGAAGGGACTGACTGCGACACTCAAACCGTTTTAGATGCTATCAAAAGGTTTCCTACCAAATAACTGCAGTGAGATCACTTACCCAGCTGCATCGTCATGAAGTCCCAGACATGAATTCCCAAATGGGCAGCCCATAATCCTCTCTCATCCAAGCAGGGTTTTCTTGTTTTCTTCTGAGAAAGAAGGGAAATAAAGTTGGTTCCTTTCAGACATGTTTCCCCTGCCTTCCTCTGGGCAATGCAATCCCACATTGCAGGGGAGAACATTGATTTTTTTGGTAGCACACACCTCAACACACAGCCCTGGGTTTGCTTTCTCCCTTTTTATTCCCATGTTCGGAATCAATTTTTTTCCTCACTTTCTGTTTATTTTACATCTCACTTCCAAACCCTGAGCTGGTTCTCTACTCCTTTTCTAAATCAAGACAGTATCTCAAATGTCTACATTTTGCACACCCTGACATTAGCGGTGCAACCATGAAATCCAAAAAGAGTAAACTCGTTTCTCCCCACTGCTTTTTGAAACAAATCAAAGTCCTTGGCCCCAACAAATGTAATGCCTCCTAGGTTTTCTTTTTCTGTAATACTATGAAACCATTTAATCCAGACAGCCGTCTTTGTGTAAATGCAGAAGAAAATTTACAAGCCTCAAGGAGTTAATCACAGCTCGAGGGGAATCTCTGACATGGAGGTTAGCAAGGCAGTAACTGTGAGGCTGTGACTGCCAGGAGACAATGCCACAGGAAGATGGGTTGATTCTGGATGGAGGTTCAGGCCTGACTCAGCAGGGTACTGCCCTTAGGCATCTCAGCCTAAACAAGAAAGTGGACAGTTGTCAAGGGCACTGATCACCTACACAGTTACAGGATGCTTCGATAGCTGTTCTGGGGCTCACTCTACCTTAATCCCAACTTTCCTGGCCTTGTGTGTCCTCTGGCAGCCAAAAGCCACCTAAGTCCCCACCATATTGAGGGCAGAAACACACTGCAGTACCAGTGCACTGTAGGAGCAGGGCTTAGTGGCCTTTCACAGTCACAGAGGCAGAGCAGGGGTCAGTCTCTCCTCCTCCACACCCAGCTCTTCTCCTCAGCTGGCAGGGTCCTGCCAGGGCATTCTCCATCCCACCCCGTGCCATGGGGCACCACAGGCTGGGGAGCACCAGGCCCTCCTCTCCTCCACCCAAGGAGGGCACAGAGCCTCCTTCAGAGCCCAAGCACATGGCAGCTCTCTACCACTGGACATCTCATGCATTTAAAACCATGGCAATACCTGAGCACCCACAGCCCAGCAAGATCCTCCCGTGGTCAGCTCCAAGGACCATGCTAAATGCCACAAGTGGTCCTTCCCTCCAACTTCTCCAGGACAAGAAAAAAAACCAATGTGCTTTACCTGGTCCACCACAGCTTGATTGGCATTTGCAGCTTCTGGCATCACTTGGCAGCTCCATTTGCAGTGGGACAGGTCTCCTTGGCTCCTGGTTTCACAGCAAATCGGTCATCCAAAGCCCCAGCAGGTCCAGTACCTCTTCTGCAGGGCACTTTCAAACACCAACATCTGGTTCTGTGATTTGAAGCAAAGGAGATGAAGATTAGAAAAAACAAGAGCTGTAAGTGGGACACAGGGAAGGGACAAACCCAGCCCGTGACATGCATTTCAGCCTCAGCCCACAGGAGCCCCAGGCACAGTCACGGCAGCTACAAAGCACCACAGCGTGTTCAGAAGCAGTGCTGGGAAAGGAGCAGCTTGCTTTCTTTATGCCTTGTGAAGCACTGAAGGGACAAGCTGGTCTCCTTGCCGCTGCCAGGCCAGCGGGTGCAGCTCCCTGCGGCACATGGGCTGTGTCAAGAGGTGCTGGGGCAGCCTGAAGGCACCAGCTCTGCTGGGCGAGGAAGTTACAGTGTGAGCAGGCATCGAGAAAAAAGCCAAAGTGGAATGTGGCTTTACCTGCTCTGGGCAGTTGCCTTCATAGGCTTAATACAACCATGCAACAGCCACAACTGCTGAGTTTGAACTCAAGCAAAATCCCAAAGCAATTGCTGGATTAGTCAAATATTTGACTGCATTTGTATCCAAAAGTCTTTTGCCAAAAAAAATGGGCATTTTGTTAAAGAACAGCCACACAGAG